>NC_134691.1:317380207-317690643 GCF_050947455.1 Rhinoderma darwinii
AGCAGTTTTAAAATCCTTCGATAACCCTTTTAACTGGTAGTGGAAACCAAGGCCTCATGCTATCCTATCAGCCGATGTACACGACCGTAGTTTCCATTATCTGTGCATTATCCGGACCGCAAAAAAAAAAAGGGCATGTCCTTATACGGTCCGCAATTGCGGTCCGGGCTCATTGAAGTCAATACACCTTGTGTGTGCACGGTCCGTGATTTATGGACGGTCCACTGATTAAACTCCGTGGCCCGTCCGTGCTGTAATCACGGACCCTGCAGACCGCTACGGTCGTGTGCATGTGGAATTAGGAAGTAAAAACCTCTTGGCACAGCAAAAAAAAACAAATAAATATATAGTGTGTGTGTCTTGACTTCCAGTCCCACAGTTAGATAGGCAGCACTCCACATTGTTTAAGTAAAGTTTTATTCACCCATATGCAAATGTGACGTTTTAGCCCCCAACAGGGACCTTTCTCAAGCTTGATGTATGTGTATAATTTTGGCGACACTTTAATGTATGAGGGAATTACATAAATAGCAATTCCCAAATATGTAGAATACCTCTTGTGATCTGATACCCCTGCCCCAGGCTCTGGGGAATGTGACTAAATCTAGGTATAGGTGGCCTGTATTGTCTGTGCTGGCACTGCATGTGTGACTGTCTGACAGGCAGCGCATAGGGAGGTGACCGGGTGCAGTGAATATAGAACCAGAAGTGAATGCATTATGCTTGGATTGCTGCCACTTGTAGTGGAGCATGGGATATCGGGGAATCACTAGTTAAGCACTTCACCAAAATCATCACTAAACTGTCTCCAAATTGTTGTGTGTTTTGTCCAGGTAGTGTCGTACCCGGGCTAGAATGTGTACAGGATTAGAAACACATGGGCGCTTAGTTCCAAAATCCAGCACCACGCCTGTCCAGGATTAGGTCCGCTCAGTTGAAGTGATTAGGTCTGAGCTGCAATACCAAGCACAATCTGTGGACATGTGTGGTGCTGTTTTTGGACGAAGGTAGCCATGTTTTTGTTATCATGAACGTTCTCATAAGGCTGGGTTCACACTTCAGTCAGATGGCACAGTTTTGTCATGGTTTGCATCCTTTTTGACCATGACGTGAGAACCCAGCCTTGTTTTTGTGGCAGTTCTTTGAGCCTAATAGGAAATATTTCATTCAAAAGGACTTCAAAAGGAATGTGAAGTATAAAAGAAGGACCTGTACCGTTCACTCTTACTGGATACACTACTGGGTTTGTCAAAAAAAAAAGCTGTGTGTGTAATTCCAGCCTTAAACTGGATTCCCTCCTAAATTTTAAACCGACCTGTCAGCTTATTATGGTGCCCTATGTAATGGCAGCATATTAAGGCTACAAGTACGGCAGAACAGTTGAGACTGAATATTCCAGCAAGTTTCACGCGGCGTAACTTTTCATGGACCGCAATGTAAATCTGATGCGACTGTTACTTGGGTGTGACAGGTTTTTCTAAGGTCACGGAAAAAAAGTCAGTCACATGTGACTCACACACAACTAATGCTATTTGCTGTTGCAACTTTTTTTGGGTGTGATTTTTAGTCCAGCAATGCCCATGCATGTGACACGCGTCTCTGTGTCGCTCTATCCTATGCCTCCGCTGTATTCTTTGTGCTCCTATGAGGGAATGTTCACACAACCTATATTCAGCTGTTTTTTGGGCCGTAAATGCCCCAAAAAAACAGCTAAAAATAAACATCTGCCCATTGATTTCAATGGGAAAAACGTCATTCTGTTCCCTCAGCCTCCTTTCATTGTAAGGCCCCATGCACACGACCGTAAAAATCCTCCGTTTTTGTGGACCGCAATTCCGGTCTGCATAACCGGACCCATTCACTTCCATTGAACGCGGACACATTTCTGTATCGCTATGGATGGGTGTCTGTGCTGTAGAAATGTTCAGAAAATTATTTGACACTGAATGCAGCTACTCCGTGTGGGGAACGCTTCATGCTAGTGTGGGGAACGCTTCATGCTACCTGCTCCTGAAACCCGGTGCTCACAATGTCTCGGTGCATTTGGTATTTCTACAACAGATTGTTTCAGTCTGTTCCTAATAACCAGCCACACTGATCTCATCTCCCTGCCAGACGCTTTGAGTGAGGGACGAGCTCTCTTTTTGGGAAATTTTGGTGACATCCTTTATGGCTGCCGTTGTAAGGCCGGATTCACACGAGTGTGTTCGGTCCCTGATGTATGGACTGCATGCCGGCAGTATTTCCCAGACTGAACACACCGCAGGAAGCCGGGCTCTAGCGTCCGTTATCTATGACACTAGGAGTCTCTACCTTTCTGTGGTATACTGTCCCATACTAAAAACATGATGATAGTACGGGACAGTTTTCCCGCGGCGAGGCAGGGACTCCTAGCGTCATAGATAACTGACGCTAAGAGCACGGCTCCCTGCAGTGTGTTCGGTCCGGGAAATACTGCCGGCATACGGTCCATATATCACGGGCTGAACACGCCCATGTGAATCTTGCCCAACTCCCACATGGTTGTACACCCAATGTTCCCAGGATCCAAGGTTTGTTTAGTTATATACAATCCAGTTACTGCACAGATTTGGATGGGAAGACCAAGGGGTAGCCTGTTCAGGTGTTTTAATGACCGGCATATTGGATGCAACCCAGCTGTTCCAGAAGCAGGTATAACCGGAAAAGGCTAGATTGTGATGTGTGCGCGTATAATAATATATATATTCACGCACACAATCCTTACAAGAATGAATATATATATATATATATATATAAAAAATCTTGTAAGGAGAGGACAATAAAAGCCTTTTTTTATCCTTTGTTACTGGTCTTGTTCTGTACTTGTCCTGCTTTGTAGCGCAGACAGACCAGAGAATCCAGTTCTTCCACCTCCACCCTTAATCCGCCATCAATAATCGTCTGTCTGGGTTCCACACGTTTCACGTGAAATCTCTGCCCAAGTTTTCTGTTGGGCTCTGATGCTGCAGGAATAAAAGCGGTTTCATAAGAGGAATAACTCATGAATATTTCATCTCTTACATCTTCACTAATGCAGAGCCTGTTTGTGTCTGCCGTAAATAAAGGTCGGACAGCAAATCTATTCTGTGTTATCTCTTCTGCTCCGGCGCAGTAACTGCGATTGTTATATTCCACCTTGGTAAAATGATGCCATCCCGAGCCGCTGTCCGTTTTTCAATTAAATGCGCTCCTACCTTTAATAAGGCTCAGTTCACATCCCGTTTTTACTGTACGTCTGACGTGCATGTTTTGACATGAAAAAAGTGTCAAAATGTGACCACAGCGTGTACATTGATTTCTAAGGTCAGGACGGACGCCCTAATGGTGTCGTTTGTGAACACGTTTTGTGAGCTTACGTTGTACCCTTTTTTATTTTTTATTTCTTCCCAAGTCCTGAAAAGCGTAATCTACTATTCTTTTCAGTACTTTTAATGTATACGTTTTTATTTGTATTGAAGTCAATGGTGACGTATGGATGACGTATTTAATCTTAAACCCTACGTTTGCATACGTAAACTTATACGTTATTTGTCACCGTATATGGGAAATCTTGACTTTACAAAGTTTGATTTAGCTCTAAAACAAAAAAGTGTGTTTTTAGAAGTAAGAACGGACTCAAACCTATAAAATCATATACGATGTATACTACAAAAAACGAAAGCCTATGTTACAAATGCATACGTTTTTGTAACTTTTTAAAAACGTATACGTTGTCTTATACCACAAACGTGTGCACAAAACGAGATGTGAACATGGCCTAAGGCCACTATTAATGGTGCACAGATAACTGCATGCGTATTACCAGACCGGTGCAGCACGGCTATGTGTGGCAATCCACGTACCGCAGGTGCAAAATAGTACCCTAAGAGCAAGTTCACCAGCTTGTCGTGTGAACAGTTTAGCAATTGTGACTCTAAAAAACTTAATAAAATCGCATTTGAAGGAACTCCTGCGGATGCGGATTTTGCAGGTGAAACATGTTGAGGAAATGTTTCACCTGAAAAACAAAACGGGAAACGCAACCGAATCGAGAAACTTAAAACCACATGCATTTCTTTAGATGTGGCACCTCAACTGCTGCTTGTAATTATACCCACCACACGTCGCTTATTGTTCGCACAGCGGCCGCTTCGTGTATACCTACCCTTGGTCTCATCAATCGGCTAACTGTCGGCTGGGCTGCATTTATATAAAGCTTTGTCCAGATAAGACTACACCGCTATGCAAAAAAAAATTAGCAGTTTTTTAGTTTCGACCTCTCAGAGCCTCGAGACCAATCATGATTGAGGCCCCTACATGTACATACAAAACACACTAAGTCCATATGCAATGGCTCCTGTTGAGGCGGCAGGGTGTATGAACTCGCTACGATGTGTTTATGTACGGCGATAGTGATTGGCTGACCCAGCTTATGTGATTGATTGTGGTGCAAAATCGTTGTGGTTTCCCGCTATAACTTTCCTGCTATAACTTTGGAAATCGACTAAAGTACAAACTTACAGACTCAATGATGTGACCCACTGACGTCTCTTTTGGTATGTCTAAATATACATTTTAGGTGGATTTCCCCTTTAAATGCTGGGAGTGGGGGTCACAGATTCAGTATTCCGTATGTTGGTGATGTCTGCCAAGCTGTGGTCTATCATTAAGTGGGCTACAATGTGGGTAACATCTGTAGCTGACCTACAGTATAGTAAAAGATGAAAGGTCCAAGAGCAGCCGCGCCCGTCACTTACGCTGCACTGACTTCCCGCACAGGGACTTTGCCATATAATTATAATATGATAGGGAACCCCAGTCTCTGCCTCTCCCGGCACTGCTGCTGGCATTTCCATGTATTTCAGGATTCGTCATGTTCTTTACAGCCAGACATCATCACTGGGACACAGGAGGGATCACTTGTCAGGTTTTTCTGAGCCTCTGTATATAAAGCTCTTTTTGGAAACCGCTTTGAATAAATAAAAAAAGGAAATACTGAAATGACAATCCCCGAATATATCAGCAGTGTTCCCAATACAAATGGTGAGTCTCCCGGTAATAATGCTGAACTGTGGAGAATATTGGCATGTAATCTGTCAGAAAAATCTATTTATAGTGGCATCAAGTACAATCGTCAGCCTATATCTGCACTATGCCCCAGGCGTATATACGCCAAACATATCTATAGCCATATATGGGCCCAATATAAAGCCAAGAGAGCCCTTTCGGTATACCTCCCCCGTATTATAAAGCATAATAGACTATGCTAACTATATGTAGGGGATAAAAAAAAAAAAAGAACCCAATATGTTGCGCAGTATATGGGTGTTTTTTTTTTAAATTTTATTTAAAAAAATTTTTTTTTTTTTTTTTAGTGACCGCCGTTGAGCGACATATGCAGCTTTATGGTACAAGCTGGATTCACATGTGCCGGATTTGGTCACAGAAATTCTGCCACAAAATCTGCACGTGTTTTTATCACCCTTTAGCAATGCAAAGGTCGAAAACCACAGCAAGCCCGTGGCATGTCCGCATTCAAAACGGCACTCCAATCCACATGTAACGCAAGGATTTTGCAGTAGACCAATCCACAGCATAATAATGCGCTGTGTAGGAATCTAGCCATTAAGTTATAAATGTGGTCATACATATGGCGTAGATATCACTAGACTTTGCCATGTATGCACCGAACATGGTGTGAACAGAGACTAATCATTGCATTGGCATTTAAGGTATTGTTAGTTATGGCATTAAATAATCTAGATATCATCACTGGAAAGAACAGGCCAGCTTTTGGGCTGCTGTGGGTAGCCTTCTCCTGCCCTGTTAGTCATGTGCGCTTAGCGTGTATTCTGGAAAATGCTCCCAGTGTACATGGTAAGTGTCCATAGGACTCCATTAACCCAACGAAGGCCAGAAGAGTGTCCTCTTGGCCTCCGGTACGTTGTAAGTCGCAAAAAAAGCCAAAAACCTGTATGTATAGCGAGCCAGACCTACGCTATTTCATGAAACTGTATACAGTAACACACGCGTATACAGTGTGGTATGGCCCCCTTTTTATTCTTTTTGATAGACATTGGGTGTTTGTGGGTGACGTATCTCACTCTATACCGTGGGATATGTCGCAGCCTTCTGTCGGAGGTATACTTTGCGAGTCAAATGAGTGAACAGGGCCGTACTCGACTTTTGGTGGGTGTAGTAATTCAAATGGATACATGGCGGCGGAAATAAGGACAGGCTTTTATTTCGAAATGTCAATAAGTAGACCGTGCATTTAGGGATCAAACCCGTCGACCTTCAGGTGGTCGCCTTAGTCTACATTTATAAATAAAAGCCTGCCCTTATTCGCGCCTCTAAGGCACTGCCACATAACTACACCCAACGAGGGGAGAGCCTACCTGTACCCCAACACTACCGGGTGGGCAAATGTCCTCCAGGACCTGTTTTCCTCTACTTCACCCTCCATGTTTTCTAAGATCTTTACATTATAAATTCCATAATCTAATAATTTAAATTGCTGTGAAGGTAAAGCTTCCCTGTGTTCACGAAGAAATAGCTGGTCCTGTGTTTTCACGAGGGGGGCTGGGGGAGCGTCACTACTTTACGTTGATTTTGTCAGATTCTCTCCGTGTCTGTATGAGTGGCGGCCCGCAGGAATGGTATAGCGTAAACTGTACAGCAGAGACGTGTTCACAGAAGAAATAACAGGAAATGGCCCATCAAAGGCTTGTACTCCGAGCTGATTTACAGTGAGAACAGCTGCAGACAACGGCTGATTTCCTCTTCCTTTGGCACCACCCTAGTAGATGATTTTTCTTTAGTGGCTCCATCTGGCTAAGACAAAATGTGACAGAATCTGGAAGATGTGAAGAAGATATGTGACACACTGTAACGGCACACCCAAATGGGCGACGTATTCCATCCATCCGAAAGCCTGGCATGTATGGACGGATGATCAGTTTGGATGGGGTACATGCTAACAGATTTCCCTTGTGTACGAAGCAGCCTGTATGGATGGCAGAGACTGGATAGCGGCTCCTCTGCAGATGTGATCTTCAAAGCCAAATTCACACGATGCGGATTATGTGCGGATTTGCTGAGTCCGTTTTCCTGTGGCAAATCCTCAGCGTAATACAGGACCAGCAAAGTAAATGAGATTCCAAGTAATCATCTACATATTGCAGAATTTTTCCGCATGTAAATTGACGTGCAGTGCGGATTTTAAAATCTGCAGCATGTCAATTTTATTTTGCGTTTCCGCTTGCAAATTGTCTGACAAGTTTGTAAAAAAAAAAAACTCCAAAAGCCGCACCTATTTTTGCTTCAAGCTACATGCACACGTTGCGTATTATGCTGCAGAAATACCGCAAGACATTCGTAGGAAAAAAACACCTGAAGATGCGTTTTTATTTTATTTTTTTTTGTATTTATTTTTTTACGTTTTGCTACGTAAATCGCAGCGTTTTCATGCTGCCGGTTTTGCTGTGTATTTCTGTAGAACCACAAGGATAGAATTCGCGAGCGGCATAGAGATTCCCTGGAATCTCATTGTCTGTCTATGCTGGTACTGTACTATGCAGCGGTTTTGCCGCACACACATATGCGTGGCAAAACCACACGTAACACGCATCGTGTGCATTGACCCTTATGATGTAAAAACTGCATCCAAAAATTCACTAATGGGTGCGGTTTTTACCTGCGGCATTACCCACGTATTTTCTGCACCAAGTTACGCAGTGTGTGCATGTAGCCTAAGGCTGGATTCACGCGTGACTTATCTTTCTGTAGCGAATCTGTTCACATTAGTGTCATGACTTCCATTATTAAAGGAGCGCTGACCACTCTGACGGACCCCACCATATCCTTCTAGAGAGTCCATAGTGTTTCTGGCTTTATGTTTTCTGGTGTTTTTGAAAGGAAGACCAGCGCTGCAGACCAATGCTTTTCTTCCCGTCAAAAAGCAATGGAGTCCTGATATAACCAAACCCGGCGCCGGCTTGATCAGCACTTTAGTCCTTATTGCAATGGACCAGAAAATGCTTGGCACACTCATCTAGGGACTTGGTCTCAACTTGAGCTGGAGGATGAGGAGCTTCTAGAAGTCTGTTGGTTTACACCATTATATTGCCCCAGCCTAGCCGCATCCATTATTTACATGTTTTGAAGCGTTCTCCACTCGGCTGATCTGTTTTTCCCACCGTCCTCCCCGCAGTAGATGTTTATCTACACAGAGCGAGGAACGTCTCCAGAACATGACTTGACGTATCCTGAGCAGAACTCGTCATGTACCATTACGCACTGGTGGAAGGAAGAGAAGTCGTCATTGTTCTACTGCAGGGTATAGACCATAGTCCCGGCCTATTTATAGTGCCAGAGTTCAGGACTTTATCAGTGGCTCCCAGCAGAGTCTGGAAGTGTCAGTGGAGAGTATATAAAGTGCTTTCTAGTTTGTGTTGGCTCATCATTGAGGTCAGGAGGGGAGGAGGGCAGGAAAGGGTGTAGCGTGTATGAGTTTACATTAACTTTCCCTGTCGCTGGAAGGTCAGGACTTCCTGCCTGCGGATTTACTTGGTACATGGAAGATACTAAGAAGACAAAATACCGTAGATATACGTAGGAGGGATTTCTGTTGGCCGACAATAAGAACTTTCATTGACCTAAATAGAAAACAAAGTTAAGCGTTTAGTTGCCGGTATTCAGGGCGTATTGGCTATTTGGCCCTTATACCGCTCAATGATGACTTGTCTCTATTCATTAGAACTATGGTCTCCAAGTCCTGGCTCTAAAGTTATTGCAAAACTACAACACTCCACATTGGAGACTGCTGCGTTACAATATCAATAGTATGAGTCTCTATAAATCGGCTTACACCATAAAGGAGTCCGTACACCTAGTGGCCGCGTGCCGGTAGTGTGCCACTCACCCATGAAACAGAGCGGCAAAAAGCAACTTGCCACGGTTTTCCAATGTGGGAGTGCGGTAACCTTGTTTGTCACATCAGGAGTAAAAAAACAAACAGTGAAGTACCAATTCGTCTTAAAGGCTATGTAAAACGCAAAAATCTTTTTTTTTTTTTCTTTTTTTTTTTTCTTTTTTTTTTAATAAATAACACACTGATACACTTTTTTTTATTTTTTTTATGTGCAACTTTATAATTCGTTTTTATCAACAATTAACTTTACTTTTTTAAATACTTCTGCTTTGTATTCTGTATGCACAGCAGCTGTATCTTGCGCTGGGACATAAATCAGTCAGGTCAGCGGGACTGACGGATCCAGTGACAGCAGGTCTTGTGTGCCCCTGACATGACGCAGGATCCACCTGTAATCTATCACATCTAAGTTATGAACGTAGATGTGAGTGGATATCCGCAGCACTGTGCAGCATTGTTTTTTTTCCATTTTGCTAGGTCTTGCTGTGGGCAGGATTACCATGTAAAGGACTACAGTTCCCATGGTGCCTTAACAACTCAAGTGATGCCTCGATTTACAGCTGCCTGCATGTCCCTTTTATTAAAAGGTGTAGGCTAGTGCTGTAATCATTCACTGCCTGCTATTGAGATACAGCTCTGCTGCACACATGTTGAGATCTGCTGCCCAGCATGTGAAACACGATCCCTCCAAAGACAGGTTAAGGGTAGAGCAGAGCGCAGTGGAGATAAGTACCATGTGAAGTGTGATGTCCTGTACTACAGGGAGGGGAAATAACCACAGAACATCATGCACATAGAGTACCCACGGCTCCGTATTCCAATGCAGTGGAACACTGTAGAATTTGTTCCCTTAGATTTAGTATGAATCAGAAAAAAAATAAATCTGAGGCGTTGTCCACAAAAAAAGACACGTAAAAGTGTCAAATGTTAGTTTTCCTAAAATGCTTCCGGCGTTTTTGTTTACGCTTTCAGCGCGTTTTTTAGCGCCTAATTAGGACTCCCAGTGACTAAGGGAACTAGACAAAACTGTGCCAAAGAATTGCCTCGACTACTTTTTTTCTTTCTTACGCGATGCTGATGCCGCGCAGCCTCCCTGTCGCTGATGCCGCGCAGCCTCCCTGTCGCTGATGCCGCGCAGCCTCCCTGTCGCTGATGCCGCCGATAGCCCGTAAGGGAACTAGTAGTTCCCTTGCAAACCCACCATGTCACAGACACGTTTTTAACGGTTGTTACATGTATTGACAGCCGTTAAAAACCGATCTATTGCCTTCTTCTTCTATGGGGGCCGTCAGGCTGTTAAAACGGCCAAAAATAGGACTTGTCCTATTTTTTGATGGCCATTATTCACGGGCCGTTAAAACGGCCGTGTGAATACACCCATAGAACATCATTGTTCTGAAAACATTCAGTTTATCACTGTTGTGTGAATAAGGCCTAAATTGACCTGAGAGGAGTACAGATGCCATTTTTAGGACCTTTTTGCAGCTCTTAATTTCCCATAACAGAGACCAGTGAGAGAATCAACATTGCATAACCTCTCGAAGTTCCTGCCGCTCGCCCACACTGGTGTTTACTGTACGTTTCTAGGATATTTAGGGAACTAGAACATGGCTCTGATTTTATCTATAGAAACGCCCCTGCCAGTGTGATCGTGATTACCGTGTTTGGGGGCCGTTCTCATATTTTCGCATATTTGGCATCTAAGATTATTTTTTTTTTGTATATATGGTTTAAGTGCACAATAGCAGTGAGGAGGTTATTGAATGGAGCTGCGGTTTAGCATGTGCCCTGCCGGTCCATTCAATGCCTACAGGGCTGACAAAAACCATCTAGTTCACGATTCTAGTGAACGGTGGGGGGTCCCAGCGATCATGAGGTCATCACTTCTCCTGTAGATGATCAAGGTTCTGAGTAGGAAAACACCTTAAAATTTACGTGTGCTTGGCGGGAAGGATGGTAATTTTAACACCAAACTTTTTTGTTCTAATTTTTTCTGGATTCACACATTGCATTTATTTTTATATATATATATATATATATATATATATATATATATATATATATTTTATACAAAAAATAAATGGTGTGGCCAGATGTTGAGAGGCTAAATACAGTGTTTTGGTTTGTGGCTTTTTTTTTTTGCGTAGGTTTCTCTGTGGGACTTTGAAAAATGGCTGCACAAAATGACAATAAAAAAAAAACAAAAAAAACTCCACCAAAAGCGCATTAAAATAAATAAAACACACTTTAAAAACATTTGAAATGTATGGTGCGTTTTTCGTGCGTTTTGAATAGGTGATAAATGTTGCTCTTGGGATAACTCATTTAATGCCTCGTTTACATCTGCGTTGGGGGTTCCATTGTAGATCCGGCCGAAATTACCGTAAACCGTTGCGCAGCATGCTGCGCTATTTCTGGCAAAACACACACACACACCGATCGAACCCATTAAACTTAATTTGGTTCTAACCCGTCATCATTCTCCCGAGATCAGACCCACTTTGAACTTCTTTGCCTGGGCACAATACGTCATACGCTAACCCGACTTTGTCCTTCTAAATTCCCCATCCAATCTCTCTACACCCTCCTGTTTGCTAAGCTGTGATAGAGACTTAGGCCTAACTTTTGTTTACGATGACCCATAAATCTTCCATGGCGAGTAGCTTCCAGGAAGCCGGGTTTAAGATCCTGTCGTGCTGGTATAGTGCCCTCCAGATTGCACACATTAATACCTGCGGTCTCCTCGCCGTTTTGTAGATGTGTAGACCATGTAGGCACAATTTTACACACCTTTTGGGAATGTCCGAAGTTGACTGCCTTTTGGTCAGAAGTGTGGCGTATCCCCTCAAAAGTGACGGATTTTCCTCCCGCGTTCACCGGCCGCCTTCCTGCTCCATCTGTGTGGTGATGTCTACGTACAGGCGTTCTGTGGTTCGCCATCTGGTGAATGCAGCTAGAGCCTGTGTTCCCGCGTCGTGGAGGCAATCCCACCATCCGGCGATTGTCATGTGGTTGGTAAAATACAAGAGATCACGAGAAAGGAGGATCTTACTGCATCTATGAGAGGAACCCATGCCAAATTCATCAAAGCCTGGTACCATTGGATTTGATTTCAGTCCTCGCTGGAGTATAGGGCCATTGCTGTCTCAACCCTATAATCATTCTGGTCTAGATCTGTATGGTGGTCTCATTCCCCTCCCCTCATATTTCCCTTTCTGTCTTTCTCTAATATTATTGTACTTCATGTATTACGCAAATGTGATATGACGGCGCGTAGCAGTCACATTTTCTTGTGCACTTATACTGTTGATCGTTTCTCTTTCTTGCAATGATACTTTCTTGGCCGGTGATGTCCGTGGTGCAACGGAATCGGTGACTCCGGTACTTTTGTTGCTCTGCTCCTATGACGGAGCAGAGCCACAGAAACTCTGTACGCAGATGTAAACCTAGCCTAAGAAGCGTTATGGTTTCTGCAAATAAACGTTAGTGTATAATGAAGTTATACAATTATCCAATATACTTTCTGTATCCATTCCTCTTTGGCTTTTAAGATCTCTGCTTGCTGTCATTTTAAAGAACTTTTTTTTTTGTTTACTTCCAGACAGTGGTTCATGGCTCGTTACAAGAGCTCTGATAAGGCTAGGTTCATGTGTCGAGGTAAAAAAAAAAATAAAAAAAAAAATAAATATATATATATATATATATATATATATATTTTGCCATGAATCGCAGCAAAACTGCACCATTTAGTTAAACTTTTACAGAAATCGCAGCAAATTGGCTTCGTTTTGCCGCAGTTTATGGCCAAAAAAAAAACATATTGACCGCAATGTGTAACTCGAGCTTTAATTGTGGTAATCAGGACACCGGTGTGTCCCAGGGATTTTTTTTTTCTTTTTCTTTTTTATATCCACTAGAAGTAAACCATGAAGGTTCCTATTGAATGACAGCAAGCAGAGATCTTGAAAATGGATTAAGAGAATTGTATACCTCTTTCTTTGCTGACCCTGTTAATGCTGAGGGGTGCAGGGCTCCTCTGGTTGCTCTCTGTTTATGTATTGGTGATGATTTTCCCGTCGTGTAGATCAGGCCGCTATTGTACACAGCGTTTCCCGAGTAGAACAGTAAGGGAAATACCGCGCAGTCTGCATACAAATGTGACTCGTGTAAAGAGCTGAATAATGAGCGGTGTTAACCCTCTCCAGGTTGTCTTGAATTGGGTCTTCGTAATCCTGCTCTTCAGCGGTCTGAAAATGAGAATCGTGACTGCATTGTGTGCCCACGATTAATATTTTGCCCGCTGAGCTGCAGACGGCCGGACGGACTGGATATAACGGGAAGGGTCACAAATATACTAACGGGACATTTTGTTCATACAGATGACCTACCCACAAGATAGGTCATCAGTATAGGATTGGTGGGGGTCCGACACCTGGCCCTCGCACCAATCAGCTGTTCTGGCTGCCTCTGGAAGTTCTGCAGTGGTCGGTGTCTGAAGCAGAAGGCTCTGGTCACAGCAGAACGTCCATGCTGCAGCTCTGCTCCTATTCAACTGAATAGGAGCAGAGCTGCAGAACGGTCGCTATACTGTGTACGGAGCCATCTGCTTCCAGCACCAACACTGCATAACTTCCAGAGGCAGCCAGAACAGCTGATTGGTGAGGTGTCTGGGTGTCGGACCCCCACCAATCCTATACTGATGACCTATCTTGTGGGTAGGTCATCTGTATGAACAAAATGTCCCCTGTCTGGACAACCCCTTTAAGGGCAAATATACAAGTTTCAGTAGTTCGGGTTCCTGGATTTTATTTTTTTCCCCCTCCTCCACCTCTATCTAAAGCTGGATCAAAATCCGGGTGTATTCAAACCTTGTGGGCATGCGGTTTTACCGCAATTTATGTGAGGTTTTTTTTTTTTTGTTTTTTTTTCCCGGTAATTTTTTTTAATCAAAAAATGCACCAAATTGCGGTGACAACGCATATGGTTATCGGATGTGTTTTTTTTTTTTTCACAGCACTCTGACTGCTGTCGGACTGCACCGTTACCTCTGGTGTGAGTGCTGCCTTTGAGTATGTTGGGGGGTGGGGGTCTTTTTGTTGGTCTTTATTAGTCGATGCTTCCCTGCAGCATTGAGCTTTAGACCTCATGCATACAACTGTAGAGATGTGCACGGTCCGTGATTTACGTCACGGGCGGGCCGCTGAGTGTCATCCGCGGAGCCGTCCGCAGTCACGGACTGTGCACACACAAGATGTGCATTGACTTCAATGAGCCCGGACTGCAATTGTGGACCGTATAACATGTCCTACTTTTTTTTTTATTCCCCCCCCCCTCTGGTCAATGCACGGACTGTTGAAACCTTAGTCGTGTGCATTGGCGCATAGGATAGAAAATGCTCTACACTACCCGCAACTGCAGAAACTATGCACAGTAGTGTTCATGAGGCCGTACCCAGGTAGAGCGGTTCAGCGTGATTGAAGAGCATAGAATCTGCCTTCTGACCCCTTGTTCCTGGCAGATATAGATATGTAAAAGCTTGAATCTGAAATGGTTTCCTGAGAAGGAATTTGTTCTGCTCAATAGATAATCCGTACTGAGCCGCTGGATCCCCTTATACAATAGAACTATATGCTGAAAGGGATCCCGGTGTGTCACCGGTATAATAGCGGCAGAATAGAAGCACATGGTTACCTGGCTGCCAGAAGTTGGACGCCCACGACTGACGGCTCCGTCACACTATGTACTGGAGGCCTTTTCTTAGGCTTTCCACGTTTTGTGTGTAGGAGCAGAACGTTGTGTATATCCCCCAGAGGAGATCTGCGCGGTGGACACTTCTTCCCGAGACCGGAACGTTTATAACTGTTTTCTCTGATCCGCCGCAGCGCTTCAGGGTAAAACTTAGTTCACTGTAATTACGTTGCTTGCCGCGATTTAATGCCGCCGGTGGTTAGAGGAGCACGGACCTGCTGAGTTTTCCGTTAAGTGGACCATAATGGACACGGGGCCGCTGTTTTGCTGATTGGAGCGTGTTCCAGCAGTACAACGTCCATATACTTCTCATATAGATATACCATAGATGGAAGTCTTCAGAATACCTTTCAGGAATAACGCTGATTTTTATATTTACTTTTTTTTAGGGGAAAGTTTTGATGTTGGGACAATACATGCACAGCAATTCCCTAATGTAATCGAATTAAGATTGACTATTTATCACCGGGGAATTGTAGGTCATTGGGCAGAGCAGCGCGGTCAGGTCAAGTTGTCTGGGGTGCGGCTGGTAAAGGGGGTTTTACACTGGGCAATTGTCGGGCAGACGAGCGTTCATATAACGCTCGTGTAAACCGCGCAGCGATCAGCAGGTGAACGAGCAAACGCTCGCTCATCTGCAGATCGTATCGTTTTAAAAAAGGTAAATATTATTGTTTGGCAGCGGAGACGCGCTGCCAACATGATGATGTATGGGGACAAGTGATCGGAGTAACGACCGCTCTTCCCCATCCATAGCTGTGTGTGACCGGAGCAAATGAGCAACGATCGATCGGCGTTTGCTTTATCGGCCGGTGTAATAGGGCCTTTACTCTGATGGGAGCATATTAAGAGTGTGCTTAATGTACTCAACGTAATACAAGGGAAAGTTGGGGTACCGGCGTGACACCCCTTGACTACAAGCGAGTATTCGATTTTGAAGACCTAGAAGTGTATTTAATCTCCGTGACACTTCAGACTTCCGTTCTCTGGAGGTAAAGGGTTAATAGGGAATGTTCCTCTGGATGTCACAACTATGTGAAGCATGCGCCTTCTACAAGGTTATGACATTGTTAACTTGTGTGTTTGTACATTCCTATGGCGGAGAGATTGTGGACATGTCTGCACATGGGAGAGTGTAAGATTGTTCTTCCAGGCAGCGCGACGCAACGTACCGAATCATGAAAAGCGTATCCTTACCAAATCGTAAACTAAAAGGATTGTCCAAACCCCACGCTTAATCCTATGCGTGGACCCCGAGTGATTCACTATATTCTTTGAAGGAAATCAGCCACAAGTGTTCAGTGTAATGCTTCATTCTCCCTCTCGAGGTCCTTCTCTAATATTGATTATTAAAATCAAAGCCTTTCCCCTGTAATGCACGGCCGTGCCTGGCCTTCGAGAGGGAGAGAGACACGGTTTATGGCTGCTCTCATGGACTTCCCTCTTAGGCTACATTCACACGAGCATGACAGATTTACACGCGTAAAAAAAAAAAAACGCTCGTAAATCTGGTCCGTGTGTGTTGTGTTATTGCGTCTGTGCTTTGTGAGTGTCACGGGGTTTTCCCGCACTCGCAAAGCACACTTTTTTTTTTTTTGCATGTGTGAACAGCCCCATTGAAATCAATGGGTCTGTGTGCTGTGCGTGATTTCCATGCACAGCACACGGACGAGGTTCACGCTCGTGTGAATGGGCCCGAAGAGACTAAATTCACACGGACGTGTCCGTTTTGCGCGCGTAAAGTGTTTTTCTTGTGTTGCAGTTCCGTGTGGCTTCTGTACTGTGCGCGTCTACGTCTTTTTTTTTTTTTACGTCTGCAAAAAAACCTGAAGGAGGTGTTTTTTGTTTTTCTCATTTCTTTAGCAACTGGTGCGTGAATCACGGATGGCATCCATGTGCTGGCCGTTTTCACGCACCCATTGACTTCAATGGGCTGCGTGGTGCGCAAAAACGCACAAAAATAGGACCTGCAGTAAGTTTCACGCAGCGGACACCAGCTGATTGTAAAACCACGCATGTGTGAATAGCCCCATTGAGTTACATAGGTCCGTGTGACGGCTGTTGTTTTAATGTCCGTAACGCAGATGTAAAATACGCTCGTTTGAATCAGGCCTTACTCCGAATTCCCTTGTAGGGTATTTGGTATGTGTGTCCAAATTCAGATACGCATGTAAATAGTTACTTCAGTTTTTTTTTTGAAGGCGGAATTTCTGCCTCCAAATTCTGTTTGGAAGTTTAAGGCAGATTTTCCTCTCGCTGCACGCCGATTTTCGCTGCGTTTTTCGCCTGCGGCCATTGTGCGCCGCGGGCATAAAACTCAGCGAAATATGCTTTCTCTGCCTCCCATTGATATCAACGGGAGGTCAGAGGCGTAAACGCCCAAAGATAGGGCATGTCCCTTCTTTCTCCCGCGAGTCGGTTTTACCGCTCGCGGGAAAGACGCCTCCGCCTCCCATTGAAATCAATGGGAGGCATTTTCGGGCCGTTTTTGACGAGTTTTGCGGCGCGGTTTCCGCGTAAAAAAACTCAGTGTGAACATAGCTTTATAACCACAAAAACAATCCTCTAAATTTGAACAGTCTTAAAAATTTGACTACAATTAACTTTTTTTTTTTTTCTCTCCCTCAGGCTCCAGACAAGAGGAAAGCATTAGAAGAGACCAAGGCCTACACAACCCAATCCTTGGCAAGTGTTGCCTACCAAATCAATGCATTGGCCAACAATGTACTGCAGTTGCTGGACATCCAAGCTTCCCAGCTGCGGAGGATGGAGTCCTCCATCAATCACATCTCCCAGGTAAAGTCATAATCTTACAGCTCATCTGCCACCGTATCTGACAACCTAATGTGTGTTTGTATTATATCCCAGAGCTGAATTCACAATCCTGCAAGACAGTGAGCCAACAGGGAGTGCTGAAGCCAGCAGAATTAAGAATGCAGCTCTGGACTATAAGGGTATATGTATGCACGGCGGATTTGTTGCAGAATTTCCGGGACTGTTCCATTCATCTTCCAGAAATCCATTCATATGCTGCAGAAAAGTCACCCAGATGTATAGATTTTCAGTCTCTGAGATTTCTGCAACAAATCTGCGTGTGTGAACATACCCTTAATACAGGCTGTATCGTTACTCCTGAATAAGGATCTGTTTTCCGTCAGGTTCCTGTTTGCCTTTGACAGCCAGAATAGCTGCACTATTCTACCCAGTTAAAGAAAAATGAAACCCATTGTAACAAATCCGTCATAATAATTTTCGGTAATTTTTATAAAATAGAGCAGGTTTTTCCATGGTAGAACAGGTGGCTAATAAACGGATTACACGCGGGAGATTCAGTCACCTCAATGGGGTTGTTTTTGCAGCAGGTCCAAGGGTTTCTGTAAGCACCGTACATATAAATGAGACAGTCACAGAAATTTCTGCTGCATGAAAATATACCCTTACTGTTCTCAGGTGTGTGGTTTCCACATGACTGGATCATTTTTTTTAGTTTTTTTTTTTTGTGGGGGGTTCTTTTTATATAGCCGGGAGGGACAGGGGTGGTTTAAGCACTGCCGAGGTTCCATGCCCATCGTTTGCCCTTGGCTTGGTGTAAGTTTAGCCTTGAGCTGAAGACCTGAGTAATCTGTGAGACATTAGTTGTCAGGGAGGATGACAACCTCTGTGCTTTCTGGAAAATGTATCTATAGCGATCCGTAGTATACAAATCTATAATATGTTTTCCTGGGGCAAGCATATGCCTAAAAGGTTTACGTTTGAATTTTTTTTTTTGTCCACTCTAATTAGTATCACCCGCTATCATATTTAGATTTTTGACATGTAAATAATAGAGGTAAACGGGCAGACCGTACATGAGACCTACAAGATTGAGAGTGATCGGCTCCAAATTTAGAACAAAAGCCTTATTTGTACCAGGGAATATTTCTCTGGGCATTGGCTTATATAATCTCTTGTTTGGCTCTGTTCACGTTCGTGCCATATGCCTATCTTGGAGGTCCCGTTTAGGTTTCCGTCACTTGACAGCGAGAATAACGCATAATGCAGTGGTGTGGCCCCAGCGATCATATATTTATCACCTATCCTGTGGATAGGCGATGAATGTTTTTCGTGGGCTAACCCCTTTATACAGTTGGGAGTCGGGACCATGGGCTCGGAGCATACCAGCTTGTTAGCAGCCAAGGTGTTCTTGCAGATGGAAATCTTTGTTTTGTCATGATGGCTCGGTGAGGCCCGTGCAAAATAAACCCGTCACACAGAATGCAGACATGGCGGTATAATGTCCTCCGAGCAATCAGAGCGAAGAATCTGCAGTATCCACCTCTCCTTATAATGTCACTGCTATAGATCTGCCTCTTACCGCCGGTAGAACAGGCCTTCCTATGAGTTATTAGTGGATCTGAGAAGATCTAGGTAGTTGAGCTGCACCTGCTGACATTTTGCATATTTTCAGTTTTGGAAAGTGAGCAGAATTTGCATAATCTTCAACTGCAATATCACATTTTCCATGTTTTGCGATCTGAATGACTACAGCTGGGGTGACATTTACACTAAAGCTTTAAATCCCCATGAAATATTTCCTTACTGCATAAGTGGCTCTGGGCTTCCTAAACATGCACGTGCTTTGGTTTGTATATGTATCGAGGGCTGGACTAATCCCAGTTAGCCTGTAGACCTAAAAAGCTGCTGCTGGTGCCTATGGAAGTTCCTAATGCCTGGCTACGAATATATTTGAGCTGCTTCTGGTTTCCTAAAATGTATATTACGCTGGCTATAGACTTAATGATTATTATTGTTCCCCAAATTTTTACGATTGTTAAAAGGGGTTTCCCACTACGGTAAGTTAATTGCTTGGATAGACCATCGTTTACTGATCGGTGGGGGTTCGACCGCTGGACGCACCACTGATCACGAGATTGAAGTGACTATGACCCCTTTGGCTGTTTCTCTGCATAGTGCCCTACCTGACTGGGCACTGTGCAGACATGAAGCTAATGGGGCAGTGATGTGCACAGTCAAATGGGTCACTTCTCCTTAGACCCCGGTGTTGTAGGAAGTGGTTTGGTAAGTGATGTCCTATCCTAGCAATATGTCATAACTTGCTATTGTGGAAAAGAAACGTTTTACCAAAAACATTCTGTGGAAACGAAAAAAAAAATAAAGAAAAATATTGTGTTCTGACCAATGGAAATCTGCCGTACCCGTTAAACACCTGGGAAATATCTATTTGGTATCAGAATTTTTACGTCTATGGCCAGCTTTACAGTTTTTTTTTTTTTTTTTTTTTTGGTCCTTCATCTGGATCAACACTTGAACTTGATGGACTTGTGCCTTTTATCACCCTTAGGCTTCATCCACACAGCCATATGAACAGTCCTTGTATGTTTTGTGCCAAAAACGGGATCGGATCCCGTCAGAGGAAAGCTGAGAAACCTTTCCCAAATAAAAGATTTTACCCTTATCAAAGGTTATAAAGAAGTGGTAAAGAAACTTATACAGAAGGTTTGTGACTTCTGTCACCTTACTGTCAATGACCATCAAATGTGACCATCTTCATAATACCAGATAACCAGTGAAGGGGTTCTTTGTGGGGTGGCGGTCTGGGACATGGACTGGGAGGTCTTGGCACTTAGCCCTGGTCTGTATTGGAATCAGTATGGTTCTCCTCAAGGCCGTTCCAAGCTACAGAAATGTATGAAGTCCATTGAAGCCGGGAGCCATATATTTGGGTCTTCACTGGGGTCCCAGCTCCGAGGCTTTCACTTCTGTTGTCTACTGACGTGTTTAATAAACTTGCAAGAAGATATGAAAACTGGAGAACTTCTTTAATTCTCTCCTTAGATTTCCATGCACACGCACGTCACCTGACATATTAGCATTTTAGGTTCTCTGTTGCTGCTTTAAATCAATCACCTGTAAAAGGACTTGACTAAAGAGTTCGGAAAGCTAATAATAATAATGTATCTTGGTCCAACCACAAGCTCAAGATGGAAACTTCACTTCTGCACGGATTCCCACTCTATATGTGAAATGAACTGCTTTTGGGACACCACACCAAAACCAGACGCACCACGGACCATGTCTGACGTTGCAGCGTCCTCAGAAATGCGGTCAAGTCCACCTTACCCTGGCATTGTTTACAGCAGTCTGTATTCTGTTAGAGGTGGTTCACTTTGAACAATCCCTGTTTAAGGGCTTGTCCGCACGTAACTGAATTGCTGCAGAAAATTTCTGCAGCATTTCCACTAAAACTACCAGGATTCCCGCTATGGAGAAACCACACGATTTCCTGAGTTGTTTTTTTTTTACTGCAGAAAATGGTGCGTATTTTGCGGCGATTTTTTTCAAGTCTGTGAGATGGTGACATCTCCTGAAAAATGCAGCAATTCAGTCCACTTTCCGCAGCAGTAGTTGAGTCTGCGTAACGGAAAAAAACGCACCGCAGGTGAACTTCTGGGCAGAAATTTTATAAAGCGGGTGGATGACGTTTGTTAAATCTCGTCTACTTTTCTGCTACTGTATTCTGCTGCGTATTTTCCGTCCACAATTCCGGACGGAAAATACGCAGCAATTCAGTTAGGTGTGAACAAGTCCTACTAATCACTTCTCCCGACGACGAGCTGAGCTTTCAAAGGAATTATAACGGTGATCTTCGACTCATTGGCTGTCAATATCCTGCATAGAAATGCTAGTATGGGATCCCACTCTACCACCCCTATTTCCCACTTATGTCCAATCAAAAATCTACAATAAACAAACCATACCTCCCGTTAGTGACCGCCCCATAGTGTTTTTACGGCGGCCACTAACGGGCTTTATTCCAATGCAATAGCCTTTTTACGGCTCTGCATCGGAATAAATAAACAGAGCGGGGAGCCGTTAAATCTCCCTGCTCTCAGCTACTAGAGGGCTGGGGGCATCCCTGATCGAATGGGTGAGATCGATGTCTGTATTGATCTCACCCGTTTAACCCCTCAGATGCGGCGCTCAATAGCGTGCACTGCATCTGAGTGGTTTTGGAGAGAGGGAGGGAGCTCCCTCTCATCCCGCTGACACCCGGTGATAAGATTGCCGAGTGTCTGTGTCTCCGATGGCAGCTGGGGGCCTAATAAAGGCCCCCAGGTCTGCCTGTAGTGTATGCCTGCTAAGTCCTGCCTCTGGCATGACCTAGCAGATGCCTGTCCGTTTTATACGGACAGGCATAATACACTGCAATACAGAAGTATTGCAGTGTATTATAAATGCGGTCAGATAATCGCATAGTGAAGTCCCCTAGTGGGGCTAGTAAAAAAGTAAAAAAAAAGTTTAATAAAAAGTGAAAAAAACAACCACTTTTTCCCCTTACAAACTGCTTTATTACTAAACAATAAAATAAAATGAATGAAATTTTCTTTGAATCCAGCCTTAAAAAAAAAAAAAAAAAAAAAAAAGTGATCAAAAAGTCGCATCTACTCCAAAATTGTACAAAAAAAAAGCCCTCCTACAATTGCATCGGCGAAAAAAAAAAAGTTATGGCTCTTTAAATATGGACACTAAAACAAATTTTGAAAAAAGCGTTTTCATTGTGTAAAAGTAGTAAAACATAAAAAATCTATATAAATTTGGTATCGTTGCAATTGCAACAACCGGCTGAATAAAGTTAATGTGTTCTTTATACCACACGGTAAACGGCGTAAATTTAGGATGCAAAAAAGTGGCAAAATTGCAGTTTTTTTTTAAAATAAGATATCTCTTTGAATGAGACGATGGAAAAATTAAAAAAATGGCTATAACGACCCTTAGCTGGCACATCTGTGTCAGACAGATATTTGAGTGTCGGCCTTGGAATTCAACCACAGTTTTTTTTTTTTAAATCCAAGCCTGATTTTGACAGTGGCAAATCCTGAACGTGTGAACACAGCCCGAACAAATCCTTATAATTAAAGCCTCACATTTTAAATATTGATCATAGAAAATGTTTATATAAGTTTAGTAAGGTCCTATCCAATAAAGTTATAGCCTCCCCTAGTAAATGAGTGATCTATCTGCCAGATACAGGCTGCCATAAACAGCACCTTTTATTTTACTTGCAACACATTGCAAGCCTGCAGCAGGAAATTTGATGATTCCTACAAGGTTATTATTGGATTACTGCCACTTGTTAATAGAGGAATTTAATTTTAGAAATTCCTTAAAGGCTATGTACGCTTTTGAAAACCATGTTTCTATTTTTACAACGCATAAAAATGGAGCAACTTTTAAAATAGTCTTTGTTAATATCCTAACGTTTGTGTTTACAACTCCTATGCAGAGCGATGTGTCCCTGTGGTTACAGACTACAAACTAACCTGTCTGTAGTCTGATGCTGCAGTCATGCGCTCCTCCCATCAGTCTGACCCATTTTCTTGCTAACCTAAAGACAGTAGAATTAGAGGGCAGATAGGGGGGAGTAACATGACTGAAGTTTTAAGCCACACAGGATTTGTCAAGTCTGTAACCATGGAGACACACAAGTCTGCATAGGGGCTGTACACACAATTCTATAATTTCTTTAGCCAATACGGTTTGCAAAGTTGCTTAATTAAAAAAAAAAAAAAAAAAATGCATTAAAGTTAATAAAAATGGTTCCTAAAGTATGCATACCTTTTTTTATTATACCTTCAAAGTGTCTCAAACGTGGGATTTCACTAAGTACCAGTTGGAGATATTGTGTGCACTTAAGATACCGTATGACACTAAAACTTCAGAATTGTAGCTTCGCTTTGTATTTTCCCTGTCATTACCCGACGGGCATTACCCTTTTTTCCACTTCTTTTTTTTTTTTTTTTTTTTTTTTTTTGGGCAAATGGATAACATAAAAAAAAAGTATTCCGTACGTTGGGTACTTTCTTTATGACCGGAGAAGATTTCCAAAGCTGAGCCTGCAAGGACCGTGTCGGACTAGGGTTTCTTGGGACCACCAGAGTAAATCTGATAGCCCACCCTGCATTAATACAGACCATGTGAACATCTACTTTTAATTCAATGATAAACTTTTAGTTGTTGTTGTGCACACACAGGACATATCACGACTAAGGAATAGACCCTAGTGACAAGTGACTGGTTCAGCTCCAAGTAGGGTTGTGTTCTGCTTGTTCTTTGGGGCCTTGCTGTTTTAGGGTTACGTTTCTGTGTCCTAAACAAGGCCCATCACAGGATCCTATGGAACTCTTGTGTGCCAGTCCGACTAAGTAAGGGCTTGTTCACACATAACGGAATTGCTGCAGAAAATTTCTGCATCCATTCCGCAAAACCAGCAGAAATTCCGCTGTGGAAAAACAGCACCATTTTCCTGCGTGGTGTTTTTTTTTTTTTTTTTTTTTTTAACGGTGCGTATATTGTTGCTTTGAGATGGTGATATCTCCCCTGAAAAATTCAGGAAGTTCTGTCCGCTTTCCGCAGCAGAACTTGACATGCTGCGGTACGAAAAATACGCACCGCAGGTGAATTTCTGCTTGGTAATTTTACGCAGCGTGTGGATGAGATTTATTAATTACTATGCTGCTACTGTATTCTGCTGTGTATTTTTCTTCCTCAATTCCGTGTTGTGGACAAGCCCGAAGGGTGAAAAAGTGGGAAAAAAAAAAGTCTTTAAAAATGTTAAATGTGTTCTAATAAGAAGCCCCTTCCTCTTAATGATCCTACTTACCCAATGGTTGAGGGATAATGTGATAATCTGCCCGATTTACTATAAGCTGGATGTTTCCGGCACTACATTACATTGTAGATCCCACTTGAGGTGTCTGAGCAAGGGGAAGTCTCCAAAAAAGCTTATTCGCTTATATTGTGTGCCTTTCTTTTTCCCTCCCGCTAGTATGATGTTGGGGCTTTCTAAAGATGCACTAAATTAGAGAACGGTCCTAGACTAATGGCAAAAAAACCTTTGCGATAAGATAAGCAGCCATTTTGGACATGACGCTCCGCCTATAATACGGTTTGGCTGAACTATGTAGGTTTAGTTTGCTGCCAGTCTCGGTCCCAAATCAAACATGACTCTCTTTTTATAGGGAACCTGTCCCCAGTATTTTACCTATTGGACTATACTCCCCGCCGCTGCTGTTATGTTCATTGTCGTTATCCTCTCTCCTAAACTCCTCCAACTGTAAAGGCCGGTCTGCAAACACTTTGCGCCTTTTATGGTAATAATCCGTCAGTCTCGTTTGTTCCTTTACGTATGCCCGCCCACCATCAAACTGGCCTGCCCTGAATGGCGAAATCTCGTCCGAGATAGCATGCATGCGACCGTCATGTATGGTCCGACACCCTTCCCTGCTTCGTCTGGGCCTCTAATCCTAGTTACTGCGCGTGCGCCGCTATGGTGTCCGGTTGTGCGCACGCACCATAACAGGACATCGATCTGCAAGCCCGGGATTTCGTGTGTGCATACTTGAGGAATGAAGATATGACCCTTTTATGCTCATTATAATACGGTGCAGGAACACTAAAAAACGGAATACTAAAGGTACAGAGCTACTTAGAAGGTATAATGTAGCTGTGCAAGATTCCACATCCCTCAGACTATTGACACCTTTTTTGGGGTCTTTTTAATTTTTTGTGTTAAATTTAACTATTGTAATTTACAGTTAGAAAAAATACCAATGCACCTTTTTACTTCTGCTGCTCCTATGTATCACAGTACATAGAAGCTGCAGAATCCCGTTCCCAGCTGAATCGGTCAGTGAGCTGCACTGACTGCTCAGTCTGCTGCGGCCACTGAGATCTTCTAAGCTCCATTCTGATCAAGTCAAGTGGATCCACTGTGATATGATCAATATTGGGGTTATGTGATGCAGACCAAGCCGTCAGAGTGGCTCACTGACTGATGCAGCTGCGAATGCGATTCTGCAGCTTCTATGTACTAGGATACATAGAAGCTGCAGAAGTAAAACGGTGCTTCTTTTTTTAAATGAAAGTAAATTTGTAATAGTTAAAAAAAAAAAAAATTCATAATAAAAATAAGACCCCAAAGGTGTCGTCTTTTATGGGCTATTCCCATCTTAGACATGTATGGCATGTCCAAGGGATATGCCATACGTTTCTAATAGATATTGGGCCTGCACATATGTCGAACGGGGGTCCTCCGACCCCTGTCCTGCCTGGTGAGGAAGCTCGGACAGAAAATGAATGGAGAAGTTTTGGCGCACTATTTTGTCCATTTACTTTAATGGAAGTTACGTAAACAGCCGAACACACGTGCTCTGCTGTTTCTAGAACTCCTGTAGTACGTAGGTGCGTTCTCCACATAGGTGGGGGTCACAGCGTGGCAACCAGCATCTATCAGACTGAGATGGAAATATCCCTTTAAGCCACAGCCCATACAATACTGGATCTTAGGAGTACATTTTGTGTTCTGTTAAATCGACTGAACTAATCAGCCCTGTAAGAAAAATCTGTTTGTTCTAAAAATATGACTTGTGTGGGGGAATCCTAGCTGGTAGCTTGCCACGGAAGAGATCAATTACATGCCTTCAAATGTGATTAGTATGTCAGAGGCCGGCGAGGCGGAACTGACAGAGGCGTGGGAATAATACTCCTGATTTACTGCTCTAGATAGCAGGTTTAAAGAGGAAGTATGAAGGACGGGCTAAATGTCTACCTGGGAAAATGCCCTAATAGAAATGTGCCGTACAGTTTTTTTTTTTTTTTTACAGCTGGTTGTTCAACTCTTTCCCTGGTGAGAGGGGATATGATGGGAGGCTGATTTGTTTAAGCTTAAAGAGGTTGTGTGGTTAAGAAAATCCATTATCAAACACCCTATTGTGAGGAGTTAATAGAGGGGGGGTCCCCCCCATTCACTGCACCCCTCTATTAACCACAGTAGAGAGCGGCTGCAAAGAGTATGGCCCCATGCCGACTGTAGAACTAATCGGTCATTACGGACCGTGATAACTGACCCATTAATTTCTATTGCCCACGGACAGCTTCCCGTATATTTACAGGTAGGTATCCATGCTAAGGCTCCAAAAAAGTTAGGACATGTCCTATTTTATTTTTTTTTGCTTTTTACGAACCGTACTTTATATGGAGCACAGCCTGCAAATGCGGAGGGCTGTCTGCGGCCGGCCGTGCCTGTAATCAGACTGTGACTACGGGCACGGTCGTGTGCATGGGGCCGATCTGTCTGTTTGGATGGCCCAACGCATCCCTGCGTCATTACATGGACAGCCCATTGATTGCAATGATTGAACGCTTGCAGCTGCTTTCCACCACAGATCACGGCTGATCCTTGGGGGTGAACCCTGCTGTGATTACTGGGCTTCGGACAGACTGGGGGGGGCTCCTGTGCCTGAGGAAGTGGGGAGCCTGCACTGACCCCTAGGGATGCAGAAGGGGGAGCACAGAAAATAATGTATAGGCTATATTCACACGGGGAGAATTTCCACTCTAATGTGGATTTTGAGGATATCCTGTGGCAGAAGTCCGTAGCCAAAGCTGATTTCTGCCACAGATCGGCAGGTGGATTCACATACATCCATTGAAGTACTATGTAATCTGTGGTTTTTCAAAGTGCAATGACAAAATTAAACAGACTACGGATTATAAAATGGTCTACAGTCGTTATTTTTTCATTTTTTGAGCATGTGAGTGGGGCATAAACACCTGATTTACCTGCAGAATTGTTGCAGATTCTGTTCAGATTGAGGCATGGAATCTGCACCTAACAGAAGACAGAATCCACAACGTGTGAACATGGCCATTAGGTACATTCACATTAATGTGGCGGCAGAGATCTGCGCAGTTACAGCACAATTGCAAATTTTTATGTCAATATAAGCGTTTTTACTGTAAATTGGTTCCTACGGCAAAACTGAATGTAAATGCATGTTTTTAAGCGCAATTGCGCTAATCGGGTAGAATTATCATTTTTTTCATATATTTGGTTTTCTGTGAAACTTTCATTGGATCGATGTCAATTCTAAGGCCACCGTTACACTTTATAAAGAATGCATCATGTTAACTTACCAAAACTATTCTCAAAGGTTTTATTACTCTGTAAAAAATTAAAAAAACTCCAATTAAATTATGAACTTTTTGAAAGATATTTAATAATCCGTCATTGATCGCGTCCCATTAATACCAGACGAAGACTTGAGTTCAAAGTGATTTTCACTGATAATAAAGGTCTTTAGAGTGTTTCCCTGCATCAGAAAATGCCTACACGCTGGCTATAGATGGTACAATGTACCCCTGATCAGACCAATGTTAAATCAGGACACTGGCAAGGGGCATATATTGTATGATATCCGCAACGAAGGTTCCCAGCCTTGCAAATATTCATTTGCGTTGGTACGTGTTTTCGCGTACGATGGGATTTCAATCTTCCTTGTCCACTACCCCTTGCGTGTATATATACACGTATGTATATAGATGGATAGAGTAAATGACTGTCTGAATTTAGTATAGTCCCTGAGGTGGGAGATTGGAATTTGAACTCCATATTAATATCAGGTTTGTTCCATTCATAACACATTAGATGACTGCAAGTCTATTAGGGAATTGCTCTTTATGCATGACCTTAAAGTGATACTCCAGACAATGCCGAAATACAACTATTGCCCAGAATGGAAGCATCAAATCCCCCCCATAAGTTGTCCCCACCACCAGAGGTATCAAAGGTGTTTTCTGGCAGAACTCTCCTGCAGCCTGCCTATACATTCGTGTCCTCGGCAGTGGGTATGACCAACCCGGGAGTAGTACGTGACATTTTACATGTAACCTATATGGCAGCTTTTAATGTAATTGCGAAAATATGCTGCCTGGCTCGTCTCTGGTTATTATCCCTACATTTACTGTCTGGTAACGAACGGCAGGTACATGATAGTCCTTGTAGGGGAATCCTATATAGTTATGTATATTAATCCCTGAGGAAATGGACAGATGCCTCGATTCTTGCAGTGGAAAATGTTTTTTTTTTTTTTTAGGTCACCTCGGATTCGGCCACTGGTAACCTTTTTAAGGGGTTATCTATTGTGCCTATTAGAACATATGGACCTCTATGACATCCATATGCACTAATAGGTATATGGATGTGATAGATGGAGGGCCCCTGTTCAGGATTTCCCCCTCTGAGCCATACCGGAGAGCCCCTCTGATAGAATGGCTTGCATGTAATGCTATCCCCCTGGCGAAAACTGCCGATCGCCAGAGGTTAGGGAAGCAGGATCTGTGCTGGTCGCCACTCTGGCATTGCTTTAAAAAAAAAAAAATGGGGTTGTCTGGGTGAGGCAACCGCTTTAAAGGGAAACTCCGGCATCCTGATAAATGGTCACATCACTCCCTAACCTAAGCGTCATAATGGTGCTGTTTTTTTTGTTTCCCCGTAAGCTAGACTATAGTCAGATTAAGATTCTGGTCAGCAGGTTTATTGCCAAAACCCTTGTTCTGTGGAGGCAGGAAGCACGGGACCGCTGCAGGGAGGGACTGTTTGGCACACTAGTTGAGTGGGACGCGCTGTTGTCACCTGATGCGTGTGTGGTTGGTTGCTATGCAACATCCTAATCAAATTCTCTCCGATAACTAATTATGCAGAATGTGAGGGGAAACCGCAGTCTTTATACATTGGGTAAGAATTCCCCGGAATTTCCCTTATAATTAATAACCTAGTGAACTTCCTCATATTCCGGTACAGAGCTGCAAGATGAGCTCGAATTTCTCAAGAGCCGAATCAAAAGGCTGAGCAGATCTGATCAATTGTAACCAAAAGAGGTTCTCTACTATTCAGTTTGATATACGTCACTGTCCAATAATCCAGGACATTTGACAGTCCGGCATCTATCAAGTCCCATGAGTGGTAGATTAAAGGTGTTTAACGTTTTATAATTCTACTCCCAAGAGAATATAATCCTAACATTCAATCTGACGTCTCGTCTTTTTCCATGCAGACTGTGGACATCCACAAGGAGAAGGTGGCTCGCAGAGAGATCGGCATCTTAACTACCAACAAGAACACGGCACGGAGCCATAAAATTATAGCTCCAACCAACATGGAGCGTCCAGTCAGGTACATTCGCAAGCCCATAGACTACACGGTGCTTGACGATGTAGGCCATGGAGTGAAGGTAAGCAAGCGCTCCTTACTAATGTCCTCCCATACGCCCAACTCTTACTTCTTTCCTACCCGATTTTCCTCTTTCTCAAGGGATGAGTTAGTCAGAAGTTACATTTCATTTCCTGGGATTTGATCTGATAAGGAAGATCTGCTCAGAACACACTGCTAGTTTCCCTAATTTTATTTTTAATTCGGTGTATCTTCTCCGTCACATTTGCAGATCGTCACACTGGTAGATCAATGATCTGTATGGCGGTCATCTCTCACAATCATTCCTAATTTAGATTTTCTAGCAGCGAGACCCCTCATTGTTGGCTCCTATAACACTTGTTTACGTGGGTGGGTTGGAGGCTGGGTGGGTTGGAGGCTGGGTAACTTTCTCCTATTCTCTACCATAATGGAGGCATGTCATGTGACCGCGGCAGTGAATTGCTATAGGCCTTGACGTTTCGTCCATAGTGATGTAATGTCCTGCAGTAACAAATATGTTCCACCTTGAAACTCGGGATGTAGACAGAATTGCACAAGAACAGCCAAAGCTTTATTGCTGGTTTCCTGCAGAGGGTATTTGATCCTTCGATTACTGGTGATCTAGATTTCCTTATTGCAGACAAAAGGCAAAGGTTGTCAGGAACATTTTTCACAGGAGGCCGGTTATTTGAGTCCTCATGACAACACTTCCTGCCCCTGTACTCTTATAGCTCATTGTCACTGGGCCTCATAGCATTTCATGATTTCTTATGCCATTTTGTTCCTTAAAATTAAAAATAAAATATAATGATTAAATGGTTGCTGTCTCTCCCTGATTTGTGAATAGCCAGGAAGTGTTGTCATGTGGAACAGATCTTCTTACACTTGGTTTTCATGTTGTCACTGAAATGAAATTTTTCTCGCACAATAAAAAGACTTATATGGGACGTGTTTCCTTTAATACGTAGGTTTCAGTTGCAGAGAAGGGATCTGTTGTGGCAGACATGGTTCAGGCCTCTCTAACTAATGGGATTTGTCATCTTTAATTGGCTCTTTTTGTCTGATCTTTTCCAGACTTTCATTAATCTCTATATTGACTATCCGTTTACTGTTACGTTGCTTGATACCAGTTTATATCTTCCGAACTTAAATTACGTTTCTACATTTTTTTTTGGGTGAAAAATGTTATGAATTCTGCGTGTAATTCCTAAGGCTTTGCCCCCAGGCACTCTTTACCCTTGGGGGATATGAAAGAAGCTGGGCACTAATTCCCTAAACCACTACATCAGTGTAATAGATGGATATGCCTGGCCGCAGATCCACTTGCATGTGTTTCTTAATATAAAGCAAGCTTTACTACAGAGCATGGCATGCCTACTTGCTTGGGCACCGCATACCAGCTAGCGTGTGTGTGCGTGTGTGCGTGTGTGCGTGCGTGCGTGTTCTACCTCCTGTGCTTCCCAGGCAGCGTTCAAGCACATAACCAGGCTGGCTCATTGGTTTTGAAAGGATAACGTCTTTTCAGGCTTTGCATTTGAGATCCACCTACACGAAAAAATAGAAATAAAAGTTTAACCGCAGCGATATCTCCTAGCAACACGGAGCGCTCTGCTATTTCCTAGGTGTCAGCACTCGATATTGTATTTATCTTTTAAGGTCCTAGAACCGCAAATAAATTGTAGAGTTTAGAACAAGAGAAGATTGACGTTTCGCTTCTCTCACACACACTGGAGTTCTTATTGAATCCCGGCAAGACGACAGCTGTGACTTCGTTCTTATTGTATACAGCGCCCATGTGCTTGCAGTTTGGACGATTCATTAAAGGGACATTAAAGGCTGTGTACACCTTTTTGAAATCAATTCTTTTTATAAAAATGTGCTTTTGGTGCAACTTTCTAAATGCTGTTTTTTTTTTTTTTTTTTATTAAGAAATATTTTTACTTTTTGAGATACAGCTGCTTTTTATCCTGTATACAGAGCAGCTGTATCGTGCACTGAGACCTGAATCCGTCCGGTCAGCGGCACTGACTGGTTCAGTATCAGCGAGTCCTGAGTGTCTCTGAAACACAGAATCCACCTCTTATCGATCAAATCTAAGTTATGAACTTAGATGTGATTGGTAACCGCTCAATCCTGCGTGTCAGACGCTCAGGACTAGCGGACTCTGAACCCCTCAGTACCGCGGACCTGACTGATTCAGGTCTCCGCGCACAATACAGCTGCTCTGTATACAGGATACAAAACCTCTGTATCTGAAAGTGAACATTTTTAATAAAAAGTTGCACCAAACACAGACATATTTATTAAAAAAATAGAATTTTCCCCCTTTCAAACGAGTTGGAAATAACCGTCCCCAAGTTGTCTTACGTCTGTATGCAGCGATCTTCATCTTCTACAGATGCTTGGTGACAGCCGCTAACAGCTACCTTTTTATAATGCACATAGGGCAGGCACACGGCTTTCCACAGGCATTCAATGGTATTTAAATCTGCGTTTTACTTGAGTGTAAAGCTCCATTCACATCACACTTTTGTCCTGTGTTTAACGTATGCTCCGGGAAAAGCTCCGGACGTAGGCGTTCATTCCAGCCTACGTTTAATGCATCACAGCGGCATCCGTCACCCGTACGCTTCTGAGATACGTCTAACGTATGTGTCATGAACTCTCAAACTTTTCCTGACTTATACTATTGTGGGATCTGTTAATTGTACGTGTGTCAGATGTCACTGTTAGTATCCTTCACGGGCATTCATCTTCCAAAAGATTTATCCGCGTTAGTTTTAGGTGTACGTCGTGTAAAGCTCATGACTTCTACCTTTACCGGATGCCATACGTTGGCATGTCACAGTTAAAAAAATAAATAAATAAATAAAGATTACCGTGTAATCTACTGCAATAGTCCATATATCTTGGGGTCTGTGGAAAGTTGGGTAGCAACTTGAAAGGTGTTGTCCTACCTCGGCAACCCCTTCGTTAGAATGAAGCCGCACCTGTGTTCAAATGTTCCCCATGCGACCAATCAACCTACCGATGTAGAGGATCTGCGGGGAGATGTAGCATTATGTAGTGCCCATTACAATGACTAGGCGGCCATGTAATACATGGTGATGTTGAGCCTCCCAGAGCAGGAGACACGTTGCCACGGTCCTCTGTTCTGGCTCATAGAGGAGGCCCCACCGCTGTGACGTTAATAGGCTCAAATAGGAATTGTCCAAATAACACAACCCCTTTTACCGAACGCCAATGTAACATGTCACCCAGCAGCTGGGAATGTAGGAATTTCCATTTCTTTTTTTATTTTGTTCTTCAGTATGCAATTTCTTTTGCATTTCAAGCTATAAATGTTTTGAGCGAGGCTTTTTTTTTTTTTTTCTTACATAATTTCAGGGTTTTGTACTTTGAAAGTTGGCAAGGAAGAGTAAGCTGGCCATATACTTTACCCCAGTTCCCTCATTTAAGGTTGTCCAGGATTAGAAGAAAAGGGGTTTTGTTCCAGGAATGGCTGTCTCTGGTATCTCTGCTCGGCCCCTTTCGCTTGAATGAGGATGGGCTGCAATACCAAACACAGCCCATGGACAAGAGTGGCGCTGTAGCTGGAAACAAAAAATGCAGACCCTTTGTTCATGTTCTATTAATAGATCAGCAGCCATCATATTTCTCCTGATACTGCTTATCTCCAGGGGAACCATAGTCATTACTGTTGATCTATTTCACAGAAATTGTCAATTTACAGAAATCTAGTGTTTATGGCCAGCTCACACTATGGGGTTTCACTTACATCAAAGTCATTGTGTTCTTCTTTTTTATTTTTTTTAATTTTTTTTTAATGATTTTACTCTTTAAATAGCATTTGAGTAATTGTCCGCTGCACGGAGCTCTAGTACACAGCCCACGCTTCACAAAGATAAACCTCTATGCACCTACTAGGAGGCAGAGTAGACCTTTCACACGTGCCAACAGCGCTCTCATTCTCGCCTGCTGACATGCCCCATCATGACCTGCCATACATGTCCCATCATGCCCTGCAGAGATGGGTTGTTAACCGATAAGTGCAAAAATAAATGAATTTAGTAAATGATGCTCTTGGGAAGTCACCTTGTTCGTTTTATAGTGAAGATTATTTTAAAAGCGATGTACACCTTATTGATAAAAAAATAAACTCCAAGTGTGTTTTTAAACCATTTTCTAATTGACTTTTTTTTTTTTTATTCATTTTTTTGTATTTTTGTATTTTCTTCTTTTTTTTTTTTTTCTTTTTACGATACAGCTTCGATTGTTCTGTCTCCGCTGAACTGATAGCTCGACTGAAAGCAGATCCCTTTGTTCCTCTGACACACTGGGTCCAGCTAATATATATCACATCTAAGTTATGAACTTAGGTGTGATTGATATTCGCTGGATTCTATGTGTCGGAGATTCGCACGACCCACTCTAAGCCTAGTTGTCAGTTCAGCTGAGACCGCATGATACAGCTTCTATGTATACAGGATACATAGAAGCTGTATCACAAAGTACTTCTTTTTTTTTTTTTTTTTAAGATTTTTTTTAAAGTGAATTTTAAAGTTGCTTAAACACAAAATACATTTATTAAAAATAAAATTATATATTTATATTTCTACATGGCCTTTAATTTTTTTTAGCACATTTTCTCCTCTCAGGCAACAAAAGTCTTTGAGCTATGTATGGTTAAAGATAAAAGTTGCAAAATATTTTAGCAAATTTGACGTGTGTGAACAGTTTCATAAATGAGGGCCATTGTATGAATCCTATAGCAGAATGTTCTTGCTTTACTACATGAAGATTTAGTACTTGAGTCTCCGTTTTTTTATTACGTAATCTGCTGCAAAAAAAGAAGAAAATCATGGAATCTGTTCCTATGAGTAACGATCATTGTCTCAAGACAGATATTTTCCTCCTGGAGTTGTAAGATCAGCGCAGCAACACAATTATCCGGAATGTGTTTTCTCTCCGGCGAGCCTATTGTCCTGCCAGTCCATATAATCATTTCCATCTCCTTTTCTGAAACGTCTCTGGGAGAGTCCCTGGTCTGTCCTGACATTGTGAAGATTTATTTTTGCCTTTTGTTTTTCATGATATATGGATGATGTAAAGGGTACGAACTCTCAGATAGAATCACGTGCGGAGGACACTGCAAATAAATCTGCGTCCTGCGCATTGTTCAGATCATCACTGATGCGTGCCGCACTGTTATTATTGTGGTGTTGGTTAACCTTATGGATTTGCATATACATCCTTGTAATTGCATCCTTTATGAATTCGAGAAATCGCACAATAGGGCAATGCAAGGAGGGGGAAATGAAATGTCCCTTCAATTCCCTGCAGTCGGACTAGAAACACATGGTGAAAGCATAGCCTGCGCAGAATATAGTACTAGGAATTGTCGTATGTCTAGCACCTTCCTGCATAGAGAATATGGTAGTGGTTAAAGCTAGCCATACACAAGAGAATTAAATTACAACGTATTTGATTATTTATATTCCCCCAGGAGATAAGCACTACTGGCAGCTGCTTATCCTACTTTTACATAAAGTTATAAAGACTGATGCTCTCCTATAAGTACACGCATGTCTATGAGGAGATAGCCTTTCTAGCCAACATCTATCTTTGGTGTATGGTTAATAAAAGTGGTGTCACCTGTTTAAGGGCGGTGGGGGTATTTTTTGCCGTGATATACCCGTCCCATCTAAATCTGCTGATTACTGACCACCATGTTGGCTTGCAAAGTATTATCAGTCTTCGAGATCAGTCGCAGGATATGGTGTCAGGTTTAGGTCATGACTCCTAATACTTTTTGGTTAGCTCCTCAAATTTTTTAGGAATTTTTCCTAGAATTTCTTGTCTCTAGAAACAATTTGGCTTTCCTGCTGCAGCCCCTTTCCCAATATGTCGTTGAGGAAAAATGACCTAACAAAAGAAAAAACCTGCATTTCCGGATCATTTAGTCTCGAGGCTTTTTCAGTAGTTTGCTGTGGTAAAATATGGCTTTACTTTCCGTGTTCGCAGCCCTGCTGTGTTCTCGCCCGCCGTGCCCCGCTCTTGGCTGTGCATGGACTGACATTTCTGTCTTTTTGATGAGGAAGTTGTGGGGTGTAGCACATGTCCGAGGCTGCAGCTGGCAGGGTAGATAGGGACGTTATATGCTCTACGCCACTTCCACAGCTGTGCGTGGTACATAGATGGCTTTATGAGGCTGCAGCCAACTCTGTGCCAGTTTACTGGGCAGCACAGTGGGAGGAAATGCACAACTTGCATGCACCTGCACCTCTTGTAGATGTTCATATAGGAACACGTCAAGCCTGTTTTGGTTTGTAAAATGAAATCCGCTGTATCGTTTTGAAATTGTGTAATTGGACGGACTATTTTGCTGGCATCTCCTACTTATTTAAATTCAAACTCTGCCAGAAAGCTGGGATCATGCATGTTCATCTTGGAAGCCAGTGTTCTGATCCCCTGGGCTTCGTAAATCCTGAGCTGTGTAGATGTAAATATAGATGGACGCAATCTAAAGTTTTTAACTCCAGGCTTGTTGTGTCCTAAATGTTACTTGTCCAGGGTCCTACGGTAGGGAGGTATCTGGGGTTCTCCTGGCCTGTCTCCTCCAGTTCACAACACCCTCATCATCTTCATAAAATGGTCCTCTGTTTAAGCTGGTAATGAGGGCATCCTGATCCTGGAGAGCAGGGGGTATTTATTTATACACTGCACCTGGTGGATCATGGCCGGGTCACTCATCCGACATGATCCAGAGGAAACGTGACCAGACAACCTCTGAAAGCTCTTCCATATCGAAGGATCACATGTTGGGCTTAGTTCTTGGTCTATTTCAGAGAGGTTTTGTTTTGGCAGGTAAAAACTAAACATTTGATCGGCCATCCTTGAAGGATATGCCAGCAAAAGTCAAGTGTACCTATTGTCTACATATTGAAGGAGATGGTGATTCTGTTCTTAGATAGCCAGACTGAAGTGTCCTAGTTCAAATGGTAGTTTAGACCATCAGTATTTGACTGTGGGGGTTCAACCTCCACCGATTAGCAGAATGATGCAGCCTCCGTGCTCCCGTTAGCCGGACCCCCACCGAATATTGATTGACGTCCTATTTTTTAAGAGGACTGGTCTGTCTTAGGAAATAATTGTATTCTCTCTGATATAAAAAAAATTCTGGACCATCTTTGCCTTGATTTCTACTATGTGCCATTCCTCTGTTCCTCCTAGAAATGTATGAATAAATTGACAACTGGGTGTTACCAGTTGTGGGTGTGTCATTACACAGGGGGGCACTGTCCAATCCATGTTGAGTGAGTCTGTGTAAGAACACACCCCTTTGACCAGGGTAACACCCAGTTGTCAATACATTTCTAGGAGGAATAACCGAGAAATGGCACAACCGTTTTAAGAAAATATATTCCAGAATTTATTTAATGGAAAATACAAGTATTTACTAAAGACCTGTCGAGAGGTGAGAGCTAGGGATGCACGATGCATCAAAACTTCGATACTGTTTCGATACTGTGCATCCCCAAACGGTTCGATACCGGTATTTCGATACTTAGCTGTGCGGCCGCACAGCTCGGTATAGTAACACATGGATGGATGGATGAGAGCGGGGCTGCGGCCGTGTAATAGTTATTGCCGCGCTCCTGAGTCCTGACAAGTGCGCGGGGTCAAGATGTGGTGCGACCAGCGCTGCACTAATGAGCGGCGGAACGGAAGACAACATGGCGGGCGCTGTGCAAAACAGTCTTCAGTGCCTGCACCGCCGCTCATTAGTGCAGCGCCGGCCGCATTTCCTCATGCTGACCGCGCACGCACTTCCTGTCAGGAGCGGGGCAATGGTTGTATTGCACAGCTATTCCCCTGAATGCTGCGATCAAAGCTGACCACCACCGCAGCATTCAGGAGAAAATGAGAAGGGGGGATAATCCTAGATCGCGTCACAGGGAATTTCTGTGACGCGATTGAGGGATATACCATATATGGGCAGACAGCCCAGGGTCCATTGAAGGACACCAGGGCTGTCTTACCATATTTCCTGTTGGGACATACTTGGGTATGTCCTAACAACTGCCTGTGTACTATCCGTACACAGGCTAATGTACTGGCATATAGATATATGCCAGTACATTCAAGTTTAAAAATAAAGTAATATTAAATAAAAAAAATACACATACACTTTTTTTTACAATAAACCTTAAAATAAGTCTCAATACATAAAATTTACACACATTCGGTATTGGCGCGGCCGTAATAACCTGCACAACAATTTTTTTGCGTCATTTTACGATGGGTACGCTGTAAAAAATAAAATAACAACTTTCACTTATTGTGAGGCACAAGGTGTGATGAATTTAACCTCCAAGTGCCTCACATTAATTGTAATTAACCACATTATGTACGTTACTCATTAACCCATTATGACTGAGAAACCTGATGGGATTAATGACTAATAATGTGAGGCACGTGGAGGTTAAATTCATCGTCACACCTCGCTCCTCACATTAGAAAATGGAAGAACTTTTTTTTTTAAAATTATTATTATTGTTGGCAAAGTATCAAAATCGCAATACTAAACGAAGTATCGGTATCTAAGTCCAAATTCTGGTATCGTGACATCCCTAGTGAGAGCTATTATTTACGGATAGGCTACACATTTATGTACTGGCAAACCCCTTTAAATTCATACTGGCTCCAGGAGTGGTCTGGCTGACGTCTAAAATCTTCAGCATTTTGTCCGTCCCTGGTGTACGCAGTTTGGCCTTTGCCGGTGTAGATTGGTTTGAAGACTAAAGGCAGGATACTGTTCTAATGTATTCAAAGCTGAAGTCCCTTATTGGAGTTCTTTCCATGTATGTCTAATATATGACCTCTCATTGTGACCATTCATTAATCTTTACCTTTCTGTTTCTCCCTTTGCAATCATTAAGTGGCTAAAAGCCAAGGTAAGCAATGCTCTTCGTCATTTCATCCCATCCCGTAGTTTTAATAACCGCGGCTGCAGAGCTATCGATCATTACAGCTTCCGTCTTTCAGTCCTCTCTATTCAGTGCAGCTTGATGTGACCGTGTATTATTGATGTATTGACCTTCTAGTTGTAGTATAGCTATTCATTAATCTAACCTTATCATAGACCTCTTGCTTTTTTCACTTGCATTATTTTTTATTTTTTTAATGGAAGGCTTCCCAGACAAGTTGGACGGTTTATTTGTGTATTTAAGGGTATATGGTTTTCCAAATTGACTATTCTATTTCTATAGTGTACATATATTTGTGTGCGATTTTTTTTATTTTTTATTAGGGCAGCTATAGTCGTATCAGAGGAAAAAATAGATTTGGGATCCGTAGGTTGACATCCCTACCGTTCCCCAAAACGGGGTCACACTGTTCTGTAAAGCTCTTGCTCCTCTTAGCCTTTGGTATTTCCTGAAACTTGCAATCTCACCCAGATGGAGATATTTTGAGTAATATTTTCCTTTTTGGCAAGTAGGAAAAAAAAAAACTACATTTATTTTCTTAAAATGATATTCGGATGGTGTTGGGTAAGTGGAGAATGAATGCCGAAAAACTACTTAGTCTAGGCATCATTGGCTTACCTGCCTACGTCATCCTCAAGCTGTGTCTGGGAACCCTGACATCCTAATATAATCTATAATAACAATTTTAATCTGATATAAACGCGTTTTCTAATGTGTTTTTAATTTTTCCTATCCAGCATGGAAGTAACCAGGCAGCGAGAACCGGAACATTGAGCAGGACAAATCCTCCTACACAGAAGCCGCCCAGTCCACCAATGCAGGGCCGGGGTACCTTGGGGTAAGACTACAAAACACAAACTTGCTTTAAGCGGGGTTTATCGCTGTGTGGAATATTTTTTTTTTTGTTTGACAGTTTATTGCTTTATAAGCTAATCAGTGTCCTGCTGCTGGGATCCCCAGCGATCATCTGCAATCTGTGGAAGAACCTGGTAGCAGGTGTTCAATTAGCCTGCAGCACCGCCACAGGGGGAATGAAGCATTACGCACTTACCATTGAAAACAGTTGGCTGTGTGTGTGTAATGCACGAGTTGGGTCTTCAGGATTGGCCATCTTTGTAGCCACCCTTTGCTCTGGCTAATAGATGAAGGTCCTGAATGGGAGACCCCTCTATTAAATCAACATTCCCTAAGAAGATGCTCGAAAATGGGATTTCTAAAGCAGACCATTTGTATGCCAAGAAAGCTTAATTATAAATGTCAAAAAAAGGTTTAGTTTAATTTTTTTTATACTTTTTTTATTTTTTTCAGTTCCTCACCTTTTTAAGATCTTTACTTGCTGTCAGAGGCTGAGAACCTATACAGATCTAATACTTCTCACAGCTGATTTGGTACGGTTATATCCAGTATAGATAATACACTGTGAGCTGAAAAGCCTGGACTTCAGGCTGATACTTTTTACCTACGCTCATACATTGTGTTCAACCATCAGCACAGGAGATTGCTACAATTTTATTCTGTCTTGACAAACCCTCAGCTGTGAACAGGAGTAGGTCAGGACGGGTTTTCGCTTTCGTATGTAAATCAAAAATATTTAAGTTCATTGATCACAATCCGAGATCTAGAAAAAGGTGAGAAATTGTAACATTAAATATATTAGGAAGTTGCAGAATTTTAAATTCTACACTTATACATTATACACTTTCTTATACTTTATACACTTTGCTATCAACTGGTTATAACCCCTTTAAAAAGATTTTCCCCTTTTTTTTTTTTTTTTTTTTAACCAGAAATTACCTGGAAATATAAGTTGCTCACTTTTCCTCCTTAGTAAGCAGCTATTACAATGTCTATTGGAAATTTCACCCAGCTTTTCGCAATCGTCATGTAGATCTGTATTCAGAAATCCGCTTTGTGTAATCACTCCTATGCCATTCAGGGTTTACGGGAAGCCTGCCTGACTAGCACTGTAATAGCTGCAGTAAGTGGCACTTTTTGGAAATCCAACATCTATTTGACAAAAATAACTCGGCCCGTATGAAATATTTTAGACTTCACACGTCGTTTCCTTTTTCCCTGAAAATGTCATCAGGTTTATATATTTTTATTAGATACTTCACGGTATATTGATTGTTTACTGCAGTGTACTTGTGTACGGGTTGCAGGCCTATACGATGCAATGGCTAAAAAACTAAATGGATTATGGACCTATCTTTACATGGAATCTACATTTATTTTCATTACACAGGCGGAATACCCCGTACAAAACCCTGGAACCCGTCAAACCTCCTACAGTTCCTAATGATTACATGACCAGTCCGGCTAGGCTTGGAAGTCAGCACAGTCCAGGCAGGACCGCATCTCTCACCCAGAGACCAAGAACACACAGGTAATGAGGTTTACAGGTGCAGGTAGAGGTCAGCAATGGGCATTTTCAAAAGTGGTTGAAGTCTATGTACTTTTTTTAATTTTTTTAATTTTTTTTTTTATTAAATCAAAGTGTGTTGTGATTTTAAGCACTTTTTTTTTTTTTGTCGATTTTTATTTATTGCATTTTTTTTCTTTTGTCTATCCAGTACACATAGATGCTATATCTTTCTCTCAGCCGATTTCCGTCTGTTCAGCTAAACTGACGGTGCGGCTGAGTGGGTCCTATTTAGGATCCACCTAATATAAGTTTATAACTGTGATTTGATACCAGGTGGATCCTGTGTGTCAGACACAGGACGCACTCTCAGCTGAGACGTCCGTTCAGCTGAACTGATAAAATTGCCAAAGAAAGATACAAAACCTAACTTTTTTCAAAATAGAGCTTAAAATCACAAAGCACCTTTTTAATTTAGTTTAAAAAAAACAAAAATAAAAAAACCTGAAAACACTAATTTAATAATAATAAAAAATAATTGTATCATTTTTTTTTTCTTATTTTTAAAGTACTAAAATACTAATCTACTTTGTATTGCTGCTGTTTTCCATATACGGCTTGTAGGTGGTTGAATTCACACAAGGGTGTCTTGGTCAATTTTCAAAAGGATTTGCGTCAACTGATGTTTCATGCAACCCCAAATAGAGCATCATATCTGCTTTCTCTAGGGCCGAGTTCACACCACATATTTCTTGCAGAATCCACACTGAAATGCCACAACAAAGTACAGTACCATTAAAAAAAAACATGTACTTACAGCTTGACAAATCTGCAGCGTTCCTTCTCTGTTGCCACCAATTTTCATATGATTTCACTTGTTACAATGAGTAAAATCTGCAGCTTTAGCCACTATGAAATCTGCATGTAACACACGGATTTTAAAGCGGTTGGCAGGACGGTTCAACATGTGTATACCCAACCTAACTCGCAGGTGAACGGTTGGATGAGTGGAGTGAGGGCATCCTGGGAGATGTAGTTTGGTGGCTCATATCATGCTATAAGTGCCTCATGGATTCTTCTCACCCAGACACCCAATTTTGTACCGAATATACAAAGACCACTTTTAATGCAGGAAAATAAGTGGTAGACATCTGAATTTGATGTGTTGCATCAACAGTGGCAGCAGTGGTGGAAGCGGTAGTCGAGAAAACAGTGGCAGCAGCAGCATTGGCATTCCTATAGCTGTGCCAACACCTTCACCGCCAACCATTGGGCAAGGTAGGACTTTTTTTTTTTCTTTCTTTTGTTGCCTTTGTTAATCATGATCTTCACAGTGATTCATTGTGTGGTATCCAGAAGTTAGAATTGTTACACTAGTCAGACTTCATAGAAGACATAACCAAGGAAGGTCAATCTAGGGAACGTTCTCCTCTTCACCACATCAGTATATGGATCTTGACCGCTCCAGAAGCATTAGGCTTAGGCTTAGAATTGGTCATTGAGATGTATTTCTCCTTTCATGATTGGGTATCTCCGAGACTCAACGTGCGCAGGGCATTTTGGATATAGCACTATCTGAGACAAGTTATTAACACAACAGTACTTGTATGGTCAAATCAACTTTTTGCCTACAGAGATGTGGGCACTGTTGGTATAGACCTGGCATCATGGGATCTTATGGATTTTATCAATAGGTAAAATGAGCGTTCGAGACTACTCATTGCCGCTTGGACTGATCAGGTTACAGTTGTGCTATATGGAGGGTGACCACAAGGGATTTGACCTTTTCTGCCCTCTCCGCCAGCTTTCAGATTTTACTCAACTACATTCAGATTTCCTGGTGTCCCCAATTTATTCATTGACTGCACCTACTGTGGCACCAGGTCGTCTGAGAATCCGTTATTTAGAGTCCGCTGTTATAGAGGGCGGTAGTTGACAAGTTACTCGGAGTAGTTTTTACATCGAACTGGAATTCCCAGGAATGTCTATATAACAGATGACCTCTGATCCACACGCGTTTCACTATGCAAGATGTTTGTTGTTTTTTTTAAAGCCATATACGTTACAATTTTACAGGAGTTTAGAGGAGGATTTGATAGACTATCCTATAAGCTGCATAGTTTTCGCACCAGGGTTCTGAGCCTCCATTGCCATTTCCTATTTTTGACTGCAGCAATAGAGCAGTCTGCAGCACTATTCTTGTCATAATAAATATCAAAAGCCCAGACGGACCTTCTTAAAGTCAATAGGGGTCTGTCTGGGTTCGCTGATATACGTGGTATGAAAACAGATGGCTCCTTTATAAAGCCATGATGCTAGTGTGACCACAGCCTAGGTTCCTGGTCAAAAAACACCTGCATCACGTAGAAAAATGTGTACGCGTTGAGTTGTTACTTACAGCCATGACCAGGGACTCCCAAACATGTAAAATAGTTTTGGCTGTACATTGTCCACTATAGAGGGGTGATTGACTTACTGCCTCACTGATAGCCTATGTATATTCATCTTGGACTATGTTGGGGGCGTTGATCATCCTGAAGTTATTGTTTTTTGTCATCCTCCTCCATTAAAATTGTATGGTGTATGGCCAACCTTACAATTAGGAATTAGGAAAGTATTCATGAAGTGCTATGTATTGATCAGATTATTGCATATCATGTGTTGAGACTACAAAGCGTCACTTTACAACCTTTGTCTGTTCTGACAATACACGTTATTTCACTACCCAAACTCCCCCAGGTATCTCTGGTGGTCCCACACCTTCACCACCACCACCTCCTCCTCCGCCTCCACCCCCTCCTCCAGGTGAGACTTCTACAACACGGAGTATGGGTGCCTTTCTACATTAATCCATGGTGGTTTCAAGGTGTACAAATGATTTGTAGATTCATTTCCTGGTGTTAATAATCCATAGGTGACTCACACGATTTATCATGTTTCTAATCCATGTAATGTCATTTGGTGTAAAAGCCTCTGAAGTGAAGTAAAGTTAGTGTTTGGCCGAATATGTAACCATCTGTGTTTCCGTAATGTGTGTTAAACAGGCGCCACTTATTTGTGACATCATTCATTCTGATGATGTGTTTGATGACTTGCCTCATTATATTGCATGTCTCTGTATAAGGACTTCATTTTTCTCATGCAACCTTTTATCTAGGAAGTATATAAATAAGATCGTAAAGTTCTTCATTTTAGATATAGGATGTGCTTAAGCCATCTTTTAGAAAAAAAATAAAAAAAATAAGTCTTTGTCCCACTGACAACACTTGCTGCCTAGTTCTCCAGTGACTGTGTTGTCATGGGGACAGTGTGTAGATTCAAATCTCCATATACATCAGTGTCCGCACCCTAACTGTCTTTAATAGCAGCTATGTGGGCTTTGAAAATGACATTTGAATACATCCAATGACAACGCAGCGTGGCAAGGTAGGAAGTGTTGTCATGGGGAGCACAGACTGAGAACCCCTTCTTACAGGGGTTCTGTAACTTTCACTGATAACCCATCACATATTTTTTTTATCAGGTTATATATTCGGAATTTGGACAGCTCTTTTAGCAATATTTGTATAAAGCTTATATTCTGAAAGTCTTCTGTATATAGGGCTTTAGGTTTTTATTTTACATTTTTTGCTCACTCATTTAAAGCATTTGCCTTTGACCACTTCAGCCCACAAGGCCAGAGGAACTCTACCTGTTAGTACCTGAATGCATCCTATACAGGCACATTTATGCCTACATAGTTGAAAATAAACTATTCTGTATCTGTACATCTCCTTATGAAGGTTTATAGGGGTCTTATGATCTCAGGAAATAAAGGTTATTCATTGTAAAATAAAGTTCTGCAATTTTCTAATATAATTTGTGTATCAATTCCTTATGGTTTTCACAATCTCTACTTTAGTATTTCAATATTAAAGGGGTTCTCTGCTTTGGGCAACCCTTTAGTTGTTAGAAGGGTACCTTGACAATAATCTAATCACAAATTGGCCACCTGCTGCACAAACCACAGCGATCGGCTGTGATCCTGTGGGAAACCTGGCAGTAAGTGTTCTATTTCCCTGCAGCGCCACCACAGGGGAAAAAAAGCCTTGCACAGTAGCCATTCATATAAATGTGTTGTCTGTGTAATACAGGACAGGTCCTCTAGATCGAGAGACGCTCTTTGTAACCCCTCTCCACTCGCCAATAGATGAGGATCCTGAACGGGGGACACCACTTTTCTCAATTCAGGGAGTTTCTAAACTAGACAGCCCCCTTAATTTATGGATGATTATGTAAGGATCACATGGGTGCAGGGCTCGTTATAAGAGGTCGGATTACACTCCCTGCACCTGTGTGATCATCACCTGATTAGGACAATCTTTTATCATTCAGAATTAAATTACCATTCCAATACTACAAGCAGAGATATTGAAACCATGAGGAAATAGGAACCAGAGTATATTAGAAAATTCCTGATCTTTTCATTGTACAATTTAATACGCTTTATTTGCTGAACTCTGAATAGCCCTTTAAGAATATCTGTATAGGCTGAAAACCTCCAGCATAAAACGCTCGGCATGCCTCGGATAATTCATGTACATTTATGGTGTGATACAGCAGTGGTATATACCTGGCACAGTCCGTGTCTTCACATATAGGATATATAGCACTTCACGGCTCCGGTTTTCCTTGCTTCATTACTGCTGAGGTTGTCTTACCAGGACTTTCTCAAATTACATTTCACTTTAGAGGCTTTGCAAAACGTCTTGTGGACTTTCCTCGCCGTCAGTGTTTTCATTGAGTATTGTTAATAAGTAATGACTACAGTATTACCGGTAGTGTGATGTATAATATTACACGAGTACATAGCGGAGAAGTCACATTATTATTACATTGTCACATAAATTATAATAAAGCAACGCATCGGACCCGACCTATAGCGTAACGGTTGGCGTTGGAATCTGCCGTTATCTTGTGCTGGAATTCTATGAAATAACATGGTCTAAACCTGGCAAGGAGGAAAGTGTTCAAGATGTTTTCATTCATCCAGAGAATAAATAATTTATTCTGCATGATTCTAAAACTGCTAATTCCAGATGTCTTAATGTCCTGGTGATGGATTAGATGCTACGATCCATTGGTAGTTAAAATATAAAATGCTCTGTAATGAGAATGATCACCGAAGAGTGGGAACCAGAGTCTTTGTGGTGTCGTTTTTTGTTTGATAGCTGAACGTGGAATAGCGGTGTCCAAGTTTGTCGCGGCCTCTGTCGCAGATCCAGTGAAAATTTTCTGGTCGAAATAGTGCAGTACGCAGTGCTATTTTGTTTGATAAAACAACGGACACCACGATGGAACCCCGACAGAACCCATTAGTCTGTCACCACATTATAAGTGCCCTGTCTCCTATATAAGGAGATGGGCGCTATAATGTAGGTGACAGTAATGCTTTTTATTTAGAAAAACGGTCTATTTTAAACCACTTTGAGCGATTTTTAGCTTTATGCTAATGAGTTTCTTAATGCCCAAGTGGGCGTGTTTTACTTTAGACCAAGTGGGCGTTGTACAGAGGAGTGTATGACGCTGACCAATCCGTGTCATGCACTTCCATTCATTTACTCTGCACACAGTGATCTAGTTATATCGCTATGTGCAGCCATATACACAAACACTAACATTACTGTAGTGTCCTGATAACGAATATACATCACTACCAGCCTGGACGTGATGTTTATTCAGAATCCTGACCACTTCTGAATCTTTTCTGTGAGATTCCAGCAAGGTAAGCGTAATCTCGTTTGAAATGACCAATTACATCGTAATCTCGCGAGATTACACTTGCCTTGCTGGAATCTCATAAAGTGGTTTAAAATAGTTTCTCTAAATAAAAAGCACTGCTGTCACCTACATTATATCGCCGATCTCCTTATATAGGAGATAGGGCACTAATAATGTGGTGACAGAGCCTCTTTAAAGTCAATGCGTTCCATCGGGCACCATTCGAGTCAGTCGTGCAATGGATATGGCACTTCCTGCTCAAATGTTGCTAGTGCAACTTCAACAACCTCTGTACAATGCGGCGTATGGCTGCATCCCAAGGTGCCAGGCAGGGGACAGGATTAAGCAAGCACTCCCTTCTGACTCCTTTAAACAAGATATTTACTCTTCTCAGGTGTCAGGACTATAGGGATATATCATGTCATTTGACCTGACTAACGCTTTTTGAGTGTCAGCGCAAAAGCCTTAAAAGGGTATTCCTATTTTATAATGTTATAGTCTATTCTAGCGATCTGGCATGACCATATGATCAGTGGCGGTCTGTCCTCTAGGGGCATCCTACCGATCACAAGAACAAAGGGACAGAGCGACTAGTGCTGTGTTGCAGTTTGCTGCACAGCGCGTGGCTGGTAGCTTCGGTGTGCAGGGAAAAACTGTGGAGCAGCAGGACTTTACTAAAGATCGGTGGAGGTCCCCTACTGATCAGGCTGATAGCATATCCTAGCGATTTTGCGATCACTTAATATAATGGGTGTACCTCTGAGAAGTATGGCGTATGTGGCATGCTGTTTTCCTCCTGTCTGATCAGCATTTTTGGAGACCGTTTAGAGAGCATCATGGCACCCACTATTGTAGCGTTGTTTACTAGATGGGACCTCTCATGGTGGCAAACGAAGTGCCCAACCTAAAGGGATTGTCCACTTTGGTCAATCCTTTTCTTTTATAAGGGCCCTCCAAAGAAAAGCAGATTACAGTGTCCCTCTGCTGTGACCTACCGCGATCAGCTGTAATCTGTAAGAGGAACATGGTAATAAGTATTTAATTTCTCTACAGTGCCACCACAGGTGAAACTTAGTATTACACACTTCCAATCAATGGGCTGCATGAGTAATGCATGCACGTGCCTGGTCCTCCAGAGTGTGAGACTCTCATTGTAGCCACACTCTGCTCTTGCTAATAGATGAGGGCCTTCATAAAGGGATCCCATATTTATCAACTCCGAGTCACAGTAGTGGAATAGGTGCTGGATTTCTGCAGAAACAAAGCAATATTTTTTTAGGAAGTTTAGACTCTGTTTCCATCTTTGGTGATCATTCTGAATATATAATAATGTTCATATACATTTTCTAATCTATGAACTGTTGCATGCTTGAGCATCCTCAAAACATGGCGCCCAGATGCAAAGTCCAATCCAACTTTACATTGTAATACATGTGGTGCATGCTACAAAGTTGGCGCGCTGTGGCCATTGTGACGACATTGCTCTGACTTTATCTGCGAGTGACTTTCCGTACAGGATGGCAGTTCACTTACTTATGTTGTCAGGAAGATGGCATCATACAGCGCAGAGCTGCCATGCATTACATCCTCCACTCTTACTCTCTAAAGTACTGCGGTACGAGATGACTGCAGATATTTCTGGTGCGGTTTTGAGGCTCTGCGTGGTTTCTGTTCTCCATGCAATGAATAATAATAATTATTCAGCTCTTTGCGGGGTTCTTCTCGGCTAATTCTTTGCAGTTGGCGGTGGCCCAGCTCCCGGCTCCCAGTTTGGCTCAATGGCAAGGCAGATCTCTAGGCACAACTCTAACACATCTACTACTTCTTCTGGGGGATACAGACGGACGCCATCTGTGACCTCCCAGTTTTCGGTCCAACCTCATATCAACGGCGGGCCTCTCTATTCTCAAAACTCAAGTAAGCTAGTGCTTTTCCTTTTACCTCTTAAAGAATGTATTTATTTTAAATGACCAAATATCAATTTGATTGGTGGTATTCTTATCAGCTGGAGTCATTTATTTTGATCTATTTATGACTTTATTTTATTTTTTTGTTCTAAGAAGCACCGCCACTCCTCTATGGGCAGTTTCTGGTATTGCAGCTCACAATTTAATTGGACGGAGCTACTATACCATATAGCCCATGGACAAGAGTGACCGCATATCAGTATGTATGTCAGAAGAGGTTATTGGTTGCAGTCCTTGAGCTCTGATGCCCTCCAGTTTCCAAATTGAATGGTCTATTACTGTATATAGGGAAATCCTTTAGGGGTAGATGGCGATTTCTTACACATGCCACTGCTCCACTGAACTTGTGCCCTTCAGGTTGGGAATTGCGTGCTCTGAGCTCGCGGATCTTCACCAATATCAACTATATATTGCCAATTTTTGTTTGACTGTTCCCCTCGTCATATTGCTATGTGCAGTGTTTGTCACATGATGTATAGTTTCATCTGTGTTTTTTTTTTTATCTGGGTGTAATCATCCGATTGTTTAGAGGGCCTGACCAGTACAACATAGGGTTAAACTATGCATAGGCTGTATGTTCTAAGCAAAAAACTGTTGTGCCTGGAGCTATCGAGAATGTAATATAATTCACGGTCTCTATAAATATCAGCTGTGAGTAACCTACATATCCTGGTACAGGCTAGTATAACATGACACTGGTGGGGGTCCGAGGACTGAGACCCCCAATGATAGCTATAATAAAGGGGCTGCAGCGCTCTGCTGAGCACGGTGCCCAAAGGAAGGGGAAGATGGGCCATGGCCTTGCATTACAATCAGTGGCCGTCTTCACCTCCCCAAGTAAAGATGGGAGCAGGGCGCAGGCTCTGCAGATGTCCACAGACCCATTCTTCTTGCTCAGAGCCACACTGATTTGTATAGTACCTCTTTAAGGGCGGATTCACACGAACGTGAATTGCGTCCGTGCAGGCCGCGTGGTTTTCACGCGGCTCGCATGGACCAATAGAAGTCTATGGGGCAGTACAGACAGGATGTGATTTTTGCGCAGCGTTTGTCCGCTGCGTAAAAAGTGCGACACGTTCAATATCTCTGCGTATTTCGCGCATCACGCACCCATTGAAGTCAATGGGTGCGTGAAAACCACGCAGGTCGCACGGAAGCACTTCCGTGCGAACTGCGTGATTCGCGCAACAGCTGTCAAAAGGATGAATGTAAACAGAAAAGCACCACGTGCTTTTCTGTTTACAAACATCCAAATGGCGTGTCATAATGATGGCGGCTGCGCGAAAAGCACGCAGCCGCGCATCATATGATGCTGCCTCACGGAGCAGGCAAGTGGCTTTTGCACAGGCAAAACGCTGCGTGTTTTGCGTGCGCAAAAACGCCACGTTCGTCTGAATCAGGCCTAAGAGTTAGGCCCCATTCACATCACATTATTGCCCTACGTTTATCTTGTACAACGCGAAAGCTCCCAATGTACAAGATAAGTGTTCGTAGGGCTCCATTATCCTGACGGAGACCAAAAAAAGTGTCCTGTGATCAAAGTCAGGCCGGTGTAGAAGTCAGCAACCTTTTTTTTTTTTTTTTTTTGTGAAGGATGGAATAGCGTAGAATACTACACTATTCCATCCTGATGGACCCCACAAAAAAAAAAAAACTTCTACCACACGGTATAGGTTCTTTAACATGGGAACCTATGGGTGACTACTGCCACTATACGTCAAACGTATACCTCAGGGAGCTCCCGACATCTCTATTCATGTATGTACAGTGTCGTCCGGAGCAGTGCTAGCTGATGCTCTGCTCGGGGACTCCAGCTCAGTGACGTCGGGAGCTTCAATAGCCTGGGAGATCTCCTAACGTCACGGTCTATATATGGACAGTGACGTCAGGAGTTTCCCAAGACCAATCCCGGGCGACTAATCCCACATGGCGTATACCTCCAACGGACGGCCTACACGTGATGTGAATAGGGCCTTAAGGTATTTAATCTCGCACTACCATCACATTTCCGTTATTAACAGATTGAAAGTCTATTAATTGGGCCTCATTTATCAAAACGGTTAAAGGAAAACTGGCCTTATTTTTCATAGCAACCAGTCAGAACTGAGGTTTATTTTCTAAAACTAGTGTGGTAAAAGGAAAGCTGTCCCGTGATCGGTTGCTATGGGCAACGGGGACAGTTTTTTTTTTTTTTTTTTTTGTTTTTTTTTTGGTTAGGATCCTGTTAACCTTGTGTCAAAATGTTTGACTGGAAAGCAATGGATGCCTTCTAATACCTTTTTAGTTGATCCATTGGCTTCAATGGTGAAGATGGCGTAACTTTTTTTAGTTTTTTGTATTTATTTTGTTAGAGTGAAATCTGCAATTCTAGCTGTCAACTTATTTGATGCCGTTCTTTTCCACATCACTAATGGCACCCCTGGAATGTAGGGACCCCCGCCGATCAGCACAATGAATGAGCTGCATTGTTTGTCCGGACAAGTTGCTGTGTCTATGTAAACAACTTCACTGTGCTGATTGGCGAGGGTCCCGGAGTTTGGACCTTCACTGATTAAAAATTGCTTATCCGAAGGATAGGTCATCAAGTTTAAAAGTTCCAGGGAACCCCTTTAAGGGCTCATCCACACATCCTTCACCGTTTTTCACGTCCGTTTAAAACTGGTCTGTGTGGTTTCCGTGGGGACGTCTGTGTCCGTTCTGGTCTGTTTTAAACGGATCCGTGAAAAACGGACGGCACACTGATGCCTTCCGTGTGCCGTCCGTTTTTTTTGATGGACTCATAGACTTCAATGGGCCCCACGGTCCCTGGACGACAGACAAAAGTAGGACATGCACTACTTTTGATGGAACGGATGAACGGAACCGACATAACTGAAGTGTGCATGGCCCCATAGAAATGAATGTCCGGGTGCTATCCGTAAAAAAAAACTGATAGCACCTTGAAGAAAATAACTGAAGTGGGCATGAGGCATATGGGCTGTCCTGGAAGCTGAAGTCTCCATTAGTATTCACCTTTCAGCCTGGCATATTCCCACTCCCACCGCCTGGTACAAGGAGGTCCAGCCTACCTCTACAAATGCCCTCCCAATTTGAGGGGGAGGGTGTGTGATATGGCTTGGGGGATCCTTCATTAACGTCATTTGGTCATGAAGCGTTTTTTGCGGTTTTTACATAAACTTCACCTTATGCTAAGCAGAAAAAAAAAATAGGCCTCAACTCCTTCAGAATTTTTGAGGCAAATGCAAAAACCACGACACACAATGCTCCAAATGAACGGCGCACTTTTTTTTAAAATATTTTTTTCCCTCATTTAATTTCTATGGAGGTCCAGAGGCAGAAACCGCTTCAGGATAGGGCATCACATTGTTTGTTTTTTTGTTTGTTTTTGTTTGTTTTTCAGCGAGCAGTCAGACTGCCCGAAAAAAGATCACAGCGTTTTTTTGGGCGTGGACTCTGCGCCCAAAAAAATAAAAACGAAGTCGCTCCAAATCGCATTACATCCCATTGAAATCAATGTAGGGAGATTTGGAGCGAGTTTTTTTTTTTTCTTTTTTTGACGCAGAGTCCATACCAAAAAAACGCTGTGACCTTGGCCTAACATAGAATATCTTACAGGTAGAGGAGATTGGAACAATATAGAACTAGTTATGTTGCCCATTTTCTTTTCTCCTGACTTTAATTTCTTTCCATGTCCTATTTCCAACATTTATTGTGGCTTTTTCTGATTGGTCCTATTTAATTACTGGTCATTGTCCGTTATACTAATGAGTCGTATAAGCAGGTCCGTTACCTCTTTGGACTGTTTGATTGCACGTTTACAATTGTGTAACAAGATACAATGTATTTCACGGTTTTATTTCCTCTGTGCTGCTTATCCTAGTGCTGCTTCCATTGCTGTGAGATCCTTTTGTCTTGTCCCTCTTTATATAGTCCACGTCTTGTAAGCTGCTGTTCATATAGAACAGTGACATCTGCTGGTCATGAGACGGTACTTCACTACATTAAATGGTCACAAATCTGTATTATTGGTAAATTGTCAGTAATAAATCCAGTAACGGAAGTGAACCACTCGATTTTTTTATTTTTTTCTGAAGTTATTTTAATGAAGACTGAAGTACCGTGTTATTCTATGTGATAGTGAATATTATAAGTAAAAGGAACCATATTTTCATGGCATAGATTCCATGTCTTGAGGCAAAGTGGAAGCCATTTTGACTTGTGACAGGGGATGAACAGTTCACTCTCCCAATTTCTGGATTTTTTTTTTCAATATCAATCATAAACCTGCGTTACTTCAGTTTTCATCGAAAATGATGCCTAATTCACTTTATCATAATTTTCACAAACGACACCTCAATTGTAGCGCTTCCTCACGATGTGCACCAGTGTTGTAATTTGTAGACATGTTGCCGCTTTTGGTCCTTTGTTACTGACTGCCGCCTGTTTGTCTCTTCTTTCCGCACCCGTTTTCCGTCTCCACTGTGATGTTGCTGCTTCCAGTTTCTATCGCTTCTCCCCCTCCCCCAATGCCTCAGTTGACTCCACAGATACCTCTCACAGGCTTCGTGGCCAGGGTGCAAGAAAACAGTAAGTCCTTCCACTCACTGCTAAAGAGCACGAAGCCTCGCTCTATGCATGGCTAGCAACATGGCTGCCGGTTGCGCTTCTGCCATTTAGTGGTTAAAGCTCTAGTAGGCGCTTTTATCTTACGGTGGCCATAAATCTGCATGGTATCTGGCCTTATGTAAGCAATCTTAGAGAATTTGGTCATATATTAGTACATCATAATTTTCAAACCCTAGCTGGGGCGGCCATTTTGCAAAAGTGACAACAGGAAGTGCAGCCATATCGGTTGTCACCATTAAATCGGCTTCTCCGAAAACACGTCTTTAAATGGTCACTGTCCTTTCAACACACTTTGCGTGAACCAATAGTACAAGAATAATATAAGATTGCCCCTTTTATCCACTTTTTAGCCACTTCTCCTTCTGTCTATGGCACCGATTGTTCAAAATTCATTGGTAAATCTGTTTTGTGAGATGAGATGGATTATCATCTCGCTGATAATCCAGTTACGTGCTGCCCATAGAAGCCTATGGAGAGGGGAGGGAGCTGCTGGAGAGAGACACAGAGGCAGAGAGTTCCACATGATGACTCTGCGGCTTCTAGTAAGTGTTTTATCTGAACCCAGTGCTGGATTTACAGTAACCCTGTTCTATACAGCTGTATAGCATCCTCCATGCTGCTGCTTCTGAGGTTGAGCTACAGAGAAATGGAAGAGCAGGATATACAGAGGGGAAAACTGGTGAAAGACCCCATATACAAGTCCCATAATGTCCAGAAATAGTGTTATTCCTCATGTGAACACACACACATTGCAGCTAGCTGAAAAGTTAGGTACGCTTTAACTATCATTCTCTCAGCATCTTCAACCATTCATTTCTGAGAAGCTAATTTAAAAAAAGCGAATACCAATATGGCTGCACTTACTGTTGTCACTTTTGCTAAAATGGCCGCCGCTGCAAAACTGGAAAATTCCTCTAAGTAAATAAAACCTAAACTTTGATTCCTGCCCTGACTTATGATTTTACTATTATATGGCCAATTTTACATTTTGACATTGACAATGGAGCCCTGTGGACACAGTTTTTGTCTCCGTTTACGCCGGATACCATTATGCGACAGATACCATTATCGCCTATGGGTGACTGATGCCAATGTTAGGCATTCATTTAATGCATCTGTCACTTATTGGCTATAATGTCGTCCGTTTACTGTATACGTTGTGAAAAGATATTGTAAAGCTTATGATGGAGGGTAGCTTATGGGTATGGATGTCACACTACATAAAAGAAATACAAATTTTTTTAACTGGACTTTGCTTTTTTTGCGCTATACTGGCCAGAAGGAGGCAAAAAGTAGATTCTTTTGGACTCAATGGGAAAAAGGTGCAATATGAACACGTTTAGCGTGTTCATTGGGAGCTTTCCTGACGTATATTCTAAACTTAAAAAATAAAAGCCTGTATGTATAACCTAGTAAATTTTTTGTTTGGCGGTTTGTAATTCCACTGAGAATTGGTACTTAACCCCTTGATGCATTGTCACGTACATGATAAGCGTCCTTGGGAAGTATGGAGTGCGCTCACAGGTTGAGTGCGCTCCATACTCAGCGGGTGTCAGCGTTGTATTACAGCGGACACCCGGGACTAATGGCCGGAAACCGTGATCACGCTGTTCCTGCTCATTTAACTCCTCAAATACTGCCGTCAATCGCAACCACAGCATCTGAGGCGTTGAATAGACATCTCATCTACCCCCCCCCCCCACCTTGCAACACGATCAGGGGGTGACTATGGTTGTCATGGCAGCCCAGGGGCCTAGAAGGCCGCCAGGACTGCCTTCACGCTGCCTCTGTTAAAGAGGCTCTGTCACCAGATTTTGCAACCCCTATCTCCTATTGCAGCAGATAGGCGCTGCAATGTAGATTACAGTAACGTTTTTATTTTTTAAAAACGAGCATTTTTGGCCAAGTTATGACCATTTTTGTAGTTATGCAAATGAGGCTTGCAAAAGTCCAAGTGGGTGTGTTTAAAAGTAAAAGTCCAAGTGGGCGTGTATTATGTGCGTACATCGGGGCGTTTTTAATACTTTCACTAGCTGGGCGCTCTGAAGAGAAGTAACATCCTCTTCTCTTCAGAACGCCCAGCTTCTGACAGTGCAGATCTGTGACGTCACTCACAGGTCCTGCATCGTGACGGCCACATCGGCACCAGAGGCTACAGTTGATTCTGCAGCAGCATCAGCGTTTGCAGGTAAGTCGATCTTACCTGCAAACGCTGATGCTGCTGCAGAATCAACTGTAGCCTCTGCTGCCGATGTGGCCGTCACGATGCAGGACCTGTGAGTGACGTCACAGATCTGCACTGTCAGAAGCTGGGCGTTCTGAAGAGAAGAGGATGTTACTTCTCTTCAGAGCGCCCAGCTAGTGAAAGTATTAAAAACGCCCCGATGTACGCACATAATACACGCCCACTTGGACTTTTACTTTTAAACACACCCACTTGGACTTTTGCAAGCCTCATTTGCATAACTACAAAAATGGTCATAACTTGGCCAAAAATGCTCGTTTTTAAAAAATAAAAACGTTACTGTAATCTACATTGCAGCGCCTCTCTGCTGCAATAGCAGATAGGGGTTGCAAAATCTGGTGACAGAGCCTCTTTAAGCCGTACCTGTGGCATGGCTTGACAGAAGCCTGTAAAAATGACAATATAATTCAATACATTATTATTAATGTGTATTGTACCAACGATCGCTTGTTCAAGTCCCCCTAGAGGGGCTAATAAAATGTGTAAAAAAAAAAAAAATAATAAACATTTTTTTTTTTTTTAAATGAACTTATGTTCAAAAACAAAACTCTTACCATCTTTTTCCTCTGAAGTAATGTAAAAAGTAAACAAAATTGGCATAGCTGTCTCTGTAGAAGTCCAAACTATTACAATATGCGATTATTCTACTCCCGGTTGAACACCGTGAAAAACCTCCAAAATCGCTGTTTTTGGTCACCTTCGCTCTAAAAAAAATAAAATAATAATATATTAAAAAGATCCAAAAGTTGTATGTACCAATAAAAACTACATCTCGTCACACAAAAATAAGCCCTCACACCACTTAATCCACGGAAAAATAAAGTTATGGCTCTCCGAATATAGCGACACAACAAAAAATTTTTTAACAAATATATATTTTTTTTCTTTGTAAAAGTAGTAAAATATAAAAAAAACAAACCCTCTAAATCTGGTATCACTGTAAGGGTATGTGCACACACACTAATTACGTCCGTAATTGACGGACGTATTTCGGCCGCAAGTACCGGACCGAACACAGTGCAGGGAGCCGGGCTCCTAGCATCATACTTATGTACGACGCTAGGAGTCCCTGCCTCGCTGCAGGACAACTGTCCCGTACTGTAATCGTGTTTTCAGTACGTGACAGTGGTCCTGCAGCGAAGCAGGGACTCCTAGCATCGTACATAAGTATGATGCTAGGAGCCCGGCTCCCTGCACTGTGTTCGGTCCGGGACTTGCGGCCGAAATACGTCCGTCAATTACGGACGTAATGTGTGTGTGTGTGTGTGTGTGTGTGTGCACATACCCTAATTGTATTGAGCTGTAGAATAAAGCTAAATTGTAGTTTTTTACCGCATGGAGAGGCATAAAAACAAAAGACAAAAACTATGGAGGTATCTGTTTTTTTTTCCAGAATTTTTCCCCAGTACGTTATATGGTGCTAATAGAAACCACAAATCCTCCCGCAAAAAATAAGCCCTCACTGCTCTTTTGACTGAAAAATTAAAACCTTATGGCTCTTGGAAGGCAAGGTGTGAAAAACAAAAATGAAAAAAATGGTCCTTATGGGTTAAGATCATGCTGGGATTTCCTGCTCTGGGTGAGGAATGGATAGCTTCTTCACTTATGCCAAATGCACACGACCGTGTGCGCCGCCCGAGTACCGTCAGTGATTCGAGGAAAGATAGAACATGTCCTATCTTTCCTCGGATCTGAGAATTGGGTCAGTTTTCACGGACCCGATTCACTCGCTAAAGTGAATGGGTCCATGAAAACTATCATTAAAAACGGCCCGAGTGGCACAACGGTCGTGTGCATGAGGAGAAAGTGTTTGAACACAGAACTGTTCACTTACTGCAATCTGATAAATGGCAAAGTAAAACCTGATAACCTAATAACATCTTATGTTCTAATAACTAAACCCTCGCACCCATACCACTAGACTGATCCAATGCCAACGTTTTAATATGTCGTCTTATGTGTTTGATGTCTTTGGGCGCATTGACTGGAATGACATTAATAATGACTGTCTGAATTTTTTGATCCCCCTTCATTTTGTGGGATCCTGAAAAGCAGGTTATGAATTTCCTGCGCTCAGTCCATGTTCCATCTAAGGGGTTGCCATGAGAGTGGAGAGTGGGAGTTTGTATTTTCTTAGCCTTATTGTTGCTGTCGTCAATTGGGTAGATTTTGAATGTTTTTGTCATGGCGAGGTCTTAGAAGATAAACATAAAGCTGTGGTTGCAGGTGCTTACTTGCTGTGGCTGATGCATGATCCGCATAACGCATGCCCGTATATAAAAAGTTATATCGTTCAATAAGTGTTTTAACACTTTCACTTTTGAAAGTTTTGTTCCCAATAAAAGAAAATATTGTGGTCTTAAAAAAAATAAACTCTCATAGTAAAAGGGTTAAACCATAGCTTGTTGACACATGTAACGTACTCTTCTTTACCTAATTTTTTCCTAAGTTGCCGATAGTCCTACACCACCGCCTCCGCCCCCACCTGATGAGATTCCGATGTTCGATGACTCTCCTCCTCCCCCACCTCCACCCCCTGTAGACTATGAGGAAGAAGAAGCTGCTGTGGTCCAATACAATGACCCCTATGCAGATGGAGATCCGATATGGGCTCCCAAGACATATCTTGAGAAAGGTGAGTGGTCCCTTAAATTGTCCTCAGTACTGTTGATGGTTTTTGGTGTCAAAGGAAGAGTTGGGCCCCATGCACACGACCGTAGAATTTGTCCATAATTGCGGACTGTAATTACAGTCCGCAATTACGGACCAATTCACTTCTATTGACCACGGACACCTTCCAGTATAGACGGGCCATGGAAAAGCCTCTGCAAAAGATAGGAGATGTCCTATCTTTTGCTTTTTATGGACTGTGCTCCCAAACTTTGTATGGGAGCATGGGCTGAAAATGCAGGTGGCTGTTTGCGGCCGGCCGTGCCTGTAACCGCGGACCGTGATTACGAGCACAGCTGTGTGCATGAGGCCTTAGTGCCTGTTCAAATCTGCATTGTGTTTTGGTTGCTCTGCTTTGAAGAGGCAAAACAACGAAAATACCCAAAACTCCGCTTTTGTTGCATGATGGACACAATTGACTTTAATTGGTTCTGTCGGGATTCTGTCATGGTGTCCATAGTTTTTCTGGCATTTTGGACTGGATCGGTGATGGTGGCCCCTAACGGAGCCTCCAATTGAGATGTGACTAGGCCATTGGCCTGCTGGAAATTCAATAGGATTCGAGGTATCCTTGGGTAATCGTCACCATGGTGTTATCCAGTGTCTCCAATCAATGGTCATTATTATGGAGATCTGAACAGTCCATCTACTCTCTGCTCTTAAGATGGTGTTTCCAGTTGTGATCCCAATATGCAAGAAACTGAATGTATTTCTACAATTGTGTTGTGATCGTTGCAGGTCAATACAAATTGAACCGTTTTTATTGACAAAGGATTAGCCTGGTTTAAAATCCAACCTATTAGATCCTTTCATGGATACTGGACCCCATTTCCCATACATTTCAGTGGAGTCTAATTGATTTGCCAACCAAAATTGAAAGTCCTCGCTGAATTCACCCGTTTTTATTACTGATCATTTGCCTATTGTATTATCATCCTGCTGTGTTTTCTCTAGTGGTTGCCATTTATGACTACTCAAAGGACAAAGAGGACGAGCTGTCTTTTATGGAGGGATCAATAATTTACGTCATTAAGAAGAACGACGACGGCTGGTATGAAGGGGTCTCCAATGGAGTCACCGGCCTCTTCCCTGGAAATTACGTTGAATCAATCATGCACTATGCGGATTAATGTTTTATATATTTTCATTTTCTTTCCCCCCTAAATTCAGTACTAAATCTATTCTGATTTTAAAGTTTAAGTTTAAGAAATAATGTATTCATACATATAAAACTGTAGCGTTTTTTTTTTTTTTTTTTTTTTTTTTTTTTAAGTCATTAAGTGCTAGAGATCTGTTCTTGCACCAAGAACATATTTGGGTTTAATATTACCCAAATGCCTCAAGACCAATTGGTTGATGGACTTAACAAAGCTGGCGCCAGTTTAAGCCTGTGTATTTCAATTTTTTTTAATTCCGTAAATTTCGTTTTTGCAAAAAAAAATATTTCTTTTTTTTTTCGAATCAGTACTTCATTGGGAAGTAGGGTATAGCGTGTAATAACCATTGATCAATCATCTTGTGCCACTGACATGTTACACGCTTAACATATGTTTTTCATACAGCATGAAAACTAACACTACGTTAGGCTACCATTTAACATTTGGACTCTGAGTCGATGCTACTGCCGGTTGTATTGCCTTCTTAATATTAAAATTGATTTGTTTTTAAAGCATGCATACAAAAAAAATTCTCTATGTACTGAAATATTTTTTTTTAAAATCCGCAATGCTTCCGAATTCTTGTTATAAGTACTCACCGGTTTAAAAAAAAAAAGGAAAAAAAAAAAATTGTCCATCTGTGTAACGATAATGGTTGTAATCTGTATTTTGTCATTTCTACTGCTTTGACTTTCTGTGCTGGTCATTCGAATACGCCATTCTTCAACGCAATCCCACCAAAGTTGTACGGCTATTACGGCTTGCTGATTTTATTTTTTTCCTGTAATGCGGAGCCACAATATGGACAAAAAGTGTTATTTAAAGGCACAATTCCTCTGGAATTTAGCACAGGAAGAGGAAATCCTGTAGACACTTCTGGATAACCCTTCTTTTTTTTTTTTTTTTTTTTTTTTTAATTACACATATATATATTTGGAAACGACACCTGGTTTTATTCTGTCTGTAATAAACTATGTATACAGCTCAGCTGACATCACTGCATGTCTTAAACACAATTGGATGTTACTTTGATCATATGTGTAAGCGCTCGGACCTTTTTAATATGAGATCATTTTATATACAGTTGTTTGAACAGTATCGGATTAACGGCTGTCATGTGATTGGGTGGCATGGCAAGATTCGCATATTAAACCACTCTGATGTTGGCCCAACATATGGCCTATTGATCCAGGCTTGGCAACCCAGGCCGAGAAAAGTACTTTTTATTTTTTTTATATCTGATTTAGCTCTGCAATGTCGTCATTGATTTTACTGACCAAATGCTTTACTTGTGGGCACGGCAGTACCTGTCTTATGATCACACGTTTATTGGGTAGGGTTATTACAAGAGGTCTGTCCGAAATTCCATTTCTGCAGTTCATGTGGGTGGATTGTAAATGTGCGGCATGTATGAGATTGTGATGTTCAACGCGATGTTATAAAATGTACATAGATCAGCGGTTAGACATAACTTTTTGTTTTTACAATTTCCCTCTGAAGCAGCTCTACGAAATAATAGTGAGAATTCCACTGTAGCCTGAAGTTCCATGGATTATATAGTATAATGGCGGCAGATCCAGTTCCGCTGGAATAACCTGAAATCCCACATGGCGTCCGCGCCTACCATCCTGTAGTTATTCAAATAAAGGGGATGAAAACAAAGGGAATTCTGATTACTGACATTTGTGCTAATATTGTATGAAATATGCAGATTTATATAAGAGGAGTCATTGGGCTGCAGAATAATATATAACAAAGTACTCACCTGCAGGAAATATTAACATTCCTATTCTTATAATAAAGTATGGAATAAGTGGGGCTGACTTTTAATGTACCAATGTAACAAATTGGGGCCTACGGTCTTTGATAAATTTTGCTATGTAATGTAGTAACTGATAGTCTGGTAAGTAGAATCTGTTGTGGAGGAAGTCCCCTGTCCCCGCTCCTCAGTTTTAATACTACTAAACTAGTGGGTGTAGCAGCATTTACCAAACTGTCAGATATGAAGTTAAAGGGGTTATCTGGGACTTTAAAACTGGATTATCCCTGGGAGAGGCCATCAAATATTAGATCATTGGGGGTTTGGCGATCCCCGTTGATCAGCTGTTTGAAGGGGCCACGGTGCGCGTATGATTGCGTCAACCGCCTCATTGTTTACATGGATTTAATTTCTATTCGTACTTCAAGTGAATGGAATAATCCTGCAATACCTTGCACAGCCGCTATGACGGTAACGGTGTGTGCAAGTACGAGCAGAAATGAAATCGGTGTAAACAATTAAGGGGCCACGGTGCTCATAAGAGCGTAGCGGCCATGTCAGACACTCGCCGATCTAATATGCTGGAACAGCTGATCGGTGTGTCCTGTGGATAGTTCATCAGTATCAAAAATCATCCCGTGACCAGAAAACCCCTTTAATGGCTCCTTACGTAACCTTTCTGTAAGGGGAACCAATGAATGGAAACCATAGGTTTCTGTTTGCATCGCCATTGATTTCAATGATGACTGTTTCGGTGCAAATGGTTTCCGTTTGTCACCGTTGTGTAAGGCTTCCATTGTTTTGACTGAATCAATACCGTAGTCGACTGCGCTATTCGTTCTGTCAACACGACGGAACCCTTAAACAACGGTGACAAACCGAAACCATTTGCATCGGACCCGTCACTATTGAAGTCAATGGTGATGCAAATGAAAACCTATGGTTTCTGCTTGGATTCTGTTTGTGGGTTTCCTTGACTGAAAGGTCTGACGGAACCCGTGAACTGAGCCGTGGCGCGGATGGAGAGAAGTTTAAGGCTGCCTTCGCATTAGCCCGACAGAGGCCAAGAGTGGTCAGGTTCACGGATAGCGTTAAACTAATACTTAATCGTGGTAGCCATCCACTTTTGACTATAAAGATATTTAATGGATACAATTAAAGTCTATGGTGACGGATGCCACTGTTAGGGAATCCATCACAGCCTTAGTTTAACGTATAGGATGCTGTTATACGTCCTAACTCCGTGTTATAAGGCTTCCTTCACGTCTGCGTCGGGGCTCCGTTCATGGGTTCTGTCTGACCTGTCCGGCAGGGGAACCCATGAAAGGAATCCAAACGGAAACCATAGGTTTCCGTTTGCATCACCATTGATTTCAATGGTGATGGATCCGGTGCAAATGGCTTCCGTTTTTGACCATTGTGTAAGGGATCCGTCATTTTGACTGAATCAATACCGGTTTTAGGGCTAGTATGGATAACAAATTCATTTTCAAAGGCCCTATTAGGCTTTCTTCAAACGCTGTTTTTTTTATTTTGAAACATATTAGACAAGTGTTTTTCAAGTCCTATAGAGAAGCCTATAGGAAAAAAAAACTCCGAGCATGTTGTATCTAAAAAACAAAAAAAAACCCAAAACTTCACCAAACCATAAAACGCTATGCACTAAAAGGTTGTGTATGTAGACTTTTCCCAACGGACCTTGAAGTATCATCTGGCCGCAGTGTTTTTGAGCTTACAAAAAAGCCAACAAAAGCCTCATGAATAGCGCCGTGAAATCGTGTGTGTCCGTCCAGGTGTAGGGCATACTGAGTTAGTAGAGGGGAGCGTCTCATTTGGGTCCTCAATCAGCTAGCAGAGAAACTACAAAGTGCATCTCAGTCTCTGTTCATTACAGGTAATGCTTCATTCTACCTGTGGTGGCGTTGCTGAGGAATTGAATTCTCTGTAAATTGCAGGGGGTCCCAGCAGCTGGATACACTGTGATCAGTGAATTTTCAGGACCCATCTAACAAAAAGCATTGTCCAAAGCGGTCAACTGTGTTGGGGGTATATTCACATGTGGCAGATTTGTTGCAGACATTTCTGAAATATCTATTCTATACACCTCAATATAGTGGTTTCTGCAGCATGTGCATAGATTTCTGCAAGTCCCATGCAGGTGATGGGAACAAATCTACTGTGTGTAAATCTACCCTTTAAAAAAAACAAAACCCTGTCTTCTGTACCGATTTTTGTTAACTACAACCTAAAAACAAACCAAACTTCTCATATCTAGTCAGTCTGGAATATGCTGAATGACAAAGACCGCGGCAAATCTGTGATCGCTGCCGTTTAGCCCCTTGTTCAGTCCATGTGGGTAGTCAGCCCTGGTTTGTATCAGATCAGTAAAAAAAAAAAAAAAAAGATGTATTAAATTACCACAAATAATATATATGTTATCACAGTCACTGTAACAAATACAATAAATGTAACTTTTATTATGGTGGAAAAAAATTTGAATATTTCTTTCTGCATTTTTTTTAGAAGTTAATATAAAATTAACTAAGTCATGACTGGTGGAATGTAAAAGTTAAAAAACAAAAAACAAATTGCTGGTCCACAAGGGGTTAATAATTTGCTCTCCGTTTCTTCCTCTCCTGCAGGCTGTTGTCATTTTCACCACTTCCCCCTAGAATTGTTAGGTATATTCAGTTTAGGTTATGTCCTCTAATGACCGGGTGCGTGCGTGCGTGCGAGCGATTTACACAACAGCCGGCGGCAGAGCACCAAAGGTTAGTGGAGCATGTGGCCAACTTCCTAGATGTGGTGCTCCTTGTTTGTTTCTAGATAGGTGCCCTTTAAACCTAGAACGGTCCCTATGTATAACCCTCTCTGTACTCTCATGACCGGGCCGTACTACACTGATAGGAATGGGACTGCGGGAGGGGGGGTTTATGGCTGAACCCAAGTGTTACAATGCAATTTTAGTATCGCACTACCCATAAAGTATTATAATGAGGCTGTGCTGGGCTTTTGGGATATACTTTTGTATATAATTGCAGAATCAACAGAACTGCCAATTTTTTTTATTGATACTTCAACTTATGGATTCATAGACTCTGGGAGTAGAGGTAACAAGGAAGTTGAATCCAGCACTTAGGTGAAAATAAAATGGAAAGATTTTCCAAGTTTAATTAAATTTTCATTACTCTGGGAGTAATTAAAGTGATGTGTATAAAGAAAAAAAAAAAAGGCCTTAAATCTTCTCCAATGCTAGGACCTTTTCAAGGGTGAGTGAATTGGCATTTATGAAAGGGTATCTATCAACCGGCACAACCTTTCAAGGGGTTGTACGGGATTAGATAAACGGCTTCTGCCTTCTCAAAAGATCACCACACCTGGCCACAGGTGTTATTGCAGCTCAGCCCGATTCACTTCAACGTAGCTGAGATGCAAAACTAGACCTAAAACCGATGGACCGGTGTGGTGCTAGTAGGAAGCAGTCATGTTTTTCTAATCCTGGAAAAGACCTTTAATGATAGGGGATCTATAAGGTACCATAACAGATATGTTAGTGGGTGCATCTGAATCCATAACAGCTGGGGCCCAGTGTTTTAATGTGACTATGCCAGGTAAGTAACCTGAGCCCTCGTGGGCATTTAGATGCTCCTCAATCCAGGGCATATGGTGGCTCCTTCCACTGGGATAGACTCCTCCAAGTCTGTGTCGGCTCAGGTGGGAGGAGCTGCCGTTTTGAGCCCTCTTGCAGCACCGGATTGCCCCAGAGAGAACTTGGGCCTCTTATTGGCACGTTGTGTAATAAACATTTTAGCCCCCTTATTGGGGGGTTGAGATGCACACACTAATTTAATTTTGTTAGGGTGTTTTATACATTTTAATACAACTTTTTTTTATTATATATATTTTTCTGAGATGTAACAGGACAATTGCCCGACTGCTTTGATCGTCATAACAGTTGTGCACTGATAATGAATAAGTTGCAGATGGCTGAACCTAGTGTTGCAGATGCATTGATTTGCGACTATGCGTTCCTATGGGTCGTATTATGTAATAGCCGCCCAACCTCTACAGTTGTCATCTAGACTAAAAGTCAGTTTTTGCAGTTTGTATGCCTCAGCAGGACACCTCCTGGTTTGCAATGTGAACATGGTCCAGGTTGTTCTAGATTTTATTTTTCAGCTTTCAATCCTCATTCACATGACTGTAAGGGTGCTCTCTCTCACACGTGGCATGCCTGCATTGTATATCTGCAGCGTAAACTCATATTTTGTGGAAAACAATGTATATTTATGGGGGAAAAAAATATTCCGCTACCAAAGAACTAGTGGAATATTTTTCCCATAAGCGTACACGGTAATTTTCCATAACCTTTTTTTTTTTTATGCCGGAAGTACCTGGCAAATACGCCACGTTCGAGTGCAGTCACATTTATACCTGATGGGTCACGCACAATGCAGGTCGCTGCATGACTCCTTTTAACGTCAGAAAAATTTATCGCAGTAGGTGGAACCAGCGCTCGTCTGCTAAAAAGTCCTTTTTATTTGTAACTAAGTAAAAACATCAATACAAAAATCGGAGCACCCACAAAGAATGAATCCAATTGACGTGTTTTTGACTCCGCGTCCTTGGTCCTAACACCATAAGGACTGTCAGAAACGCGTCAATTTGATTAATTCTTTGTGGGTGCTCCGTTTTTTGTTATTGATGTTTTGACTTCGTTACAAATAAAAAGTACTTTTTAGCAGACAAGTGCTGGTTCCACCTACTGCGATACATTTTTCTACGTTCAAGTTGGTGTCTGGAATGCACCAGGACCGTCCCCCGAGGTGCTTCAAACAACCTTTTTTTTTTTCTCTCCTTTAACTTCAGTATGATGAAGTGAAAACCGTAGTCATTGCAGTTCAGCCCCATTCTAGTGAATTAGGCTAAACTGCAATTCCAGCCCATGGGCAGTCGTGGCACGGTTTCTGGGAGAAAGAAAGCAGATGATTTTATGGTTTTTGTTCCCCCTCTTTTCCCTAATCCTGGACCGGTAATCCTTCAAAGAGGGAGGTCATTAAAATGCAAAAATAATCTTCGAGTTACAGCTTACACAGATGTATAAAAATTTGGAGCAGTTTTGAGGGACAAGATTCTGCTATGAAAGATTTACTAAAGCAAAAATACCAGTTCTCATTTTAAAGAATCACTCCAGCAAAAAAAAAAAAAGAATTCAAAAATATTTCCCCTCTCTAGGTTTGAAAACATGTTTAAATAAAAAGTAGTGTATCCTCGCCTCCTCCCTAGGCAATGTATTTTACTGTTGGCCGCTCTGGTCCGGGTCATGCGATCTACACTTGTGACTCCCTGAAGCCTACAGAGTTTGCTGTGTGAATCGGAAGTCGGTCTCCCAATACAAGCCGATGTGAGATAGAGTTGTACTGAGACTGGCCTCTGGTCCACACCGCAGACACTGTAGGATTTGGGTATTCAGGATGCAGGTCACGTGACTAAACGGTGGCCCGGAACAGCCAACAGTTTAAAAAAAAAAAAAAAGTGAAGAGAATAAACCACGCGACCTGTCACTTCGTCACATTTTCGAACGTAAGAAGGGAAAAAAAAAACTTTGTCAGAGTGATTCATTAAGCTAATGGTTCCCAAATATACATGAAAAAAACAATATCCACTTGCTGCGGAGCAGACTTCACGCTGGTGTTATCGGTAAAATAGATGGTGGCTGGGTCCTTCACTATGAATGTTGACGGGGCCACTTGTGTGAGAAGCTCCTGAATCCTTTACATATACGTTTGTGGATATCGGAGTAGCTCTTTTCTAGAAGGTAACCCGTACATTTAGGTGTAGTGCTATTTCGAGGGGTATTTTGTATTTAATGCAGCGCTTTGCTGTGAAATTTTGTTTGTATCCGAAAATCTAAAACCGTTAATTCTAACGCTCTCTTGTTATACAACATGAACTCTATAAAGTAATTTTTTTTTTTTATTATTCATTTGTATATAACCTGTTCAAATTTTATGTACAGTCTTTTATAATAAACCATTCTCCTATGTAATCCAATGCAGCATTTGTTTCAGAATGGCACTTGTCGATCACAGGAAGAATGACAAAAAAATTCACAAAATGTGTCATTGTCTTTTATTGTTTGCACAAGTTTTGGCCAGAGAGAGGACATGAGCGTGGAACACACAATAGCAGATACATTCCGTGCGTTGATCGAGGGGCGGCATTATAAATAGTATCACATGATCAATCGTAGACATCGATATTTTGTACAGTAGCCAGCGTGGGCCTCAATGCAAGATCTGCAACGTACCCTCACCTACCGTGTCCCATTTATAATACTGGTGTCTGTATGTGGCAGAATGGCCTCAGTGACTTCCACCCCCATAGCTACACCCAACAGAGGTGACTAATAGGTAATGCCCCCACTATAATCCTGTAATGTCTCTTCTAAAGGGGGTTTATACCTACATCACACTGATAAATCTACCCTAGAGAGTTCACTGGTGTAAACAAGGCTTGGTAAAAGAGCAAAGATCTGGCACAGATGACGGCAGTCTGAGATATATTGCCTGGCGCTATATATAGCTCACTCATATATATATATATATATATATATATATATATTAGAAGGTTTAGTCTTCTAACAGATTCTGATTGTCCTCATCGAGGAAGGCAAACTGCCTACTGTTGATTGGGAGACCCTGCTATTTACAACAACGTTCCCATTAGTGCTTAGGGCAGAATTTGGGAAAGATCCTCATCTCTACTTGAATCCAATACTGAAGGGAACATGAACTAGGAATATGGGTGCGGACCAAGCCATTAAAAGAGGATGGTAAAGTTCTGGGGAAGAATATACCAATTGTGCAGGTGGGTCCTGTGGACAAGACGGTGAGTGGCAGTAGTTGTACCCGTCACTAGGCCACGTACCCATAAAGTAGCTGTATACAGTAAGGAAGTTGTACTGTGACAAGTATGGCAGTCAGTGGCCGACCGTAAGAACATATTAAAAAAAAAAAACCTAGCGCAGACTGGAAGTGATACGGCTATCCGATCATATATTATATTTTCTTGAATCTACTGAATTCCTTGTACAATTGCTTCACTTTCCTCCGCAGGAGTAATAAGAGATGGATAACGTGTGGTTTTGGTTGAAGGTTTGTTGAACCAAAAAAAATATCTCATTATTGGATGACAGGCTGAAAGAACATGGACTTTCTGAGAACATTTAAATCTGCGGTTACATAAATGATGATATATCATGTCATATTATCTAAGTCAATTTCCACACCCACCACCTAGAAATTCATAACTAAAACATCAAGAAATGACAGTGGAGACACTGGGATTAGTCTAATTAAGTGTTTCTCGACTCATCCCCCAAGTACCCCAGCAATCACGATTTGAGGACACCCCATAAAGAACATCTTATATTACCTGTGCAATACCAAGGAAATCCTAAACTCCGTCACCAGGAGTAAGTTGCCTGCCCTGATTGTTAGTCTAGATTTTTCGGCATGTTCCTGTCAAAATCTTGCAGTGAACATCTCTTTGGATCTCATCCATCTGCCAGCCAAAAATGGAAGGGGATGTGGGGCTTATTCTAACATTCTTGGTCTCTTCGTGCAGACAGACTGGTGGGAGGAAGGAACCAGTTGTCTGCAGCTGTCCATCCACATAAGCGAAACGCCGGCTGATTTTGGCCGACCATTACTCGCAACATAACGCAGAAGATCGTTTGCGATGGCCGACGTCTGTCTGCTGAAAACGTGATTGGTTGGTTTGGAAAATGTCAGGGCGTGGTCGGCAGAAACTACTTGTCTGTTTTGACCCCACAGACGATTTGTTCGGCCACATTGCGGCGATCACTATCTCAGGTGTATGGGCAGCGGTTTACACAGAATCGTGAGAAGAGGGGACACTGCTGGGCCGGGGCATATAGAGAAGATTTATTTTTATATTTCTCAGTTTTGATTGTAACATGAGCCAGAATAGGATCAAAGGAAAGGAGGAAGTGTTGGGATATTTATTCTATGGCCAGTGTTCCTTTACTGCCATGAATAGATGAATACAAGAAACAAACACGGCGCCACATAGTGTGAGTAAGCCCAAGATAACAGTCGGAGAAGGACGAATGGATGCTTACCACAGCTGGATAGGTCAATCACTTTGAAACAGATGAAAGTCATGGTGAGTGCTGCTGCCGAAATCCCAAACGGTTACGCCAATGGGTCACCGTGCAATGTTATCGAATGAAGGTAAAAAAAGGGGGATTCAAATAGGGCGCTGCTACTCAATGAAGATGCATGAATCGATAATAGTATTTATTTGTAAGACGGCTACGCGTTTCAATGCCGCACCGGCATCTTCCTCAGGGCATACAAAAGGCCTGAGGAAGATGCCGATGCGGCATTGAAACGCGTAGCCGTCTTACAAATAAATACTACTATCAATTCATGCATCTTCATTGAGTAGCAGCGCCCTATTTGAATCCCCCTTTTTTTTACCTTTACTGCCATGAGGCGCTATTCACACTGCGTTTGCAGTGTACATTCGGCAGGAAAGCTCCCTGCACATATGCCGAACGCATCCATAGAGCTCTATACACCCAACAAATGGGTGTCCTATTGTGATCCGCCCGGGCTTCTGTGCTTTCCATTACAGCGGACCACCGCGAAAAAGGAAGTATAGCGCACGGTATACTTCTTAACATGGAGGCCTATGCATGATATGCCTGTATGGCAGGCCGGTAGATTTTCCTGGCATATGCGCCAGATGTAAAGCCTGAATGCAATGTGAACAGAGACTTACATCCACAATATAATACAATAGAGTCTGAAACGAGAAGAACAGCACAACATTTGGGTCTTTGGTGCGGATGCGAGGACACAGATATTCCCCATAGGAGGTTGCAGTAGTTAATGTGCTGTAGGCTTCTGCATGAGGACTACATAGATCGTTTTACACCAATACACTATTCCTTACAATTAGGACCTACCTGGCCGCCTGCTGAACCAGCCTATCACGTTGTGTTTATGTTAATCTGGGACAATATTTTTGTCACATCCTAGATTATAGGGATTTATTTGGATTTAAATTTGTTGCTGGTCCCACACAGTCCCTATCATTTACTTCATGCTTTTAGCTTGGAGATACAGCAACCAATGCAATTTCTGCCACTTCATTAATTATGTTTCAATTAAGATATTGGCATTTGACTAACTGCTAAAATAAATAAAATAAGAAAACCAAAAAATTACTTTTTTCAGTTTAGAATAGATTTTATCCTGTTGTATATATACTCTTTTTTTATCCCCTTTTGTTTACACATGATATGGCTTTCACTGATAAAATCTAACCATAAAAAAATACAGTACTGTCATGGTGAAAGGCATAATAAACATCTCAAACTTTTTTCATAAAAGTCTTTTTGGTGGCCCGCACAGGAAGCAAAACCGGCTGTGTTTTGTACGTGTTGCTTGAGGCACAGTTTGGTGGTAGCTGCCTGGTCCTGGTCCAGTTGTCCATCATTTGTCCCTCGTGAGCACAGTTTCTGTCAGCTGAATAAGAGCGTCTCTCTCGGGGGACGGCTGCAGCTTGCTGATCTCTCGGATTGCTTCACTACAGTAGCGCTGGGCGAGGTAGGTGGTTTTGTGGACACCGTCACTCTAGTCATCAGAAAGAAAGAGAAGTCACTCATCTGTATAGTGTTACATCATACATTGACATGGAGAGCCCTGACCCCCCCCCCCCACATCTCTATCTTCAGGGTCCGTTGTGCGACGATACAAAGTCACCACATCTTGTATTATCAGAATTGCTTTATTACTCGACAGCAGATCCGCCAACAATCTAATGTCTATGGAGCTTGGCAGACCAACAATATTATAAGGGGGGGGGGGGGGTGACAAGTATCTGAAACATTACATTTTATCCTATCCAATCCTGTGAGGATAAGCGGTGAAGATGTCCGGCAACAGCTTATACCCCTCACTCTATTGGGAGTTAAGAACAAGGGTCAGAACTTTATACACAAGTCTCAATGCATCTGCTGCTCCACAAAGAGAATAATGCTTAATGAACAGGATTGTGGATCCATGTTGGACAGGTCGGTAGTATGGCTTCCATAGACTGCTACATGCCCATTCTGTACCTCCATGCCTCCAATTCTATACAGAGGCACAATGAGGTTGGAGATGCTCCACTGTAGGCCAGATTATGAAACATTCTCTGGAATATGGTGCATCGCAGAGGCCGGGTGCCTATAGGTCTGGAATATGGAACCATAGGGACTCCATGTGCCGCTGTACAGGGTTCATACACCTTGAGCCCTAACGGCTGCCATACTTGAAGTATATTGCTACCAGAGACTGCGGTATATGCAGCTCTAACATTGTGTGTAGGTTCGCCTTTTGCTCACCAAGGGTAAACCTACCCTGCCCTTTATGTCGGCAGCGGGTAGACCTGAATACAGCAGTACAACCTTTGCTTTTTCAAGGACTTACAGAACCAGTAGTCAGTGACTTTACGGTGTAATTAAATGTGTACGGGAATGCAGTGTTAGTAACGAGAGCGTCTCTTACCTGTCGAACATATTGCCACGCTTGTTCAACGTCTCCCGCTAAAGTGAATCTCCTCATTATCATCGCGTTCAATTCAGGGAACTACAGGCAGAGGACACATTAATGTCAATCATTACAACATTCCACATAACACTGGCCGAGCCTGAGCAGTACCGCTACATACACATAGGGCACTCGACGACCCCGTGCTCAGGATCGGTGGGGGTCCCAGTGGTCGGACACCCACTGATCAGACATTTATCACCTATAGAGTGGATAGGTGATACATTTTGACAATAGAAAAACCCATTTAATCAATTGTCCATGCTGGGTAAATGGTGCCATTAAAAGACACAATGCGCCTTTGCTTGTTTTTTCACAAATCACGTTAGAATGATATAATTAATCTATTCTGCGCTATGAGAAGGTCATTGTCTTCATATAACTCTCACTGTGATCCTTCTAAATGTCATCTGTATAATTAAATCACAATGGCTGCTCATGAATATTCATTAGGGTTTCCGCCCTTTTAGAATACATAATTGAGCAGCTTCCTCTACAAGCCGAATACTGATTGGTCTGTCATGTGACCTTCTATTCACTTCTGTGCAACAGTGATAGTGACTGGTCAAAACCATCACTGGAGCTGCAGCCGTTAAGACTCATGCAGATGCAGAAAGTCTCTTAGACCCAAAGTAAGATTTCCAGAAATACGTCCTCCTCAATAGTGTGTCTCCCTACCCAGCCTGACGATGTGATCACTGACTGGATACCGTCAGACCCTATTGACAAGGGAATGGCATCATCCAGTTGTCAATTTATTCATGCATTTCCAGGAGGAATAACAGAGGAAAAGCAAAACGCAGAGTTTTTAGAAAATAATGTTCCAGAATGGTTATTTCATGGGGAATGTCAGGAGAGGGGACTATACTATTGCCTTACAATAGATTCACATTGTGAGAAATATCTGTTTGTATATGTCCCGCTCAGTGAGAATTGGGTTGGCAACAAAAATATTAGAACGCTGGTTGGATCTGTGGAGTCTCTACTGGCAGATTCAGTTGGGAAACTGGAGGTCTGTCATTATTTTTGGTAGGAGGGCAGATGAAGGACACGATTTGTTTCTTGTTATACACCAGTAGAGGCACGCTGAACCGTATAGCTTTACACAATCACCGGGAATATAAGGGCAGGCGCATTCTCCCATACGTTACCTGTTGACAAGCGAATAAAACTGGACCAGTGGCTAATCCTAATTTCAGATCTGCGGCTGCTGGTTTCCCCAACTGATCAGCACAAGATGTATAATCCAACACATCATCGATGAGCTACGAGGTAGAAAATACCATGGGTGATGTAAGCAATACATTTATTAAAGAGGTTCCTGAGGTTATGACATGATATGCAGTCAGTGATTAATGGGGTGTCCAGCTAACCCCCTTATAGAAGCCACAATAATGACACAGCCGTTCAAGCCCAAAAAAATTCCCCAGAAACTGCCACTTTTATCCCTAGGCTGCCTCTGGTACTGCATCCAATGACTTGCATGGCACTGATTTGGGGTAAAACAAAGCAGATGTTTTTAATGTAATCCAGTCAACTGGTCAGAAGCCAGGTAATTAAGCCTAAATTATTATTTCTAGTGCCAATGTAGTGATTTATAGAAAAGTTAATGGCTCCCCAGTTTTCTGGGCTCCATAAAGTATTCTGCTGGCTTCATTATTTTGTCCAGTTCAGGCAGCCCTATTGTTCTATGTAGGACTATATATTAAAGTGCAACTGAGAAATACTATTCACAGCACGCCATTATCATCCGGTAACCAGGAGGGGTTGGTATGGGTTTAAAGGGTTATTCCCTTCACTAGTGTATGACGTCACTTTATGATTGGTGGTGGTCCGGTCTCTAGGAACCCACCAAATCTGGAGGATGAGGAGGCCACCGCACTGCTTTGCTAGTGCTGCGTTCCCTTCTTAATTTTTCCTGCACAGCGCCTCCCCCCTCCCCGGGAGCACCACTGTGCAGGGAAAACTTAGAAGGGGACTGATTCAACGCTCCAACGATTCATTCAAGGTCGGTGGGGGTCCCAGAGGTCGGACACCCACCAATCATAAAGTAATGGGAAATCCTAGAAATTGTAATAACCCTTTAGGAAAGAAGATCTTGCACCAATATCGTATTTGACATAGTGGAGAAAATAATCAAGGTAATGCCTACCTGAAAGGCTATCCCTATGTTCCTGCCATACTGGTATGCAATCTCATGGACCGTAGGATCAGGACAGGCCAAGATTGACACCTGAAATTACAGAGAAAGCCACAGTGAGTACCTGTTACACACACAGATTGTACCTTTGCTACGAGCAAGTGGTATTATATAGTCACAACACAAATGCATACAAGCGCCACCATTCTGCTAAGTTACTATTAGTTCCAAGACCACCAGACCATCGCATGGAAACTGGGAAACTGGCTTTGCAGGCGCACCGGTAACATCCAGATTTAATGCGATCCTTCAGTAATGAGGATTCTGCCGGAAAACTCCCAGTAAAGAATTAGGTCTCCCTTGGATACGTTTTATGCAATCAGATCTGTATCTGCGCAGGAGGAGGGGCTGATACTTCTGCATCACATCCCTACATACTATGACACTGTCCAATCAGTGCTGATCGTGTCAGGGTGTGTAGGGACACATCCTATCGACAAGGGAAATAACGACCGGTTGTCCGTTTATTCATACATTTCCAGGAGGAAAAACAGAGGACCGGCACAACACAGAGTTCTAAGAAAAGATGCTCCAGAATATTTTTCTATTCTTTTTTTTTTTAAATTGGAAATGCTATGATTTATTAAGACAGACATGTCAGGAAAGACGACCGGTCCTCTATAACTATTGGGTTGCAGGAAGAAGTTAGGTTAATAAAAACATCATTAATTATCTACGGATACTACTAAAGATCAGTTTGAGCCGTAGCGAATTAAAGCAGCCTACTACTTACTACCCCGCCTGAGTAGAAGGATTTGTATAGAAACTAAAAAAAAAAAAATAGAAGAGTGGGGGAGATTTATCAAAGGTGGCATTAAATGCAAGAGCCAGCAAAAATTGGGCAAATTGCGCCAAATTTATCCAAATGGCGCACATAACATAATATCTTTAAACACAATTTGCTAGGCATGTTAGACACATGTACACCAATACATCATGACGGAACATGTAGCAAAATGGTGCATTATGCTTCGTAAAATCCCCCCCCCCCCGCCCAATGTACTAGAACTACGGGCCGGTAACGAGCCTACATTACACAACAGTCACGAGAGCTCGGTATGATGCATTTAGCTATAAAAAATGCGGAACGTACATACTGCTTTACAGCTGTTGGCTATCAGACTCGCCGTCTTCTTAAACGTCTTTTCGAGGTAGTGAGCAAATCGTTCGTTTTCATTCTCTTTGGAGCCCAACTGAAGAAATTCACCTAAATAACCAATAAACAAGATGAATGCATGGTCATCTATCTATAGGGTTGATGCAATACTCAATATTCCAATGAAAGCTTTATGCAATGGCTACATTCAAGTCCGGGACAAGGGCGCATGCTAAAAAACCCTGCCTCCAGCACCAAGAGAGCTTGTCCCACCCGTGGCTACTTGGGGGGAATATAGTAATACATGGTGCCCATGGTGCCAGGTCCTCCAGAGTGCTAGAAGATATTTGCAGCAGCTCGTCAATCTGAATAATAGGGTCTGCCCCCCTTTCCTTGACAACCCCTTTAATTCAGAGACGTTCACCCAATATCACACAAAATGGCAAATATTCCTATTCTTACAAAAATATAAATACAGAATATATACATATAGTTGTTATTTTTACTAACCACGTACTAAATCTTCGATGACCTGAGATAACACAGAAATTACGGTGACATTTCCAATTCGTGCCAGGGCTACCGAGGCTGCGGACAATATGTAATCACCAGCCAGGACCGCCTAAAAGACAACCAGCAATAAAACAGGTTAGACATTAAATAACGCACGCACGTCCCGGGTGTTAAAATACCCTTAATATTGTTAAAAAAAAATCCCATACAGCGTTATATGATATTGACCGGTCAGACCCACTGTGGACCGTGTGTTTCTTCTAATGGCTGAAACTTCTATATAGGAACGGCACCAAAATCCTAGGAGGTAACACTGGCGGGTGATTCTGGTGTATTAGGGAATCAGCAATGACGTAATATCTATTACCAGAGTCACCTCTTTACCAGTGGGAATGCTTCAGATAATAGTGTGGTGCTGCTGTGGTGGATGAGAGTTCATCTATAGGTGACAGAAGAATATGGGCGATGTTCACAGCCGACTGTAGTATCTGAATGGAGCGAGGTCAAGAGTAAGTCACGATGTGCTGATATTACCGCAATTACCTCTCTGCTCTAAATACACATGTATTCTAGCAGTTTTAGGGAATTTGCATTCACCACAACTGCTCTGCACTATGTCTACCAGAATTTGCCTGGGCCATTGTATAGCAACAGTCCATGCCTGCATGGGTGACGACAGCAGATCCTGATTATCCAGTGTGATCTGTTATGGTCAAAGAGAGATCCTTTTCCTATCCCCTGGATATGAGATCCTTCCAGCAGAGGAGCTCCCCTCCCCTGCCAGACCCAGGGTTAGGCACCAAGTAAGGATGCTGCTTCTCGTGGGAGACCAGTGTGATTTCTGTAAGCAACGTCATCTGAATATAAGCAGGTTAGATTTGTCTTGGGGGGGGGGGGGGAGAGAGGCAACATTATGAGGGGGCTTAGATTAGGGCATGGAGGGTAAAACTTACATTTCCTGTGTTTTTGTTTGATATCTGTCATAACGGCTGTACACTGTACCTGTTTTTCACCCCATATGTGGTTGACAGTCCTCTTTCCCCTCCGTGAGTCAGATCCATCGATGACATCATCATGCACTAGACTAGCCGTGTGGATCATTTCAGCAATGACTGCAATAGAACGTTGGCCGGGGTGCATTTCCCTGTATTGGCGTGGAAAAGATTACATCACACTTACAACAGCATTGCAACAATAGTTATTTTTGTACAGTAAGGGAAGTTGTGTCGATTTCAAGGTACTTTGAATTAAAGGGGTAGCCCGGGCACCAGATGTTATGCAGCGGTCGGTGTCGGAAGCAGATGGCTCCGACAACTGTATAGCGGCCGTGCTTCAACTCTGCTCCTCTTCAAGGGAATAGAAGCAGAGCTGCAGTACTGCAGGATGGCCGCTATCCTGTGACCAGGGCCATCTGCTTCCGATCACTGAATGACATCTGGTGTCACAATAGCTGATCGGTTCAGGGTCCAGATGTCGGACCTCCAAGATAATATACTGATGACCGATCCTGTGGAAAGGTCATTAGTATGAAAAACCGCCGCATGCCTGGATAACCCCTTTAAGTGTAATTTTTCAGACCTAAAACAATAAACGTGAAGAATTGCAGCAACGAGGCCGGATGTGATGGCTCTGTACTTACCGGCTATTGTTATAGTGCACGTTGCAGGCTCGTGCCATTAACACCACCAGCATTGGTCTCAATGCTTTACCTTTCCCATCAAAATAATATTCCACCATTTCCCTCAGCTCCTGCGTCGTTATAAAAAGCTCCTGTAATAAGAACACAAGAAATGTACTGTACATAGATGGGAAAAAAATGTATCTACTGCTCTGTATAAGGACTATGGAGATCAAGTCACAGGCATAAGGCGTGTCTATAAAAATTTGGCACAATGTTTAGGAACGTGGTGCACACAAGAACACGGCTGCTGTCGTACATTTCCAACATTTCTTGCACTTGAAAATGTTCCACAACCAACATGTTTTCATTAGGAGTCACTAGTAACAGTAGACCACCCCATAGTAGTCACAGAGGGCTCAATCACTTGTTACCACAAGCCATTCTAATTTCTCCCCCTAGTAGTTTGAGCAGGCGCTCTTCCAATATCCCAGTAGTCACAGCATCCTCCCTTACTTCCCCAGTAGTCACAGCGGACCAACGCCTTCCACTGGTGATCACAGCGGACCAACGTCTTCCACTGGTGATCACAGCGGACAAACGCCTTCCACTGGTGATCACAGCGGACCAACGCCTTCCACTGGTGATCACAGCGGACCAACGCCTTCCACTGGTGATCACAGCGGACCAACGCCTTCCACTGGTGATCACAGCGGACCAACGCCTTCCACTGGTGATCACAGCGGACCAACGCCTTCCACTGGTGATCACAGCGGACCAACGCCTTCCACTGGTGATCACAGCGGACCAACGCCTTCCACTGGTGATCACAGCGGACCAACGCCTTCCACTGGTGATCACAGCGGACCAACGCCTTCCACTGGTGATCACAGCGGACCAACGCCTTCCACTGGTGATCACAGCAGACCAACGCCTTCCCCTGGTGATCACTGCAGGCCAACACCCCCCATCCTCAGCAGACAGTCAAAGCAGGACTCCCATAACCCCCTTTCCCTCTCCCAGTAGTCACATCCGTCCATTTACCTCCCGCACGCGCTCACAATGTGTCCTCTGTTGGCAGGAAGCTACATATGAGCAGCCCTTTGTAGGCTTCAGCCCCAGTTTCATGCTAACAGGAGGAGCATATGGCACAGAATAGATCACAGCTGCCGTGTGCTTTCTCTGCCCATCATCACCCAGCTGCCAAATGCATGAACGGCAGGGAACAAAACCGAGTCATCAGGGCCGATTTTCTAGTGGCCATTGGACATGGTTTTGTCCAGCGCTGATAAATGCTTATTTCATCTTGACCGGTGTCGTATCATGAGCTGGAAATGTAGGAACCCTATGAGGTGAAAATACAGACTTGGGAGTGTTCTGGACAGATGATCAACAAATCAAATTCTCATGAAAGCAGAACAAGCAAAGAATCCGATATCCATCCGTAGTGTAATATTGAGGACTGGTTACCTTCTTAATATCATCGTAGAGATTCTTCAAGTCGCTGCTCCCAAGTTTAAATGGGTCTTTGTATTTGGCCTCACTGTTGGTCTTACTGTAGCAGCACGCTACACCAGATGAATGGAGGAGTCTGGATTGTGGCCTGCTAGAGAGTCACAAAACAAATTACAATGCAAGACATTGAGAACCGGGACAATTTTGGCCTTGACCACATTAACAATTTTTGAGATTTTGCCTTTTCGCATTCTGATGGTTCAAATTTTGTTATTTTTTGTTCGATTTAGCGGTTTAAAGAGACTCTGTCACCACATTATAAGTGCCCTATCCCCTACATAAGGAGATCGGCGCTGTCATGTAGGTGACAGTAATGCTTATTATTTAAAAAAACAATCTATTTTCACAACATTAGGAGCGATTTTGGTTTATGATAATGAGCTTTCTTAATGCCCAAGTGGGCGTATTTTTACTTTCGACCAAGTGGGCGTTGTAGAGAGGAGTGCATGACGCTGACCAATCGGCATCATGCACTCCTCTCCATTCATTTACACTGCACTAGCGATATAGATATATCACTATGTGCAGCCTCATACACAAGCCCTAACATTACTACAGTGTCCTGATAATGAATACACATGAGATCCAGCCTGGACGTCATGTGTACTCAGAATCCTGACACTTCTGAATCTTTTTTGTGAGACTTACAGCAACGGATACGAAATCTCGCAAGATCACGGAGCTAAACGAGATTTGGTTTCACTTGCCGGAATCTCACAAAAAAGATTCAGAAGTGTCAGGATTCTGAGTACACACGACGTCCAGGCTGGAGGTCATGTGTATTCATTATCAGGACACTGCAGTAATGTTAGGGTTTGTGTATGAGGCTGCACATAGTGATATATCTATATCGCTAGTGCAGTGTAAATGAATGGAGAGGAGTGCATGATGCTGATTGGTCAGCGTCATGCACTCCTCTGTACAACGCCCACTTGGTCGAAAATAAAAATACGCCCACTTGGGCATTAAGAAAGCTCATTAGCATAAACCAAAATCGCTCCTAACGTTGTGAAAATAGATTGTTTTTTTAAATAAAAAGCATTACTGTCACCTACATTACATGTGGTGACAGAGCCTCTTTAAGGCTTTATTTTTTTGTCAGACACGTTGTACTTGGTATAGGATACATTTTTTGCTACATATGCACTAGTATTTAATTTATAGGAATTTTTATTTAAAGAGGCTCTGTCACCAGATTTTGCAGCCCCTATCTCCTATTGCAGCAGATCGGCGCTGCAATGTAGATTACAGTAACGTTTTTATTTTTAAAAAACGAGCATTTTTGCCAAGTTATGACCATTTTTGTAGTTATGCAAATGAGGCTTGCAAAAGTCCAACTGGGCGTGTATTATGTGCGTACATCGGGGCGTTTTTACTACTTTTACTAGCTGGGCGTTGTGCATAGAAGTATCATCCACTTCTCTTCAGAACGCCCAGCTTCTGGCAGTGCAGACACAGCGTGTTCTCGAGAGATCACGCTGTGACGTCACTCACAGGTCCTGCATCGTGTCAGACGAGCGAGGACACATCGGCACCAGAGGCTACAGTTGATTCTGCAGCAGCATCAGCGTTTGCAGGTAAGTAGCTACATGGACTTACCTGCTAACGCCGATGCTGCTGCAGAATCATCTGTAGCCTCTGGTGCCGGTGTCCTCGCTCGTCTGACACGATGCAGGACCTGTGAGTGACGTCACAGCGTGATCTCTCGAGAACACGCTGTGTCTGCACTGCCAGAAGCTGGGTGTTCTGAAGAGAAGTGGATGATACTTCTATACACAACGCCCAGCTAGTAAAAGAAGTAAACACGCCCCGATGTACGCACATAATACACGCCCAGTTGTACTTTTACGTTAAACACGCCCAGTTGTACTTTTGCAAGCCTCATTTGCATAAATAAAAAAATGGTCATAACTTGGCCAAAAATGCTCGTTTTTTAAAAATAAAAACGTTACTGTAATCTACATTGCAGCGCCGATCTGCTGCAATAGCAGATAGGGGTTGCAAAATCTGGTGACAGAGCCTCTTTAAGCAAAAATGCAGGAAAAAAAAAAAAGCAAATCTGCTGCAGTTTTTTTATTATTTCATTTTTACACCAAACACGGACCATCGTGAATGAGGATTTTCTAAATCTATTGTAGGTTGTCTGGTTGTGACGATACCAAATAGGTGTATATTTGTTTATGTTCGGATTATATTTAAAACAGATTTTCCCATCAGGCACATTTATAGCATATACTGTGGATATGCCATAAATGTCAGGTAGATGCAGGTCCCACCCCTAGGACCTGCAACTATCTCTAGAACGGGGGCCCCTAAACCCCCATTCTGTCTCTGTTCCCGCTGCGACTTATAACCATGTAAGTAGAAAACAGCAGAGCTCGCTGAGCTACGCTGTTTACGTAACTCCCATAGCAGTGACTGGCGGTTACGGAATCAGCGTGGTAACTTACATTGTCGGAAATTAGAAGTCGCAGCGAGAACAGAGAAAGGTAGAACAGGGTTTAGGGGGCGCCGTTCTAGACATAGGTGCGGGTGCCAGAGGTGGGACCCGAATCTATCTGACATTTATGGCATATCCTGTGGATGTCATAAATGTCCTTGATGGGAATACCCCTTTAATATATTTTTATTTACTGTAAAAAGTGCGTGTTTGTGTGTATTTTATTTGTGACTGATTTTTTTTTTTCACTTTTATTTATTTTTAAATCACTTTTTTTTTTTCAATCACAAAAGGGCGATTTTCAATTTCGTTTTTTTTTTAAACTATAACGTCCTGGCATATATCTATATACCAGCACATAAGACTTTATACGACTAGTGCTCAGGCAGTTGTCAGGGCATACCTAGGTATTCCCTAACAGCAGGACATTCTGTCCTGGGGTCCTTCAAAAGGACCCTGTGCACCAGGTATGGGCCCTAATGGTATCATGGGAATTTCCTGCCACAAGAATAAAGGAGGGCCCCCCCTACAGTCTTTCCCTATGCGTACCCTGAACAGCGTTGATCACAGCACACAAAGTGTTAAACGGCGGAGATCAGAGATTTCTCTTATCTCTGCCATAAGAGCGGAGCTTCAGCTGTGTATAACACCCCCGCTCCTGAACGCGCATAATAGGACGCCAAGTGGTTAAAGCGGTTGTACGAAAAAGGTCAAGTGAATGGGATGGAGCTGCAATGCTAGACACAGCTGGACTTTTTGGGAAATCTCATGCAATACCTATAAAATGAATCTCCAGGCAAAGACCATGCAAAATCCAGTTTTTATCAGGGTCTTCCCCACAAATATTTAGTTACATTGCATAAAAAGGTTTCCCCTGATCTCCTTCCTCACAGCTCAAGGCGGTATGAATGGTTTATTAAAGATCGTTCTTTATATTAAACTTTATAGTGACTGTTTCTTCTGTAACTGCATGGTGACGTGGGATGTGAGGTCTTCATCCGGTCATGGTCAACGTATTGCCAATACCGGAGGTGACCACAGGGACAAATAGGTGGCCGCCACAGTGAAATTACTATGGACAGACCGTTACTGTTGGGGCCAGAGATTGTTTGCCATGGTGACCTGATGTGTCCTGACAAAGGACATCACATTAGTTTGCACGGAGGAACAACAGGAGGAGCGGGAGATCAGAGAAGAGTTAGTAAAGTAAGGGTATTGCACTGTTTATTTATTTTTTAGTCCAAATGCAGAGATTTTAAGATGCCAGGAAAACCCCTTTAAGGTGTTTTGAGGGTGAGAGATCGACAATCAGGCAAAAACGAAATTGTTTTAGATTCCCTTTGAATAAAAGACGAGAAGCGATTCCCGGGGCACTTACCACAATGGAGGGGTCACTGATGCTCTAAATAACATTGGCTTCATAAGAGGGAAATGTACCTGCAAAAGAAGCAAGACGGCACCATCAGCGTCACATGTCCATCAAAACCGAAGAGAAGGACCAATCATTACTAAGCGTTCAAATACACGATCTGGACTCAGCGGGACACCATCAGTCTTAGGCCTAATGCACATGACTATGGTTTTTTGTTTGTGTGCTGTCTGCAATTTTGCGGATAGCACACAGACCCGTTCATTTATATGGCCCCGTGCACACGACCGTCATGTTTACAGATCCGTGTGGGGGCCACGAGTACGGGCCGAAAAAACTCAGAACATGTCATTTTACCGTCTATATTGACCTACTCAGGGGGTCGGGACCAAGTGGTGACATCAATTCCAGTCTTCCATTTTATTTGCGGATCCGTGAATACTGATGACACACGGATGCACTACGGAAGGTTTTTTGGCAGACAAATGGACAACGGATCCGTGTGCATTAGGCCTAAGGTGTTGTTCACATAACTGCACGTAAACATAAAATATAGTATTAAATACTGAGCCTGAATGTGAGTTTGTAATTATATCCATATAGCGTCTGCATTGGTTTTTATTTACAGGGTCTGTATGCTTTTAAAAACTTTTTTTTTTGCACAGTGCATCTAAAATAAAGAAAAAAAAGCAAAAAGTCCAACTTTGCAAATTGGCGATCCTGCCGTTTTCTGTATACAGCTCCTGAGCATATTTATGTGTCTCCATGCTCACAGACTACGTGATACCCTAGGGTACATTTATTAATAGTGTTCTAAATATAGACAGGAGAGAACTAGACAGGCAGAAACGGTGCCAAATTTATCACCCGCTGTATGATCTATTTGGCACAACTCGTTAGACACTTTTTCTCATGGCAGGCAAAATTTTGCATTCAAAATATTCATTAACAAATCTGACGCATTTTGTGAGTCCTCTATGGCGACGTTCACATCCGTGTCAGTTAAGGAAAACCAAATGTGCCAGAGCACACAAATTACCCAGCTTTACCAGCTATCAATAGAATGTGTGGGGTGAAATAAGATGTCACTTTTAATAGATCTAGCTAAAAGGACAAACTGGGACACACAACGTGTCATTTTAAAAGTAACCAAGGAAGACCAGCAAGGATTAGGATCATAAATGTAGCGAGTGGAGCGAGTGCAACTAAGCACCAGTGTATCAGACCAGCGGCAATCGTGCGCTCCGCCACTGACAGTCACAGTTAGGTTGCTGGCCCAACATTGAATTGTTAAAAGCACCGAAGCCCCCCCCCCCCCCCGACATGTTACGTAGGCTCCTCAGGGGTATAATGGGGCTAATGGTGGCAAGCACGAGATATCCTTCTCTTAAAACCTTGGAGGTGATGTGCATGGAGGTGCAGCCCGAACCAGACCAATAGAAATGCCTAGAGGGTAACGAGCCTCCAGCTGATATGATGGACGGGAGTACTGTCCAATCAGAGGGGCAGGATCCGCAGCCAATCAAAATGCTTGGGTGGCGCATGCGTGCAACAGGAAAACCAGCTGTCAGAAGAAAAAGGTGACCAAAGTATCTGCACGTAGAAAACGGATAACCTAAAAGATACGGACACAATCACAGGAGGATGAATAGATGTCGCTGATCACAAGTAAAAAGGGAAGTATTGAAGTATGAAAGAATGTCGAAGACACATATCAGACCGCTTAAAAGTCGCCACAAAATATGGGTCGAGATGTATGGACAGCAATTGGCAATTGCCATGTTACTAAAGTATAGTGTAATTATGGGTATATTGCGAGGTGCTGCCACATAGAGACGTATGGTTGAGAGGAAAAGGACTATTTAGCGGCCGATGACAGTCAAGAGGTGCTCGTTAAGGCCGTCAGATCGAGTATTAGAGAAGGAGAAATATGTATTTCCCCAAAAAATTTTGTCCTCCATTAACATAGATGTGACATAATAGTCAATATTTTTAGTTTTTTCAGAGAAGAGTATATAGGAGTGCAAGATACCCATGACCATATTATTAGGAGGGAAAAGAAAAGGACTCTGGCTATTATTTGGCAAGAATATATGTGCCTCAAATTAAGCCAGTGTATTCATATTAATAATAATAATGGCAAGAGGGGAAGTCAAAGACAGAGGAATAGGAGAAATCCAATATGATCCGTCAAAGAAAGGCCACGAAGGTGAAACCCTCGTTAAGTCCAGTAGGATTTTAGTCTATGGATCCATCTCGCTTCCTCCTGTACAAGTTTTTTGTCCAGATTACCAGCTCTGGGACCCAATCTGGGTTGGGTGATGCCCCAAAATTGTAAAGAGGTGGTAGTACCGTTATGGAAGGATCGAATGCACTTAGAGAGAGGAGTATCCTCTTTAGTATTGATTGTGCTCAGATGCACATTTGGTTTTCCTTGAATGTTCGCTGCCCGCCAGCTATCGGGGTCATTCCGTAGTTTGTGCGTCACATCTGCGTCAGGGCTCCGATCCGACTGAGCTTTCTGTCAGAACGGAGCCCCGACTGACACAAACTGAAACCAAAGGTTTCCGTTTTCATCACCATTAAATGGTGATGGAAACGGAAACCTTTGGTTTCAGTTTGTGTCAGTCGGGGCTCTGTTCTGACAGAAAGTCAGACGGAACGTCGGAACGGAGCCCTGACGCAGATGTGAACGAAGCCTTAGCCATGTTCCTTTTTCTAGATATTTTTCAAAAAACGATCAAGAAAGTTTCAAAAAGTATCTAAAATACATAATATATTTTGGGCACGCTGTGTATGGGTACTCACATCTCTAAGAAACACTCCAGGAAAAAGAAATACATTGTATAATGCCTAGTGCAGGGCCGTGGGTGTGGGGAGGAGGGGGAATTGCCCACTCCGGCCCTGTACTAGGCATAACACAATGCATTAGTGAGTGTCTGAGAGGTAGGACCAGCATCACCCGGGCATGAATGCCAGATCCTGTGAATATTTAATAAATGCTTAAAAGGGTTGTCCACCGGATAGGTCATCAGTATATGGTCTGTGGGGGTCAGACACCCGGACCCCCGCACCTTTAAGCCAATCCAGCTGCCTCCAGACACCGGACGTTCATGCCGGAAGCAGATGGCTCGGGTCATGGAATAGCGGCCGAGCTGCAGTACTGTTCAAGTGAATAGGAGCAGACCTGCAGTTCAGCAGCACGCAGGCCACCGGAACAAGCTGATCGGTGCAGGATTCGGGTGTCGGACCCACTCCGATGATATACTGATGACCTATCTGGTGGATAGGTTGCCCGGTAGTGGAAAACCCCTTTAAGATTGAAATACCGCTTTAATTAATATTAGATCTGTATTACATCTCTGTTCATAAGCCATGTATCTGGTGCCAATGACAGGAGAACTTCAGTTTTCATACATCGATGATATTTTCTTCCAAAACAAACCATTGCTGACACTTGGATAAACTATCAGGCTTTCTTCAAATCAGAGTTGCCATAAGCAAATCCAACCCGTGGAGCCGCCACAAAAATCCAATGCGAATTTGCAATTTGCCGTGCAGCGGATCCGCACCCAGTTTAGCCCTCTACAAGGGAGCTCACCGATGAGTGGAAATACCATGGCTTTTCTGCGACATCAGTAGATTTACGCGGATTCGCATTAAAAAACAATGGGAGGCGGATATCATGCAGGTTTTAGGCTATGTTCACACGGGGTATTTTGCCGAGTTTTTTGACGCGGAAACCGCGTCGCAAAACTCAGCAGAAACAGCCCGAGAACGCCTCCCATTGATTTCAATGGGAGGCGTCGGCGTCTTTTTCCCGCGAGCAGTAAAACTGCCTCGCGGGAAAAAGAAGCGACATGCCCTATCTTCGGGCGCTTCCGCCTCCGACCTCCCATTGACTTCAATGGGAGGCAGGAGAAAGCGTATATCTCGCTGTTTTATGCCCGCGGCGCTCAATGGCCGCGGGCGAAAAACGGCGGGATAATTGCCGCGAAAATCGGCGTGCAGGGAGAGGAATATCTGCCTCAAAGTTCCAAACGGAATTTTGAGGCAGATATTCCTCCCCCAAAATACTCCGTGTGAACATAGCCTTAGTGTGTGAAAACCTGAACATGTGAAAGGGGCCTTATAGGGAAACTGGGAGCCCATTATTTATATGCAGCCGGTCCATATACACATAGATCACTATGGATATACAGCTAAATAATAAAGGTTGAAAAAAGTCCCTCCAGTTCTCCTGCAATGATGATCCAGAGGAAAAATTCCTTCCAGAATAAGACCCTGGAACAACGACCCATCTTTAGTAATCCAGTGTCCATAACTTGTCATTTTATTCCTTTTAAGAAAAGTATAGATTATCAGAGATCCTTATGAATGAGGGGGATGATCAGCACGCAGAGTATATTCGGATCAGGTCGAATACTCTGCTCTTTAAAAACAGGTTGTCAGGTTGGTGGCTGTTTATACTGATGACTTATCCATAGAATAGGTCATCAGTATATGATTGGTGTGGGGTCTGACACCCGGACCCCAAACCGATCAGCTGTTTCGGCTGCCGGGCGCTATGCAGGTTTGGTGCTCTTATACTGACCCCGCATTACAGCCTGTATTATACACCTGTGCAGCATTTACAGTTAATGGTTCCTTAATTGGAAACGGTCAGCAAGTTTGTCGCCAAACACAACAGCACAGCCTTAGCACCTACAATGCCAAGGAGCAGTTTGTTTTTCTGCATTAGATTACTGTACAGAGCCTGGTGTAAACAGGACACTTCCCAGAATACTACCAACAGAATAAGCTCTGATCAGACACACACAGAGAGCAAGGAATGCTGGGAGATTTCAGCTCTGAAGCCTGAAAAACGGCAAATGCAGCTCTGGACTATAAGAGCTTGTGCACACGTAGTGGAATTGCTGCGTATTTTCTGTCCGGAATTGCAGACGGAAGATATGCAGCAGAATACAGTAGCAGCAGCAAAAGTGGGTGAGATTTAACTAATCTCATCCGCACGCTGCGTAAAAATTCCGACCAGAAATTGACACGTGGTGCTTATTTTTCGTATCGCAGCATGTCAATAATTCCTGCGGCGTAAAGTGGACTGAATTGCTGCGTTTTTCAGGAAGTCACCATCTCCCAACATTGAGAAAAACGCAGCAAAATCGGCACCATTTTCTGCAGTAAAAAACGCAAAAAACACAGGAAATGGTGCGTTTTTTTCCGCAGCGCAAAGTCTGATACTTTCAACGGAATTGCTGCCGAAATTTTCTTCCGTTTCTGCTGTAACTCCGGATCACTACATGATTAGGTAACGCAATGTTTTTCCACAATTATTCAACTTTTTTGTAGATTCATTTTATATATAAACTGGTGTTCAAAGGTGGACAAATACTCGCCCTTTCTCTACATGGATTGGTAAATCAGAAGTATAATAATACAATGCAAAGCGAACACAATAACCAATCAATAACTATCTGTAAAGATCATCAGGAATACAACTCTGCTCCGTCCTATAGATCATCCTATGAGGTTAGAGTCTAAAACATGGCGTATAGTCAAGGACATGACACACAAATGTCATACACAAGCACGTAACGAAGACACATGCAATATACAACCAACAAACCTGGATCCATAAACCGACAAACCTGGATCCATAAACCTGCGCACCTCCTAAATAAATAAAAGATTACAACTTGGAGATTTATGTCCTGATATTCATCTTCTACCAATCATAATACACATAAATGTGGTCAGCACGATGTCTCCACGTCACACATTTATATGATTTTATTTAAAATTTTCCTATTCATATCCGTAGCTGCTTTTTAAGATTCTCCTGGTTGTCCACGGCAACAGACAGCGCTAATCTCCAATCGGTTGTCAGGAGTGTTATCATCTGAGCTCTTAGGGTATGTTCACACGCTGAGCCAAAAACGTCTGAAAATACGGAGCGGTTTTCAAGGGAAAACAGCACCTGATTTTCAGACGTTTTTTGAGCAACTCACGTTTTTCGCGCCGTTTTTTCGGCCGTTTTTGGAGCTGTTTTCAATAGAGTCTATGAGAAAACGGCTCCAAAAACGTCCCAAGAAGTGTCCTGCACTTCTTTGACGAGGCTGTATTTTTACACGTCGTAGTTTGACAGCTGTCAAACGACGACGCGTAAATGACAGGTCGTCTGCACAGTACGTCGGCAAACCCATTCAAATGAATGGGCAGATGTTTGCCGACGTATTGGAGCCGTATTTTCAGGCATAAATCGAGGCATAATACGCCTCGTTTACGCCTGAAAATAGGTCGTGTGAACCCAGCCTAACAATGCACTGCCTGGTAGCAGGATAACAACACAATTCTGGATTTAGCTTATGGCTTCGTTCACACCTGTGGTCGTAGGAACGGAAAAACGGCTGTGCTGGAGCATTGCATTACGGACACCAACGACGCCTATTGACTTTAACGTGCTCCGTCGGGTTTCTGCACCTCTGTTTCAGCGACAGTGGGGGTCTCAGCACCCGGACCCCCACCGATACAAACTTCTGATATGTCTCTGTAACAAATGAAAAGTGCAGACACTAATAATGTAGACATCTGCCAAAGAACCCTCTCCAGCTGGAGGTGTATACTTCTTACAGTGTGGACCCCAAGACTGAATGTCATAATCAAGCTGTGGTCTTACAGGGGATCACGGGTTTAGTGGCTGTAATTGAACCAGTTACTTCCACAATATCGGAGGCAGAGACTTCACATCAAAACACAGGGAAGGACATCCACATTTGCTGAATGTAGATCACTCACTCCATAAGGACAAGGATCAGGGACAACAATGAGGCAGCGTGGGAAGGACCGGGAGCACTGCAGCCACACACAATAATTGTAAAAATCTTGTGTGATCCGATACTCAACAGAAGTCAACGGAAAATATGAGAGCGCTAGTAGCTGGAGACAGCGCGGGGCGTTATATGCTGGAGACAGCGCGGGGCGTTATATGCTGGAGACAGCGCGGGGCGTTATATGCTGGAGACAGCGCGGGGCGTTATATGCTGGAGACAGCGCGGGGCGTTATATGCTGGAGACAGCGTGGGGCGTACAGCACACATTAGAACGTTATATGCTGGAGACAGTGCGGGGCACATCAGGACGTTATATGCCGGAGACAGTGTGGGGTGTACAGTGCGGGGCACATCAGGACGTTATAAGCCGGGTACAGTGCGGGGCACATCAGGATGTTATAAGCCGGGTACAGTGCGGGGCACATCAGGATGTTATAAGCCGGGTACAGTGCGGGGCACATCAGGACGTTACTTGCCATGGTCAGTGCAGGGCGTGCAGTAATATACAGCAGCACGGGATCGATACAGCTGCAGAGCACAGAACAGCATGGTTTCTGCTAGTGACACTTTGACCTTCTCCCTAGTCCTCACCTTCCTGGCAGCTGCTCTCCCTCCTCCTAAGGCCCCGCTCTAGCCTCCTACCTGGCTTATGTGTACAGCTCGTCTCCCGGACAGGGCAGCAGCGTGACGTCCACAACACCGTAACCGCCATCCCCAGCCCATCATCACCCTTCACTTCTCTGCCACCACCCGGCGCAGGACAGCCGTCGAGCCACGCCCCCTTGACACTTACCCCGGAACCGGACGTTATTGGACGGAAGTAGGAAATGACTGGTTGGCCATATTTAGTGAGGGTAAGACTACATTTTGCTCTAGAAGTAACGTAAAGTGTTACCGTGTCGCATTTACAAGTTATTAGGTTACGGTATTACTAGGAATGTATTGATCATTCTAATGTCATTGGGTTAAAATGATATTACGTCATCAAAAGTGGACGTGGAAGCTGCTGCCATGTCCTCTACCTCCGTATACTTCCATATATGGAACTGGCACGTCACGTGATGTTGCCTACTACGTTGCTTTGGTAGAAATAGGGTCATGTATAGAAGTAGTGGTCGGGTGAAAGTTTAGAGCGCATGACTGTGAATGTATATATTGCTATAAACAGTGCAGCACATTTACTATAAATAGCGTCATAATCCTGTGCTGTTTATTGTTACAACACAGGGATCAGAGCGCTACAGAACACCAAATCCCCAGCTGATAAAATAATGACTGCCTGCCGCCGCCACAAGGTGGCGCTCACTGCATATGTATTTATACATCTCTCCTGGAAGTCACTGTGTATACACGCAGTAAGCTCCCCCTAGTGGCAGCTGCCAGCCTTCAAGTCAGATCCCCCTGCTTTCGTTCATGAGACTCCCAGATAGCAATTATACCACAGCCACTGATCGCAGCAAAATCCGCAAAACATACGCGCCATGATTTCCATTACCCAATGGAGGGCCATAATTTTACTAACACTCGCCTAATTAGGGTATGTGCAACTGGCTTTTACGTCTGAAATGACAGACTGTTTTCAGGAGAAAACAGCTCCGTAATTTCAGACGTAATTTCTCCTTATCGCATTTTGCGAGGCATCTTTGACGCCCGTAATCTTGAGCTGTTCTTCATTGGAATCAATGAAAAACGGCTCAAATTACGTTCCAAAGAAGTGTCCTGCACTTCTTTGACGAGGCAGTCATTTTATGCGTCGTCATTTGACAGCGACGCGTAGAATGACAGGTCGTCTGCACAGTACGTCGGCAAACCCATTCAAATGAATGGGCAGATGTTTGCCGACGTATTGGAGCCCTATTTTCAGACGTAAAACGAGGCATAATACGCCTCGTTTACGTCTGAAAATAGGTCGTGTGAACCCAGCCTTACTTTCCACAGTGTATTCTCACCAAAAATGTCTTCTCGCTATGGTTGAATTAATGGTCCGCACTAAAAACACCTCCTTAGGGTGCAGTCGCAAGCTGCAGATTTGGTTGCAGAAATTTTCTACTACTGAAAAATTGTTCCATTCAATTCCATGCACCAGCTGCAGAAAAAACCCATTCAGATGAATGGTACTGATTTTCAAAATCTGGCGCATGTGACTGCACCCTTTGGACGGGATTCCACGTACCATAACGTAGCGGAATTCTGTGTGGAAATTCTGCAGCATTTACAGTAGCAGACTGACATTTAGAAAATCTAATGGCCACGCTGCGGAAAAAACCCGCAGTGTAAACGTTAATAAATTGACCTGCGGTTCGGAATTTAAATCTGCAACGTCAATTTATGCTGCGTTTTCGTTGCATTTCTGTTGCGGATTTCCCCCATATAATTCAATGGGGATGCAAGTCCCACAACAGAAATCCAAGTGTTGCGACTTCTTCGGCAGAATCGCAGCGATTCCCCCGCAAAAATCGCAACTCGGGATAAAATAACAACATACTTACCCAGAACTCCCTGCTTCTTCCTGCAGTCCGCCCTCCTGGGATGACGTTTCATACCATGTGACCGCTGCAGCCGGAGGGAGATGGGATAAGTATAAATGTTTTGGGATTTTTTTTCTATGCTGCTTTCCGCACAACGTGCTGCGGGTTCCAGGACAGATACGCTGCATATTTTTTACGCAGCGTATCCGACCCGTGGGAACCCGGCCTTAGGCCTTGTGCACACAGTGCACGTTAAGGCTTCGTTCACATCTGCGTTGGGGTCCCGTTCTGACGTTCCGTCTGAGCTTTCCGCCAGAACGGGACCCTGAACAGACACAAACTGACACAAACGGAAACCAGAGGTTTCCGTTTCCATCAACATTGATTTCAATGATGACGGATCCGGTGCCCATGGTTTCCGTTTGTGTCTGTTGTGCACCGGACACGTTGTTTTGCCGGACGCAATAGCGTTAAATTACGTTTTTTTTCTTTTCCAGCAGAGTGGGAATGTGGCTTTATAACATTGATACTCGTCTGCTCATCGTGCTGATTTGTAGACGATCTAATACTGAATAAATGGGATAAGCTCAACACGATGCAGAACTGCTTTATTGCTCTGGTTTGTTTATGGGCAACATATGGAAGTGACTGTCTGACCTGGAAACATAACATCCCCCCAAGCACAGAGAACAGCAAGCAGACATTTTTCATGAGTACATTGAACAACAGTGAATATTGTGGAAGGAAGGTGAAAGTATCTTCTATGAGTTTGTGGAGTGCATCGCTGGATGATGATCTAGGTACAATTTATTCTTTACTTTATATGTTCCTTATTAAAAACGTAGGTGAAAAAAGTTATAGAATTCTGAAGTATCTTTTCTTAGAACTCTGCATTGAGCTGTTCCTCTGTTATTCCTCTTGAAAATGTATGACAGATGGTTGTTACCATTTCCCTTCAAGAAGAGGTGTGTCCCTACACACTCTGAGATTGTCCAATCAGTGCCAGACCGTGTAGGGGCATGCCTTATTAACAAGGGGAATGATAACACTCCGTTGTCAATTTATTCTTACATCTCCATGAGGAATAACAGAGGAACGAGACAATGTAGAGTCCTAAGAAAAGACGCTTCAAGTCTTATTTTATAAGAATGCTAATATTTTGGGTGCCCTGACAGTCCCTTTAAAAAAAAAAAAAAAAAGAATGGATGTTAAAATAATTACATTTGGTCTGATTTTGTCTCTTCATAAGAATTTCTTTTTTCTATTTGCAGCCAAATTGCCAATTGACCCAATCAGACTCAATTATGTAAGAAGGGTGAAAGACTGCATCTTCTCTCATGTTTACCCAACTCCATTTATGTCGGATGTACAACTCGTTGCAGTCTCAGAGGTAAGCACCATTAATATAATTGTAATATAAGCACATGTCCACCTCTGAACACTGTATTACAGTTTACATTGTGAATTAATCTATATAAACAAATGTGTGACTTTGTAAATTACAGCTTGTATTATACTCCAGAGCTGTATTCACAATTCTGCAGGCTTCAGCCCTGCTTGTTCAGTGTCTGCATGGAGCTTTCTCTAGTGATTTGTAATTGAAGTGTAACCTTTACACCAGTTACTCTCCAGTAATATGATAGGAAAAGCTAACGGTCTCACCCAGGGCTGGATTTATCCATAGGTACAGAAGTCCATTGCCTATAGATGGCTCTGGGGGGAAGAGCGGTTGCTGAAGGGAACATTTGCATATGATTACAAAAATGCTAGAAGCAGATCTCCCGTCCTTCTTGTATCTTGTTTGGATGCTTATTGCATAGTAAAGGGGAACTCAAGACAAGAATATTCTCCTGACATGCCATAGATCCATGTAAATCTTTAAAGCGTAACTAACTTTTAAGGGGATTTTTCAGAATAAGCTGTCAAATGTGTGTGCATGAGGAATAACACTATTTCTGGCCATTATATGACTTGTATTCTGCATTATTTAGCAATTTTCCCCTTTGTAGGCTCCATCTTTAATTCTCAGTTCTTGAGCTAGTGGGTGGAGCCTAACTGCTATTATGTCTTCTATACACTGCACACACAGGAACATACATACATACATACATACATACATAAATAAATAAATAAATACATACGCTGCAGCATGGTTCAGACTACAGCAGTAATGAGCAGTGTAGCTGAGAATCCAGCACTGAGATGACATAGAAATCTTACCAGCAACTGCAGCACGTCTGTGTCGTTCTCACTCTGCTCCTACTCCCTCCTCCTGCTCCCCCTCTCCCTCCGCCTTCTGCAGTCCCCCTGTAACAGAAGACAGAATTTGTTTGACAACAGGGGGTGGACAGCAGATTACAGGAAGGGAGACACCTAGTGGCAGTAACTTCACACAGAATTTGCATGGATATAATAACTACATTTTGACAGTAAGTAAATTACAAAGTTGATCTATATCAGGTAAACGATTAGATTATCATAAGTTGTTTGAAAAGTTAGTGTCCATTTAAATTATACCAGAGGGGTTTAGGCCATTCATAGATTTGGAAATCAGTGGAGGTCCAAGCGCACAGACTCCACCATTGTGAGACATTTAAGGTCTATGTAGCAAATGGTATTGGGTATTTTATTATTTTCATTTAGTCATTTCCATTTTTTAACTGGTTAGTCCTTGGGACCCAATGTTATATACAGTGCCTATTGGTATACTAAATTATCTACCTTTATACACAATTTAGTTACATATGCCACAGGTTCTCAAATTGTATTAGTACAAAGAGCTCTAATAATCTGTAGATCTTGAAGAAGAACCCTTAACTTACAATCAGTGCTCGTTATGGAGATCGGGATCTCTGTAGAGCAGACTATAGCTACGGTTGGTGACACGCTCTGCAGTATACAGCAGCTCTATATGCTTACCAAACTGATCACCACCAGCAGGTCCTCCTTTTGCCAGATGGGAATACCTTTTTAAAAACGGACCTAATATGATGTGTTTAAACTGAAATATCTCCCAAAAATAAATAACTAAATATAACTATTTGAAAATAAGGGCAAAAAATGCATTACAGGGTGCGCGCATAAAATGTAAATGGACCCGCAGGAGTCAGATCAGAACTTCCTGTCCAGCAGCTCCTGTCATTCCCATCAGTGATCCCATAAATCCCCAAAGCATACAGTGTAAAGCCACAAGAGCCCGCTAGTTATCATAAGATCTCAGGGCCCTGACCAAAAAAAGACAGCTGTCTACAGTATTTATATAGCAGTTATCGATATAAGGACTTGGCCATTTCAAAACACAAATCTTATTCTTTTTCAGCCATTCTTTAGTTGATTTACTTGTTGTGCTTTGGGGCATTGTCTTGTTGTGTCACCAGGACTTTAGCAATGCTTTTGTAGCTTTTTCCATCATCATACGTCTCTAGATCATGAAAGTCATTTGCCTCGATGCATGGCTGACCCTAACCCATCTTTCTTAAGAACAGAATTGTCAGTAACCAGGCTTTGTGTGCCTTTATTTAAAGAGGATCTGTTACTAGATTATTAATTCCCTATCTCCTAACTAATCTAATAGACGCTGTGATTCTGACAACTCCAGTGTAATTTGTTTTAAAAAATGTTTATTATTTGCAAAGTTATGAGCATTTTTCTAAATATGCTAATTTGTCTCTAATAGCTAAATAGGAGGTGACTTTTTTTCTTTTCACTCTGGGTCGATGAAATGTTTTCTGTATGACGGTGTCTAATCAGCGTACAGCTTCTCCCCCTTCCCTGCCCAGCAACACAGACCGATCATTTAGTATACAGCTTCCATTCCCGATTGTGTTTTCAACTGGCGATATCTCCGGTTGTTTCACAGCTAGAACTGGTGTCATATGAAAGATTAGAATCTCATGCCACCAGAATCACTGGTCTAGGTGGTCCACAGCCCGAGATATGGCTGTTTTAAGTGATCCCCTTCCCTCCAGCTTTAGTCTCTCACACTGTGTGAAGCAGCTTCATGCTGATAGGACAGCGTCAGAGGCTCCACCACAGGAGAATCGCTGCTGTTACCTCCCACTTGTCTAGTATTGTCTCATTTGCATATTTAGAAAAAAGCTCATAACTTTTAAAATAATAAACGTTTTGGGACACAATGTTCACTAGCATTATCAGTGTGACAGCGCCTATTAGATTAGCTAGGAGATTGGATATTACTAAACTAGTGATAGAGTCCCTTTAAATGAAATCCGTCATGTTGAAAAGGCAGTCTGATCCACAAACCGCATGTTATATAGAGCAGGAGGAGCTGAGGAGATTTGTATATAGTTTGGTGGGAACAGACTTAGTATAACTTGTAATTTATAGATCTAAATCTGCTTTTTCTATATATAGGAGTCCAGTGGGCGGTCTTATTCAGTGATTGACAGCTATCTTTAAAAGTTATACTAAGTCTTTTCCTACAAAACTAGATATCAATCGGTTCAGCCCTGCTCTATAACATGCTGCCTGCAGATTAGACTGCAGTTTGAATGTGACAGGTTCCCTTTCGTGGATAAAGCACCTGTGAAACCCACACTTCTAATGTCATTTCCTTAATTTAATCACCTTTTGCCAATTACCTCTTTGAGAAGTCATTGACACCGATGTTCACTTACTTTTCTCTCTGCACGGTGGATGTTTACTAAGTGTGCTCAATAAAAGACATGAACAGTACAACTCTGTGTGTGTTATAAGATTAGTTAGATTGTGCTTGTTTATAATTCTAATTTAGATAACAATCAGACCACGTTTTATTAACGATCAATGCAGAAATCCAGGTAACTCCAAAGGGTTCACTTACTTTTTCTTGCAATTGTATATCGTCTCCATTTAGTGTATGTACACAATGTCAGTTCCTGAAACATACAACATGCACTACCTGATGACTCTGTTGTGTATACAGCTATCTGGGCCATGTCAGTTATTGCATCTTATATGGTACTTAAAATAATGCGCTGAAAATATATTATAATTTTTCACAGGATGTACTAGAGAATCTGCTGGACCTAGACATTTCTGTTGCAAACACAAATGATTTCCTCCACTTTGTTAGCGGCGATAGATCAATTTCAGGATTTCTTCCTCTGACACATCGATACGGAGGCTACCAGGTGACTATACAAATGATTACAAATTTTTGTCGTTTCTGCCCTTAGGGAATCTTTGTCTGTAGATCTACGCTATTCCTATAGAGATTGTTAAAGAGTAACTGTCGTTTCATAGAGACATGTCAGAAGTTTTGATGGGTGGGGGGTCCTAGTGGGTAGACCCCAACCGATCGCTGAAACGAAGGACGAGAAGTGCTCAGCCGAACACAGCGCCCCTTCGGCTGTAACGGTATTCTTAGCTCCTTTCGGAAAACTGGAGTTAGCTGAAGACAGACTTATAGACTTCTATAAACTCATCTTCAGCTAACCCTGTGTCTCAAAAAAAGAAGAGGATACCGTTACAGCCGAAAGGGCGCTGTTTTCGGCTGAGCTCATCGTTTCAGCGATCGGTTGGGGTATACACACCTGGACCCCCACCGATCAAAACTTCTGTCATGTCACTATGACATGTCAGACAGTTACTCTATAATACAGACATGGTAAGTTTTTGCAAGTTGTTTTTATTTATTTATTCTTTTTTTTTTTTTGCTTTGTGTCCCGTTAGTTTGGCGTTTGGGCAGGCCAGCTGGGAGATGGCAGAGCACATATAATTGCCACTTACATCAACAGGTATCTTATTATTACATATGCCAATAATGAGGTCTGATAAGATTTCAATCACCAATAAATAATATAACATAATAATAATAATAATAATAATAATAATAATAATATATTTATATTTAAGTCTTGGGGGCCTTTTTGGGTCTGTAATTTATGCTTTAGTGATCCTTTGTGAATGATTATCATTATTTCGTATTGCTTATATTATTATTTTTTCTTTTGTTTTTTGTCATTTATGTCATCATCACTTGTTACATGATGTATGTTAATTTCAAGTGGGGAACCAATAAAAAGTGAATTACTCTTTGTAGATGTGATCCTTGAACAGTTGCAGATCAAAATTACCCAGCCACCTAAGCAATTAAAGCACTCTCATATTCTTAGTGAAAGGGTTAAAAATCCTGTTTACTAGCATGTAACATCTGGCCCGTATGATAATAATGTCATGTGTGACCACAGCCTAAAACCTGTATATATATATATATATATATATATATATATATATATATATATATATATCAAGACTTTGCGTGTCAGCAGAATATACAGCAACATCTGCACAGAGATAAAACTACTGATTCACATTGACAGCATTAAAGCGGTTGTCTCACCACAACAAACCCTATTTAGATTGAAGCCGACCTGGGTCTGTCGTCAGAAACGCCCGGCAGTCCGCTGTTATTGCAAATGGAAGCAACGAAGGGCCATACATTGCCACTACAGTAGTGAACCTGGACATTTATGGACGGATCAGATCTGCCAGAGCTCATAGGCTCTGTTCACATCTGCGTTGGGGTCCCATTCTGACGTTCTGTCTGAGGTTTCCGTCAGAACGGGACCTCGAGCAGACACAAACTGACACCGACGGAAACCAGAGGTTTCCGTTACCATCACCAATACTTTTAATGGTGACGGAGCCGTCGCCCGTGGTTTCCGTTTGAGTCTGTTGTGCGCCGGACCCGTCGTTTTGCTGGAAGCAATAGCGTAGTCGACTACGCTATTGCTTCATGCAAAACGGCGGATCCGGTGCACAAAAGAGACAAATGGAAACCACGGGCAATCGGCACCGTCACCATTGAAATCAATGGTGATGGAAACGGAAACCTCTGGTTTCCATCGGTGTCAGTTTGTGTCTGCTCGAGGTCCCGTTCTGACGGAAACCTAAGCCGGAACATCAGCATGGGACCCCAACGCAGATGTGAACAGAGCCTTAGTTAGTGGCTCTCCGCTTTGGCTAATTAAGGGGAGTCCTGAGCAGGAAACACCCTGTGGGGTCCAGATGCCCTAAGGCTAGGTCTCCACATCGACACTTCATCGCCTGCTAACTATGTATGTGTGTATGTGACAGTCCCATTACTTTTTTTCCTTATACGGAAACATTAGAGGGGTTTTCCGAGATAAAATGACTATGTGTTAATGTTTGTAATTTATTTGTAATATACTTAAATTTTCCAAATTGGCCCCGTTTCCAGTTGCCGCCGTAAGGTACCTGATGGGTGACGTCACTCTCTGGCCGCTGTGTTGATCTTCAATTCTCTTCCGGGTATACGACACGTCACTTGTAACGTGCCGTGTAAGGACTGTTCTATTGTAACGCGCGTGCGCGGTCCCTGCTGTTATCTCGAAAATGCCTTCATAGAGAAGGTGAAACGTTGTAGTGGATGTTGGATGAATAAACCCATTTGTTTTTGAGTGCTGCTTCGCTTTCTCTTTATCTGACGTTTATCGTACATGGAAGGGTTCACTCCTTCGTTTGAAGCTCAGCACCGGCCTTGCTGGCGTGGAACCACAGTGCTGCTCCAATCTTTTGTTTCTTGTATACAATATAAATATCTCTCTCTCTTATTTTTCCGTTTTAATATGTCGAATCTTTCTGGCAGATACGGAGAAAGATGGGAACTTCAGTTAAAAGGATCAGGAAAAACCCCTTATTCTAGGTAACACACAGTATTTGTATGGACAGTATGTTTAATGTGTGTGATTGATTTATGTATAGGTCAAGCGGCTCTTTGGTACTTTAACACTATCTAAGGCTCTGTTCACACTTCCACTAGTTGTTTGTCAGGTGTCCGTTGCTCATTGGCGGTCAGAATAGTATACAAAGCAGTTCTGATGGAAACCTGATGGACTTACAAGAAGAAAGCAAAATCAAGATAACAGACCAGTGACTATAATCATTAAATTGCCCTCTCCTGTCATGATGTTAAAAATCTCATAAAAGTTTCCACCCAGCTTTCCTAGGCTACGGATTTTGTCTGCCTACTTTGATAATAATACGAGGTAATGTAATGTATTACTGCATTACAAGGCAGATAAACTATTTCAGAGCCCGGGAAAGCTGGGTAACCTCTTTAGCGTTATAATAATGGCCACATTGTTGTCACCCAGCTTTCCTAACATACCATCAGATATAACTAAGAGGAGGTTGAATAGAACAAGTCAGAGGTGTAACTTAAAGCTCTCAATGCAAAATATGTAACAAGACCCCCACCTACCATGTGCCATTTATAATACTGATATCTACTCATGTGGCAGAGGGCCCCGGACATTAGGTCCTGGATGTAACTGCTACCTATGCACCCTCTATAGCACCCGCCCAGGACAAGCCAATGACTTCGCTAAGGGTCTTGTCACAAATCTGATACAAAATCCGTGACATAATCATCAGATTTGAAAATCTGCGGCATGTCCTCCAATCCGTAGCAAAAAATTACTGCTTTATTAAAAATCCCATTCATATGTATTGTAGATTTTTAAGGCAGGATCTGCACTGAAAATCCACCACGTCTGAACGTGGCCTAAATATACTCATTATAGTCTTAATATTTGTTATTTTATGTGATCCTAGGAGTGGAGATGGGAGAGCCGTGCTTCGCTCCTCTGTAAGAGAGTTCCTGTGCAGTGAGGCCATGCACCACCTGGGTATTCCCACCAGCAGAGCGGCCAGGTACCTGTATACATCCAAAGTTTGTCTTGCAGATGAACCAATTACTTCCCAATGGGCAGTTTGCTCAGCTTCCACTTATAACGTTTATCACATAAGGTGGAGGTATTTAATAAAACGCACCGGTTACCCACACATAGTGGTAGCAGCTATTTCATGGGAACAAGAAAAGTCATTTTATATGAAATGAATGACATTCCCATATCTGAACAGGTAGTATAGTAATTATTCTATACAATACTATAATAGCGGCCAATACCTCGTTTAGGGTTGGGGGTGACCTAATATTCTTAATAATTAATAATGAGCACATTATTACCAATAATACACACTTTAGCTGCTGCTGCACCTCTTGATGTGGGAGTTTCATGTTCATCAATGATTGAATAATATAAATCAATTCTTCAATCCTAAAGATCTGATATTAATGACCTTTTTTTGTTCTGTAAAACAGCCTTGTTGTAAGCCGTGATGTAGTCTGGAGGGATCAGTTCTACAATGGGAATGTGAAGAAAGAACGGGGTATGTGCAGTGATAATGTACTGGGAGACAGCTGTATATGCTGCTGATGTCATCCTCAAGGGGGTTTCCCCACATAAGGTGGCCATACAGTTTAGATGTATGTCGGCCGAACCCGCCGACCCTCTAATGTGTATGGTCGTGTCCCAACTCTCCTCCGACAGCAGATCCTTTTGTTTGCAAGGAGATAAGCCGCTGCCAGAGGAGTCTGTCAGCAGCTTTCTCCCTTCTCCCTATTGAGAACACATGCACTCTCGGCTTGCATGTATATGGGGGAGTCAAGAGGAATAGCTGTCGCCCGAACGATCGTTCAGAAGACCGCTATCGGAAATGTAAGGCCAGCCTAAGAACATTTATCAGCTGTCCACAGGATAGGTGATAAATGTATGATCGCTAGGGGCCCCCCACCACTGGGCACCCTACCAATCACTCGAACAAGGGTCCTGACCCCTGTTCCTCCTCACTGCACGATATGAGGAGGATTTTGAATGGAGCGGCGGTCGCGTATGTGCGCTCCTACTTTATCCATTGTTTATGGGGAGACAGAATCAACTTAACGCTAAATATCATAACGCAATTTTACTACATCTGACAGCCATTTATTAGAAAATAGGCAACTCCAATAAGTTATAATACCAATGCCAAACATTAAAAATATCTGTGGGTTTTAGGGAATGTTCGACAAAGATAGCAAACCAACAAATGTATACGTATTGTGAGGGTTTTAGCGTCAGTGGAGCGAGGCAAGCAAGTTCACAGCAGTAAGTGAAAGTGATGCAGCAAATATAGTCCCAACAGGACGTGTCTGTGTTTTATTTTTATAGTCCAAAATGAGAAAAAATAAGCCTTTTACATTTCTGGCAAAAACAAAAGAAACCTGCTCGGCTGAGCACTAACTACACAAATGCAGTCCCTGACTATACCAGGTACCTTCCTACTAGGCTCTGGAAACTCACATTTTTACTCACAGACAGCAGACAATGTCCCAGACTCAGGATATATGTTTTCAGACGTTTCTCGAGACGTAAACACTTTGTAAACGCCTGAAAAAAGGAAGCTTAACGCCTCCAAACATCTGCCCATTAATTTCAATGAGAAAATCGGCGTTTCGTTCAGATGGGGCATTTTTTTACGCGACCGTTTAAAAAAAACGCCCCGTAAAAAGAAGTGCATGTCACTTCTTGAGATGTTTTTGGAGTCGTTTTTTATTGTGTCAATAGAAAAACAGCTCCAAATACGGCTCCATAAAAAACGCATCAAAAAACGTTTAATGCTTTAAAAACGGCTAAAAATCAGAGGCTGTTTTCCCTTGAAAACAGCTCCGTATTTTACAGTCGTTCTTACATTAGCGCGTGACCATACCCTCTGGAGTCAGACCCATAAGTGCTCCAGTCGACCCTGTGTCTGCACCTTTTTAGGCACACAGGTGCAGCTCATTGACCAGCAGTCTAGTCCTAATGACAGAGATGGACTAGAGATTTGGGAATCCACCCTACTCTTCCCCAGTCCAACTCCAGGTCCTTTTCAAACTATCCAGCTCTGTGAAGTCTGAGCTTTCCATTTTAAACATTCCCTGGAGACCAAGACACATACAACAGGGGAAATGTACCTTCCCTCAATGACTTTACCTGTCACTATCTCACAATAAATATATATATATATATATATATATATATATATAATATATATAAAATTGAAAAGCATGATAATTCATAAGACAATAGCTCACAGAAAGTCAATAACCCAAAGATATACAAAATCAAATAAAACAAAAAATATCAAAATATCAAATCATCATACAGTTATTCTACAGTGTTGCACGTTTTGAAATTTATATTCCACTTTATGTGATTATAAGGGAAAAAAAATGGCAGAAGCAGTAGAACCAGCAGATGAACAAATGAAGCACCACAGAAGCATAGTGATCATTATATCATTTTCCTTCCTATATAGGAGCAGTGGTATTGCGAGTTGCCAAATCCTGGTTTCGTTTTGGTTCAATTGAAATTTTGACTAAGTTTGGGGAATTTCACTTGTTAAGGTAAGGGGAATATTGGAAAAATATTCTACTTAAAACTTTTTTTTAGTTTCAATAAGTGATCAAATCAAAGCTTTTTTCACACTGAGATGTGACCAGTAAAGACTATTCCATACAATACTTCTGAATACTTGGTTGTTTTAAAATGAATGAACACCATTTTGTCCAAAATAAATAGATCCAAAATTTGGAATTGATTCATCTTTTAATGTTTCTTCACAGCAATCATATCTCAGTTTTTATGATACAGAGCTCCAAATACCATGCATAGTCATAAAGTTAAATAATACAATTCTCTCTGCATTCAGCCACCACTAGAGGATGTTTATGAACTTACTGCATATGATTTAAAGGGATTTTCCGAGATAGGAAAAAAATTGGCCACAGTGGGGGAGAGAGTGCCAAAAAGTAACAAAAGACCCATTACTCACCTAAAATAATTCCCCACCATTGCAGCGCTGCCGCTCCTATGGTCCTCTTCTGCTGGTCTTTGTTTACTATGCTGCAGCAATAACGTGAACATATACCCACTGCAGCCAATCACTGGCCTGAGTGGTGCATAGCACGAGATTGCTGAGGCCAGTGATTTGCTCCAAATTTATTAAAAGGGGTACACCTCTTAATAAATTTGTCGGACAGGAAGAAAATCAAATCTACGATTACTATAAGCAGGCATAGGTTTGTGCCAAAACTTGCGCCTTCTTAATGTCCTTTACATATTAAATCTAACTAAACTACGCCTCCATGAAGACCATGCCCACTGCACGAGTGGCGAGAAAAGTCACAAACTTTACTGCAATTTTATCGCATGTCCCATTTGCAACTTTTTTGGGGCGCAAAACATGGCATAAACTGCTTAGTAAATGTGAGCCAATGCAGGGGATTTGAAGTTATTTATTGTCTATGCAGGGAATTTGGAGTTGTCTATGCAGGTAATTTGGAGCTTTGTATAAAAAAAAACAAAAAAAACAGAGCTTTGACTGCTAGGCCAGTTTTAACCTAACGTGATAGGGGCACATTTCTGCTCCTGTATTATGGCTGGGAATCCTGGACGAACCGCGGGTCTGTTGACCCGAACTAGCAGCATAGGGACCTACAATGCTCCTAGTTTCGGACAATACACCCATATTGGGCTGGGATTTGCAGCAGTAATACGGGTGCAGAGATGCGCTCCTATTAAGCTTGTGTGAAACCGGCCGTATAAAGATATATTAAGAAATTAATCCGCACAGAATGTTGGACCTAAAAACTACATGAGGTTTAAAGGTGGAGATTCACTTTGAAGATCCTGTTGATTAGGTAATTAAACTCATTTGCTCATAGAAATATTTTAATATCTCCTCCACCTGCGCTACGCTGCCTGCTAAGGGCTATTTACATCAACATGTTAACAATTCTTACAATGTTTTTTTGGAATCACATTTGTGAAGCATTGAAGTCTTAAGGTGCCTATACACATTACATGAAAGTCAGCTGGACCCGCCGATTTCGGTAGGACCACCAGACAACTATCTAACGTGTGTGGGGGTCTCCTAACTTTACCTCGACTGCAGATGATTTCATAATGCCTGATCCTTTGTTCCCGTGGGAGATAAGCCACTATATAACGGTATAACTGTTGTTTGGAAGGAATAACCTGTATCTAGTTACAACAGCCAGCAGGAAGCTCCGGCCAATGTAAACTAAAGCAGGAGGGGGAAGGCAGGACCTCGACAATCCCACGTCCTACGCCCACCTCCCCATCCATATCTAATAGCGCCCAGGCCAACTGCCCTGCCAGCCACCCTCTAGCTTCCCACAGAAACCAGATTGTAGCTGATACTTGAAATGCAATTGCCATAGGTAATACCACTGGGTTTTTTTTTTCTCTTGCTTTTATACACCACCCTCTTGTGCATAACTCTTGAATGACCATCCCAGTTTGGTTTCTAACAGGACAAAGTTGTGGAGTGGTTATGAGGAGTGAGTTCTAGACTGCTGATCGAGTTGTAAAATTACTTGTGGTTGAAAGCTATGACCTGTGCCATTATACCTACTAGGTTTATGGTACCAGCTTAGATTAAATACAAATAATTTGCTTGCACCTCTACTACCCACTTTGATTAAAGGCATTACCTGGATTAGTATATCCATAATATCATATTAGGAACTTCTAAGTTGGTAGAGGGGGGTTCCTTGTTTTAGAGAGTGGTTACAAAGAGTGTCTTTTGCTCTGGAGGACTCAGCACGTCCGGGCATTACACAGACAGCATAGGGAATTGTGTAATGCATCCTATCACCTGTGGTGGTGCTGCAGGGAAATTCAACACATATTACAGATGATCGCAAGTGGGCAGAAAGGATCATCAAAAACATTTGAAAGATTATATACAGCCCAGTTGAGGACGAGAACATAAAAGTGATTATGGCCCCTCTGACCCCTCCATTACTTCTTATTAGGATGAAGGATTCATTTATGTATGATTAGATGTACCCTTTAAGAAAAATAGTGCAGCAGTTTACATCACAAGTTGTAATGATTGAAGTTTACAGGTTACTGCTTAGCAATTATTGAATAGAAATTGTGCCAAGTGATGAGAATAAGTTCATATTCTAGCAGCTTGATTAATATATCAGTTATACAGGAAAGAAAATAATTGTCTAGGTGAATGCTTATAAAAATATAATCTCTATGTTGTGGCTACATTCAGTCCATGTTTCTTCTATATTTCTTTTACAATATACATTTTGTTTTCTAGGGAATTAGTCGACTTTATCATTAAAGAAAACTTTCCATCTATCATCCAAACAGATCCCAATAGAATTTTGGTGAGATCACACCCCTATATAATGTATTTTTTGTTGTTGTTATTATTATTATTATTTGTATATATAATATAGGTCAATGGAGTTTTTATATTTCAAATAATATTTGTATAAACATCACATTCTGATGTCAGAACCTGACTAAGGCTTCGTTCACATCTGTGTCAGGGTCCCGGTGTGACGTTCCGTCGGAGCTTCCCGTCAGAACGGGACCCTGACTGAGACATTCGGAAACCATAGGTTTCCGTTTCCATCACCATTGATTTCAATGGTGATGGATCCAGTGCCAATGGTTTCGGTTTGTCTCAGTTGTGCAAGGGTTCCGTCATTTTGACCCTGACACGAAGCCTAAGAGGGCAATGGATGGGTTGTCATCCTGCGACAACCCTGCATTATGTAAGTTTGGTCAAACTGTTTCTCATAACAAATGTTTAGGGTTTCCCATCAGCTGTAACTTTATCCACTTGTCCTGAGGAAATCAGTAGGGATCTAATAAAAAGTTATGGATTCTCATATTGACAAAATGTAATATCCAGTTACCCAAGGTAATTGAAAGATTTATTAAAAGGGCTTACAGGTATAGGAGGATTCAGTTTTGACAATGAATCACCCAAAATTTAACAATCCCATTAGTTTAAAGGCAAAATATAGTTGAGAAAACATAAATGTGTCTACTTTAATGAATATTCATGTTTATATTGTGCTAACCATACACGCATTAGAACTATCAGCTAAAAGTTGTTTTCCAGCAGTTATGACCCCTGATTGCCACAGTAAAGGGTTTCTCCACTGTGGACAATACTTACTTGTTAGAAGGTTCCCTTGATAATAAGATGATCACAAAGTGTCCACCTGCTGGGACCCCCAACGATCAGCTGTATTATGTGGGGAAACCTGGCAGTAAGTGTATAATTTTTCTGCAGTGCCACCACAGGGGAAATGAAGCATTACACAGTGGCCATTCAAATCAATGGGTTGTCTGTGTAATGCAGGACAGGACAGGTCCTCCAGAGGGTGAGACACTCTTTTTAACTGCTCTCCACTCTGGCCAAGACATGAGAATCATGAACAGAGGACCCCCTCTATTATCTCACAATTCCCCAATAGAGTGTATGAAAAATGGGTTTTCTAAACTGGGCAACCCTTTTAACATTCACATTTCGTTCTTCGGAAAGGTTCATCTTTTTCAGGAGCTACTAGAAAATTACTCCGACACCACTTCTCTCGGGTAATTTAAGTGAATCTGCCATCAGAATATGGTGCCCTATTGAAGGGCAGCATAATATAATGATGGTCTGCTGGGCTATTATACCAAACGGCACAAAAATATGACATTTTGGGTTACATAGTTACATGGTTGATAGACACTAAGAGAAGGTACAGTGGACTAGAGCGATTCCCCGCCTCTCCCCACATCCTCCCGCCTCCCTCATCATTGGTTGATGGCCGCTGTGTATGTGCCTGACTGTAAGCTCTGTGGGTGGCTGCAGTGGCTGTGTTTGCATGGTGTATAACAGGACTTATCATTGCAGGCTTTCTTCAACGTTGTAGTGTCTCAGACTGCAGATATGATTGCACGGTGGATGTCCATAGGGTTTGCACATGGTAAGTTAATATTCACTCAATTTTTATTCAATTTACTCAATTTAAGTTAATACAGTATCTCACTCTTAATCCAGTTTGCTCAGGACCAACAAAGTTTCTTAAATATAAAAAAAATTCCAGACTATTATATATATATATTTTTTTAGATGCATAGGAGCAATTCTATTATTATCTAAGTTTTGAGGCCAGGACCACACACACACACACAGCTTTTGGTGCATTTTTTGGCTTGGCTCAGTTTTTTTTAGCCAAAGCCAGAAGTGGATCCAAAAGGAAGGAAAGGTATAAAGAAAAGAACCGATACATCTCCTTTCTTTTGTGTCCACTCCCGTGTTTGGTTAAAAAAACGGAGCCAAAAACTGCATCAAAACTGTACGTGTGGTCCTGGCCTAACACTTTTTAGCTTTGATAGAATGTTGCGGTGAGGCCCTGGTTCCCACGAACCGCCGCCCCACTTATGGGTGGTGGCTTTATTATACATCTAAGGGTAAGGCCACGGTGTGTCGTTGACGTGGTTTTGTTGCGGTTTTGTTGCGTTTGAAAACCGCATGCGGTCAACTGCATGCGTTTTTTTGTCCCTGTAATGCTGCAGTTTTGTTGCGTTTTTTAAATGGAAATAGTTTATGGACATAGTATTCACTGGTGTTGAGGTTTGTTAGGTGCTGCCTGTATATAGTTCATTACAATGCATTGCAGAACGGTTAGCAAAAACGCAAGCAGTTCAGCAACAACTTTGGCAGCGCGGTCATTAACCGCATGCGGTCGGACGTTATGAAGATACGTTCAACCGCACAAAAAACACATTGTGATATAATAGCAGCAGTCTGTCCATAACAAACATTTCACCATTGACTTCCATTGAAAAATGACTTTCTGCAATTTAAACACGCAACATAAATGCAACTTGGCCGCACCGTGTGGCCTTACCCTTAGGGTATGTTCACACACAAACTCAAAAACGTCTGAAAATACGGAGCTGTTTTCAAGGGAAAACAGCTCCTGATTTTCAGACGTTTTTTTAAGCCACTCACGATTTTTGCTGCGTTTTTTATGGCCGTTTTTGGAGCTTTTTTCCATTGAGTCCATGAAAACTGCTCGAAACCGCCGCATAAAAAAACGGCCCATTGGAACAGAACGCTGTTTTTCCCTTTCAAATCAATGGGCAGATGTTTGGAGGCGTTCTGCTTCCGATTTTTTTTGTCGTTTTTCAGGCGTTTACTTCCCGAAAAATGGCCAAAAATAGGCCGTGTGAACATACCCTTACACTCAACTCTCTCAGCCAGGATGGAACATAACTCAGATCCCTGCCGTTGAACCCTTTAGATGATGTGTTTTTTCCACTTTCAAAATGCTTTATAATGAAAAAAAAATAAAAAAATAAAAATACTACACATCATTTTTATGGCTGCATCCGTAATGACCCATACTATGGAATGACATTTTTTTAATATATCATTGTGAACGCCATATGCTGTAAAAAAAAATAATGAATAAATAACCATGTACAATAATGGTAGAACTCTCTTTTTTTTTGGTAATCCCAAAAAAAGCATTTAAAAGTAATCTAAAAGATGTATGTACCCGAAAATGGTACCAATGAAAACTACAACTCGCCCTCCAAAATATAAGTGCTCATAGCGGTGTGGTTTCCATTATAAACAGATGTGAACAGAGCCTTAAATAGTCTCCTGCAGTACTGACTTGAGTTCGGAAGAGTAAATGATATTGAGGACTCCTCTCCAGCTGCACAATGTGGTATTATTTATACATTAAAAGGTAATAAACCCCAGGAGCAAGTAATCTGCAAAACTGTAGCTTCAGATGGGACTGTCTGCTACTGGACCTTATGGGTTCTGTTTCGACTTTGGCCCACCTTTACAATGGGGTCAGTTGGGTTATGTTGTGGTTTCCGTCATTTTGTTGGGGAAAAGAGCCCAGCATGCAGCCTTATTCCACCTTTCAAATTAGCCGGGACGGCCGATGTGGGCTACGAAACAGCAGTTCCCTTAGTATTGTGTAATCGACATTGCTCCCTTTCAGCACAATACAGGAGTCCCTGCTCTCTCCATTGACAGAATACAGGTAGCGTAAGTAGCATCTGCATTCTGCTAAGGGAGATGGGCAAGCAGCCGCTGGGAAATTGATTTCCCCAGGGCCGCTCTTTTCCGTTACCTGGATCTCTTTGATAAGAATGAATCAAGCAGTAAAAATATATTCGGAATCTGCTGCTAAGGTGCACAATACCGGCTCCGGTCAAGTACTCTGGTGTTATCAGGTGATTCATGTATTAGAGGATCGCTGGTTTTGCTTGGCTACCTTGAACCTCGACAAAACAATCTGATAAACATGCGCAAAGTACAGAATATAAAGGAGTTATTGAATTGACAAAATAGAAATACATTTTATGCCCATGCACAGTGACTCCTATTCTCATGGGATTGCTGGATCGGGCCTTAAAATTGTTTTATATGTGGCCAGCTTCAGACTGATTGGTAAAGTTTGGGCATCAATCACGAAATCTGTGTGAGAGAATAAGTGACCATGTAAGCCAAAGTCATCAATTACATTTCAGCTTTGATTTTTTTAAATATTGACCTTCATTGGTTTCTATTGGCAAAATAGCCGTTTTCATACATGTTTGTTGCGCTACCACTGTCAGTACCACTCCGACAACTGTGGATAATAAAAGATTGATGGGTCACCGAGTCGTTGTTTTATGCTCCCAGGAAGCAGCCATTAGATGTAGCCAAGAAAATAAAATCTGCTTTAAAACCTCTCTGATAACACAGCAGACAACATCATATGAATGACATTGTAAATCGTGCAAAGTACTTAATTTAAGTTATACATAATTGGTCATGAAATATAATGGATTATTTGATGATGATTTGATCATTTCATGTCATTCTGTACCCAAAATGTTTTCCTCCACTGTATATGAAACTCAGTGCAGAGAATATATAATAATAAAAGCATACCTAACTTTTCAAGTATCTTTTTAGAATAGGCTGTTTCATGTGTCTACATGAGGAATAACACTATTTCTGGCCATTATATGACTTGTATTCTGCATTATTTGGCAGTTTTCCCCTCTGCAGGCTCTTTATTTCTCAGTTGTCTCTGAGCTAGTGGGCGGAGCCTAACTGCTATAATGTCTTCTATACACTGCACACATAGAAGAGGAGAATCCTGCTCTCCTATCTCTATCTATCACATATAAAGAAACAGCAGCAGCTTGTGGGACGTTATACAGCAGTAACGAGCAGTGTAGCTGAGAATCCAGCACTGGGGTGACATATAACTCTTACCAGCAGCCTGTGTCTTTCTTTCTCTGCTACTGCTTCCTTCCCCTGCTCACTCCTCCCCACCCCATAGACTTACATGCAGCGTGTCTGTTGCTGACTCACTCTCTCTCTATTCCCTCCTCTTGCTCACCCCTCCCCTCTCTATAGACTTGTATATGCAATGCATCTGGGTCTCTGCCTCTCTCTGCTCCCTCCTCCTGCTCCCCTCCCCTCTACATGGACTTCTATAGGAAGCATGTCGGTGTCTCTTTCTGCACCCTGCTCCCTCTCCCCTCTCCATAAACTTGTATGTAGCATGTGTTTTACTGACTCCCTCTTTTTGCTCCATCTTCCTCCCCCCTCTCCATAGACTTGTATAGGCAGGCAGTGAAGAGACACCCCCACCTTCTGCAGCCTGTCGATTCTGCTTTGTAACCAGGGAGCGACATTGTTTTAAACAGGAGTTGGGCATCAGAATACAGGAAGGGACATGCCTAGTGGCAGTAACTTCACCCAGAATTTGCATGGATAAAATATATATTTTTTTAACAGTAAGTAAATTACAAAGTTGTTCTATATCAGGTATATTAGATCAGCATACATTGTTTTAAAAGTTAGTGTCCATTTAAATACATAATGGAATATATTACAACAGTAAGACAAGAGTTAATAGGAGTTTTCTATTGATTTTAATGCAGGTGTATGCAATACAGATAACTTCAGCCTCCTGTCAATCACTATTGATTATGGTCCTTTTGGTTTCATGGAAAACTATGACGCTGGTGAGTTTCCACTGCCTGCTGATACTGATTCTCTGATCCTCCTAGCTGCGGTAAGGAGTTCTATGTATGCTTTGGAATAATGAGCTGGTCAAGGGTATATAACCAGCAGAGGGATTTACATAATGTCCTGGACCTATTAACTTTTTAGTGTCATTAAATCACATTGGTCATTATTTGGTGAAGACCATTTTTAATGTACATAGAAGGGTTGATAGTTAACTGCCTTTTGGGAGCCACTATCTTTGCTAGCTGCCGTTTAGGTACATCAAAAACTGTGGGTAATTGGTATACAAAAAAGTTGATTCATTTTTCATGAACTTTTTTTACTGAAATCAGAATACCCCTTTAACTGGCACAAATAATGTTTCTTTCCCTCTTGGATGAATTAGTGGGTAAATAATCTTAAATATTTGCAGAAATATGTTTTACACACTTCTGCATCGTAAACCACTATAAGTCTGGATTCACACATTACTTATTTGTTGCTGATTTTCTCGCAGATTTTGAAGCTAAAGTCAGAAGTGGTGTTAAAAGGAATCTGAAATATCCTTTCCCCTGGATCCACTTCTGGCTCAAAAATCTGCGTAAAAATCTGCAACAAATACGCGATGTGTGAGTCTAGCCTACGGCTACATGCACACGTTGCAGAAATTCTGCATCAAAACCGCAGATAAACGCAGGTAACTCCGCAGGTAAAATTCACATTTAATATTGAATTTTTTAATGCGGTTTTAGATGCAGACTTTACATTTTGATTCGGAAAACGGTGCGGTTTTAATTGGATTAAAGTTTTTCCTAAAAAATACTCAAATACAATTCTGAGAAGGAAAGATAAATTGACATGCTGGAGATTTTAAAGTCCACACCATAGGTCAATTTACGAGAAAAACGAATTCCATAACGTGTAGCTGAGCTTACTTGTGAACTCATTTACTTTGCTAGTACTGTACTAGGCCTTATTTACACGAACGTGTGCGTTTTGCGCGCGTTGCAGTTCCGTGTGTCATCAGTGTTTGGTGCGTGTCTGCGTTATTTTCGCGCATATGCCATCCTTATGTCACGCGGTTTTGATGTTTACAAAATGAAATTAAGGAGGTGGTTTTCTTTTTCCCTTCATTTCTTGAGCAACTGTTGCGCGAATCACGCACAGCACACGGATGTGCGTCCGTGTGTGGTCCGTGATTTTCACGCACCCATTGACTTCAATGGGTGCGTGATGCGCAAAAAACGCTCAAGTATAGGACATACAGTGAGTTTCACGCAGCGGAGTGTCTGAATGGTCCCATTCACTTGCATAGGTCCGTGCGAAGCGCGTGTTTTCACGGATGTGAAATACACTCGTGTAAATAAGTCCTTACGCTGCGGATTTGTTGCAGGAAAATCCACGCAGCAAATCCGCACGTAATACGCATCATTTGCATGTGGCCACTGCTCCATAGTCTTGTTTATAACAATCCCTTTAACCTTCTGTGCAGAACACAAACGCAATCTGGAATCCTTGCCCCTGGCACGGAAGGATTTAACATATTTTCCAAAGAAAACAAATGTTCAAGATGATAGATGAGCATTATGTGCTTGCCACAACTTACCCAGATTACTCTGGATAACATAACAGGGAACGTTTATTACGTACTACTAACAATCAATTGCCTTACAATCTGTGTCTGCGAGGAGGACGATGGTGGAGAGCATCTGGAAATCTGCGGCCTCTCCTGCGAAAATAAATACCCTATAGCTTGCAGCGCTGTGAATGGGAAGACTTTGGTTTCCTTTAAGTTTCCCATTAAGTAACTGAGGCAGAAATAAGGTCTATTGTTGAAATGGCTGCAATTACTATTTATTTAAATTACCTTTTTTCTTCGGTACCTTGGTAATTTGTGCTCTATTTTCTTTAAATAGATTACGTTCCAAACACATCTGACGATGACGGGAGGTACCGGATCGGAAACCAGGCCAACGCTGGAATGTTTAATCTGAACAAGCTGCTTGTAGCTTTAACCCCCCTGATGGACAACATCCAAAAACAGATGTGAGTAATTCCCCCTCTGTCAAAAACACCCTTATTCTGTCTACCCTCAGGACCCCGTGATACTGGTATGGTGGCAGCGGAGATTGCTGATGACGGGTATGTGTGTTCTTTTGCCCCTTTGAACATGTTGATACTAAATCGCTTGAAGTATTATGACAGCTTTGAAAAATGTTGTGTTGAGAAATGACCAATGACAGATGGAATTAGGTGTTTATTTTTGCAAAAGAAGAATGACCCACGTTCAAAAGCAGCACGACAGCCCACTGGAAGCATAATCCGAAGCCTCATTCAGGGTAACTTCTGTAGATGGTAAGAGCACATGTATTCATGGGGTGGTCCCCTTTGAACAATCCCTTTTTGTTAGAAGGATTCCCAATGATAAGCTGATCACAGGTTATCCTGTTGCTGGGACCTTCAGCGATCAACTGTAATCTGTGGATTAATCTAGTAGCAAGAGTTCAATTCCTTAGCAGCGCCACCACAGGGGAAGTGAAGCATTACACAGTTTTCCATCTAAAACAAAAAGTCTGTGTAATCGGTCCTCCAGTTGGAGAGACCCTCGTAGTAGCTTCCATCTGCTCTGGCTAATAGATGATTTTACTGAATGAGGGACTCCCCTCTATTAATTTAGAAATTCCAAATAAGGTATTATGAAATGGGTTTTCTAAACTAGACAGTCCCTTTAAGGAGTATTTTTTCCAAAAATAAAAAGATTAATAAAAAATGGGTCCACCATGCGGTCTCTAGAAAACTCCAAGCAGAGCCGACTGGATATAAAGTGGCGCAGTTCTTTCCTAGTGCTGCCGCTTCACTGTTCTAGGGAATCTGTCAGCCGCAAAAACTTCTCTTTGGGTATTATAGTGCAGCAGTCAGGATTCTTATACATCCTCCCACACTCATATACTGTAACCTTTGCCATACCCATTTTCTGATTGATGCGGAACATATATGCTCATTCATTGCTATCCCTCTCAAATCCTGCACATGAACAGATCTACCATACAACAATACAAAATACCAAGTTGAATGGGAGGGGATTTTGGCTGAAAATCTGCATATTCCGGACTCTAGGCCTCTCTACCAAACACGACACGCACACACTGTTTATTCGCATAGAATTGCTGTCTAGAAAAAGGTACAGGCGGAAGTAACACATGACTGCAGGATCAGACTACACACAGATTTTGTTTGCGTACTGTAACCATGGAGACCCATAGGTCTGCATAAGAGCTGTATACACAAAAAGGTAGGATTTATTTTAATCAAGACATTTTGCAAAGTTGCTTCATTTATTTTAGGCGCTGTTCAGATTCTTTGACGTATACGTAACCCGTATAGGCATTCGTTTGCATGAGTTTGTAAAGTCAGTTAACCTATACTTAATCGTTAAAATGTGTTTTTTCTTCTTCTACCAAAAAGGATTTAAGAAAAGTTTGTGTTTAACGTATGCAAATGTAAAGCATTACGTTTGTGTACGGCGGTCAAACACAGTCGTAAGTATACTTTTTTGGACTACGTTTGGCCTGTTAAAGTCAGCGGATAGACTGAGGAATACGTTTGAATACCTTTTTTTTTTTTTTGATATTCAAGCGTTTTACACTCCGCAGAAAGCATAGACGTAATGTGAACAGGGCCTCAGATGTGTTGTAGAAGTGAAAAAAATAATTTGTGGTATACACACCGTTTAGGCTACCTTTACATGCGTTCGGTATTCCGTCATAGGAGCAGAGCAACGAAAATACCGGACACGCCCATTCCATTGCACCGCGGATACCACCGGCAGCCGACGGAACCCATAGACTTTAATAGGCTCTGTCAGAGTGTCGGTGGTTTTTCCGGAAACACTAGCGCAGCATGTTGCACTATTTCTGGTAACTTTGGCCGGATCTGCGGCGGAAGCCCCTAGCGGAGCCTCCAACACAGATGTGAACGAGACCTTATCTGCATGCGGCGTTACTGACTGTTATTTCTTATTTGTTATCAGGGCTTCAAAAATTCTTGCCGGCTTTCCAGACCTGTACTATCAGAGGTATGTCATTATTAGGAATTAACTCCTAATGGTCATTGTTGGCAAATAAAACCCATTTCATGATCTCCTCCTTGATTACAGATTCATAGAGCTTTATAGGGACAAACTGGGATTTTCAGGTGAAAGGGAGGAAGACTTGACCTTGATTGTGTCCTTTCTTAATGTACGTGATATTCAGCAGATCACAGGGTAAATAAACTGTTCAGATCCAACAGCAGATCATATTGTATTTTTGTTTTATCTTCTTACAGATGATGGAAGATACAAGGGCTGACTTTACTATGTCATTTCGACAGCTGAGTGAGATAACAGACTGCGAGCTAAGGAATCTCACCATTCCTGAGGTATCTGTAGAATTAAAGCGGCTTTCCTGGACTTAAGATAGGTCATCAATATTTGATCGGTGGGGGTCCAACACCCAGGACCCCTAGCGATTAGTAGAATAAACAGGCCTCTTCTTTGTTTACATAGGCACAGGTTGTGGTTGTGCCTGGTACTGCAGCTCAGTCCCTGTCATTCTGTGCAGACACGTAGTGCAGCTGTCCGTAGGACACGGTGAACAGTGGCCCAAAAGTTGGGTAGACGCATGCAGCATAAAAGAAGGTTATACCAGGAGGTTATTGGAGATAGAACGGTTAATGTTTACCCGGTTGTGTCTAGAAATATAATCAGGCGGCGCATGTGACCTCAGTCGCTGTTAGGAAATGGCGCTGCCCATGTTTGCATCCTCGCACTATTTAAGTCCTATTGCCGGTCACGTGACAGGTTGACGGACATAATGACGTAGTGCCGGTCTCTCCATGTAAAAAGGTCTATGGTGACAGCATAGAGTCCTGATTGGACAAACAGTTGTTCGTCAGGTAGGGGGCGTGGTTTAAAGGTGCCATATACGGTAAGTTAATCATCATAGTGTGTATATAGTATGTATATATGTGTTTATGTAGGGGTGAATGCAGGTCAAGGGTTATAATGATGTAATGGACAAAAAACGATGAGGCGAGAAATGTAGACTAACCGGAATTGATATATAACAAAAGGATATACAGTCCTCAGTGTGTAATACAGAGATTGTGCATTCTGTGTGTCTCCTATACTTATTTCTCTGCACCACTATAGGTATATAATTTACTAAGACGGCTTGTAATATACATATCGTAACATCATTAATACCTTACTATATATGGTTGACTTATAACTGGTGCCATCTCCTGTTACCTCACTTTCCTTGTCATGTGACTGATTATGGCTCGATCCATTAGATTCGCTTGTGTACCGCATATAATATGTGTATCAGTTATAACTGTATTGGTTTGCAGTGCTATGCCTGACCTTGTTTCCTTCTAGAACAGGATGGATTTGTATATATAGTACAATTTATGTATATTTTTGCTAAGTTGATTTTTTACAACATTATTTTGTATTACTTTGTAGTGTCTGAGTTCAGACCGAAACTTTATATTTAATTTGGGTAACTACCTACTATATGGATCAAACAATATACATTTTTTTTAAAATATGCTGGAGTGCTAAGGTTTTGTTATATTATACCGGCGTGGAAGCCTACTTGGGCTACATTCACATGAATGTGACAGATTTACGCGCGTAAAAAACGTGGGTAAATCTGTCCGTGTGCGTTGCATTTTTGCATAAGTGTGCTTTGCGTGTGGCATGTGTTTTTTTCACTCACTTGCAAGCACTCCTTGTTTCTTTTTGTCAATGTAATTGATACGTGAAACACGGACCGCACACGGATGTGCGTCCGTGTGCTGTCCGTGGTTTTCACGCACCCATTGACTTCAATGGGCGACAAGGACATGCAGTGAGTTTCACGCAACGGACACTCGCTGTGTAAAAATTCAAGCATGTGTGAATAGCCCCATTGAAATCAATGGGTCCGTGTGCTGTTGCGTTGTTTCAACGCACAGCACACGGAGGAGAATCACGTTCCTCCGAATGAGCCCTTACGCACCGGAAGGTACAGAGTGCTATAGGATTAGAACACAACCATTCAAGACTAGACCTGTTATACAGTTTACCTCCATTTCCAATTGTAGAAAATTTAAGAAGTACCGTCCAACAGCAACACAAATAAAACAAGTCTTATATACAGCAATATCGACACATGTTTTTTCTTAAAGTGGCCATAGACTTAAAGAGTACCTCTCATCACCAATGGGGTACTTGTTTTATTTAAAAAATACATTTACCCCTTAATAAAAAAAATATTTCAGTAAATACATGTCATTCGAAATTGCAAATGACCGGACTCTCCGCAATAGTCGAGTCCAAACTTCTGGGTTTGGTGATTTTCCATATCACCTGCATCTTCCCACAATCCATCACGGCAGCCTATAGATATCGCGTTCTGTCTAAAAGAGCACCAATTACTGTATTAATATAGCAGATCGTGAAATTTTACGGTAACCAGCATGATCTTGCATTCTGAGTCTGTAGACTGTTGTAGGGGATTGCGGGAGGACAAAGGGAATGCCAGAACCAAAAAAAACTAGATTTGGATCTGACTCTTGCGGAGAATTGGGCCATTTAGCTGTTTTTAAAAATTCTTCAAATACATTTTTTTTTCTTTTTATAATTAAACAAGTACCATACAGGTGATGATATGTTCTCTTTAAAGATTATTGTCATATAGGGTTTCCACATTAAGCGTAATATATTAGTAAATTAGATGTTAGAGCACTAGCAAAAGTTTGGTCATTGTATCTTATTTACTAACAGAGTATCGGTATCTTTCTGTTTTGTTGTGGCGGACATTTTTGCCAACGTGACAACAGGAAGTTCCGCCATATTAGTTGTCACCTTTGAATTGACTTTTCAGAAACTGATGATAACTGTTACTCTGTGTTGGCATGTTACTATGATATTGATGATACTCTTCTGTTGATGTGTTATTAGGATTCATTACAATGAGAATTTGGGCCGGATTGATTTCAAATATTTTCACCATGTCACTAACTGGTGGTTTTTATGTTTTTGCTTATTGTTAAAGGGATACTGGGCATTTCATGATATCAGCCAACACATGGATTTCCCGGCATGGGTAACTGCATACCTACAACGATTAAAAAGGTAAAACAATATTAACACGTTAGTGACCACCAATACGCCTTTTCACGGCGGTCACTAAACGCTAGGCCGCCGCCCTTCTCTACCGTGCAGGCTGGAGCGGGTGCTTGGCTGTCTGACGACAGCCAGGCTCCTGCTCTGATGGTAGAGACCATGTAACCCTTTAAATGCTGAGGTCATTAGGTGGAAAGAAGGGAAAAAGTCAAAAGAGGTGCAAAGTCTGCTATAAGAGGGGGATAAGGGAGGACACAATATATCAATGGGACACGTGTCCCGAAAAACAAGGGCTTTGTATGAAAGTGTTTTAAAATGTATCATACATCCCTTAGATTTTTAATCAACCCTGACGCACTCCGCACAGCTTATCCCCCTCACCTTTCCCTTCTGAGCCCTGCTATGTGCCCAGGCAGCTGATAACAGCCACATGTATGGTATTGCCGTACCCAGGAGAACCCACATTACAGTTTATGGGGTCTATATCTCTGGTGGCGCATGCTGGGCACAATATATTGGACACTGGAATGGCATAAATATATAGAAAATTGCAAATCTCAGACTGCACCATCTGCTGCGCATTATCTTTTACACAATACCGGTGGGGTCAAAATGCTCACTAGACCTCTAGATGAATGTCTTAAGGGGTGTAGTTTTTAAAATGGGGTCACTTCGCAGGGGTTTCAACTGTACTGGAACCTCAGGGGCTTCTGCATACATGACTTAGCACCAGAAAAGCTCCAGTAGGCCAAATGGTGGTCCTTTCCTTCTAAGCCCTCCCATGGGCCCAAACGGCAGTTTATCACCACAAATTGGGTATTGCCGCACTTAGGACAAATTGGGTAACAAAATGGGGTATTTTGTTCCCTGTGAAAATAAGAAATTTTTATCAAAAATGACATCTTATTGGAAAAAATTTCATTTTTTTAATTTCACAGCCCTATTCAAATACGTGCTGTGAAAATGGTAACAACAACCATAAATCAATTCCTTGAGGGGTGTAGTTTACAAAATGGGGTCACTCTGGTGGGTTTCCATTGCTTTGATACCTCTGGAGCTCTGCAAATGCGACATGGCACCCTATAACCAATCCAGCAAAATCTGTACTCCATCAAACACATAGCGCTCCTTTCCTTCTGAGCCCTCCCATGGTCCCAAACGGCAGTTTATCACAACAAATGGGGTATTGCCGCACTCAGGACAAATTGGGCAACAAAATGGGGTACTTTATTTCTTGTGAAAATAAGAAATTTTATCAAAAATTCTACAGCCCAATTCAAATACGTGCTGTGAAAAAACTGTGTGGTCAAAATGGTAACAACAACTATACATGAATTCCTTGAGGTGTAGTTTCCAAAATGGGGTCCCTTTTGGGGAATTCCTACTGTTTTGGCACCTCAACACCTCTTCAAACCTGGCATGCTGCCTAAAATATATAATAAAACAGAGGCCCCAAAATGCACTAGGTGTTTCTTTGCTTCTGGGACTTATGTTTTAGTCCGCAAGCACACTAGAGACACATGTGGGACATTTCTAAAAACTGCAGAATCTGGACAATACGTATTTAGTAGTATTTCTCTGGTAAAACCTTCTGTGTTATAGAAAAAAATGGAATAAATGGAATAAAAGAAAAATGAAAAAAGAAAAATGAAATTTGCAAATTTCACCTCCACTTTGCTTTAATTCCTGTGAAATGCCTAAAGGGTTAAAAAACTTTCTAAATGATGTTTTGAATATTTTGAGGGGTCTAGTTTTTAAAATGGGGTGTTTTATGTGGGTTTCTAATACATAGGCCCCACAAAGCCACTTCAGAACTCAAGAGGTACCTTAAAAAAAAGGCTTTTGAAATTTTCTTAAAAATATGAGAAATTGCTGTTTATGTTCTAAGCCTTGCAACGTCCAAGAAAAATAAAATAATGTTCAAAAAACGATGCCAATCTAAAGTAGACATATGGGAAATGTGAACTAGTAACTATTGTGGGTGGTATAACCGTCTGTTTTACAAGCAGATGCCTTTAAATTCAGAAAAATTCTATTTTTTCAAAATGTTCTCTACATTTTGCAATTTTTCACAAATATACACTGAATATATCGACCAAATTTTACCACGAACATGAAGCCCAATGTGTCACGAGAAAACAATTTCAGAATCGCTTGGATAGGTTTAAGCATTCCGACGTTATTACCACATAAAGTGAAATATGTCAGATTTAAAAAATGGGCTCTGAGCCTTAAGGCCAAAACAAGGCTGCGTCCTTAAGGGGTTAACCCCTCGACGACATCCGATGTACTATTACTGAGCTGTCGTCATGGGGAAGTATGAAGCGCGCTCACAAAAAAATAAAAGTTATCATAACTGGTATCGCCACATCCGTAAATGTCTGAACTATCACCATATAGCATTATTTAACCCGCTCTGTGAACGCCATAAAAATATATATATAAAATGCACAAATTGCTGTTTTTTTTATCACCTTAGCCCTAACAAAAAAAGTGATCAAAAAGTCGCATATATTAGTGAAAACTACAGCTCGCTCCGCATAAACTAAGCCCTCAAATCGCTAAATTGACGGAAAAATAAAAAAGTTATGGCTCTCAGAACATTGAGAAACAAATGTCTTTTTTTGCAAATAGTTTTTTTTTCTAAAAGTGGTAAAACATAAAACAAAACATATAAATTTGGTATCGCCGTAATCGTATCAACCTGTAGAATAAGGTGCACATGTAGTTTTTACCGCCTGATGGATGCCGTAAAAACAAAACCCCCCAAAAAATTGGGTAATCGCTGTTTTTTTCCCATTTCACCCCACAAATAATTTTTCTTCAGCTTCCTGGTACATTATGCAGTACAATAAATGGTGCCAATAACTACAACTTGTCCCGCAAAAAACAAGCACTTATATGGCTATGTCAACGAAATAAGTAAGCAGTTCTGACTTTTGGAAGGCGGGGAGGAAAAAACGAAAATGAAAAAACTCAAGCTGGACGTTTCTCCAAGGGTTAAGGAACAATCATAAAACATCTGACAATTCTATATATTAGATATATTAATTAAATATTTTAAATAAAATTCAAAAAAATGAAGTTTTATTTTGATGGTTGGAACTCCAAGGTCTAAGTCTCCAGTTAAACTATACAATTCTGCAGCCGCCACCAGGGGGAGCTTACTGCATACTGTTTATACATTGAACTCAATAATAATACAGTATGCAGTAAGCTCCCCCTAGTGGTGACAATATAATCATGCATGTAATTTGGAGCTCTGTATCAGAAAAATAAAGCGTGAACCTTAAGAATCACAAAATAATTTTGGACCTAAAAATGACATGATTTAAAAAAGTAGAGATTCACTTTAAGTTTCAGCTGGTCAACTAGTATTCATGGCATCAAAACTTACAAGACGCAAGAGGAGCCAACGCTGAGCAATGCCTGAACTCATAAAGCTCCGGATCTTGAACTCTTATTGGTCATTGCCTAAACATGCACATAGTGACGTGTACAGATAACACCCTATAAATGCTGGAATACTTCTGCTTCCTTTGGTCTTTCACAAAACGGGAGGAATGAACATGTATACAGGGACTTCATGTCTTGATTGCCCATCACAAATTGATGGTGTTTAAATGACTTTTAACATGAAGCATGTGCATTAAATACCGACATCTGCATTGTTATTAAGTAAATGGTGTGTGACGGAGCTGGAACCCAACATCTCCGAGTACTTCCAGATGCTTAGGTCAGCTCTAGCAGTAGCTACAGTGATCAGAAGCAATGAACACCATCCACTGAGCTATGCTCATGTAGAGATCCGGTAAGATAACACCAGTGTTCTTGGAAGATGTGTTTATTTTTTTGTTTTGTACAACCATAGAAAATATACATTAGTATGAATGATGAGGTAGTGGAAGCTGCTACTGTAATAGAACAGGCTGTGTAGTGGCACTTAATCTGTATCAGTCCCTATTACAAGAAATCTCATGTCCGCCCATTGCCGGAGCTAAGGATTCTGTAGATCCAGAATGTCGCCTTAGATACCGCCTATTAGGTAGGCCACACATGAAATAATTTATAGGGAAAGTTATAGGAAAAAAAAGGATACAGGGCGCTCCTCTAAGGTGATAACGTAGGTTCAAAAACAAATGGCTCATACAAAAAGGAGAGGAGGGGGTGTTTGATAATACAGGCACCTTCTACGGTTGTGCAAGCTGATCGGCACAACTCGAACTTCTAGCATGTGGAGACCATAGATTGGCAGTCTGCTGGCCTTCGGAGTGGGCAACGGTAGCTAAAGGGTCAGCGTGGTCCGTTGTAAGAAACAGTCCGAAAGGAGCGCCTTCAGGAAGGAGTGATTCCTTTTTGCAAGTACCTTTCGGACTATGAAATAATTTCTGGCTTTATATGTTGTCTGCAGAGACGCCTTAGTCTGTAATATACAGTATATTGTATTCTTCAGATAAATCCAATCAATATTTTATATCTAATTTTCTCTTTTTACTTAGTAATCCAGATGACTCGGAATCTAAAAGAAGACAACGGATGAAAAGTAAGATCTGTGACGGAAGCATTGGGACCATAGTTTCTTGTTGACTGTGCCTTCCCATTGTTGTTGTACTGATTCAAACCAGTGACCATCTAAACACCTCAGATCTGGTTGCTGAAACTGTTGTTATTGCCAGATGAATTTGCAGGCGGCCAAAGAGCCCCCCCCCCACCACTATGACATTCATATGCCCAACTAAGTTATATGAACATGGGTCACCCGGTTGGAACAATCCATTTAAAGATAAGATTTTTTTTTACTGTATTTAACAATGAGCAACTTTTTGTTCACAGCTACTAACCCTAGATATATATTGCGGAACTGGATGGCAGAATCTGCAGTTCGTAAGGCAGAGATGAATGACTTTTCAGAGGTTAGTTTGTATTGTTACCTTTAATTCACCTCCACACAACATCCATCCATCTATCTATCTATCTATCTATCTATCTATCTATCTATCTATCTATCTATCTATCTATCTATCTATCTATCTATCTATCTATCTATCTATCTATCTATCTATCTATCTATCTCACTATCTCATATCTATCTATCTATCTATCTATCTATCTATCTATCTATCTATCTATCTATCTATCTATCTATCTATCTATCTATCTATCTATCTATCTATCTATCTATCTATCTATCTATCTATCTATCTATCATCTATCTATCATCTATCTATCATCTATCTATCTATCTATCATCTATCTATCTATCTATCTATCTATCTATCTATCTATCTATCTATCTATCTATCTATCTATCTATCTATCTATCTATCTATCTATCTCATATCTATCTGTCTGTCTGTCTGTCTGTCTGTCTGTCTGTCTGTCTGTCTGTCTGTCTGTCTGTCTGTCTATCTATCTATCTATCTATCTATCTATCTATCTATCTATCCATCCATCCATCACTGTCTGTCTGTCTATCAGTATCTACAGCTATTATTGGGTTATCAAAGTTGTGTATGTGTGTGAATCAGAAATTGTAAAAAAAAAATGAAGCAGTAAAAATATAAATGTTTGTATCATACATGTGACTGAGCATATAAACATCAGGATATAGGGATACACTATATAAGTATATACAATGTGTAGTGGCCTATTTGAAGATTGTTTTATGTCTAAACTAAAGGACCTTCCAAAATAAAGATTTTAAAAGGGGCCTTTAGTGTTTATTAAAATGTGAAAAATGTAATGTTACTTCTATACTGGAATATAAGGGCTCAAAGTTATAGGTTCAACTCCTGAGGCTGCACTACTGAGAGATTCTGATGACAATATGTCCCCATCTGATTACTGACAGGTGCAGTGTTGTGATGAGGACCTTGTGTGGATCCAAATCACCAAATATTATAATATCTACATCTTACTTGGCTTGAATAGTGGCCGCTAAGTGTGGGGACATCAATGGGAATTTGGATCCATAAAAGACGTCCAAGGCAACATTGTTCATGACGGAAATGAGAAAGGATCAGGGGAAGACAAACTTATACTTCTCTGTTTTTTTCTGGATTCAATCCTATGTTTGCATCAAAACGGGCCTCTGTGAACAAGGCTGGACACTGAACCTTACAGCTATTTGAGTTGGGTTAAAGGGGTATTCTGGGACTTGCTTTGGAAAATAAGAAAAGTTTGATAATATTACTCACTCTTCCACAGGTTCACCTCCTGCAGAAAGTATTACAGCGACCTTTTCAAACGCAGAAGATGGCTGAGCTGGCAGGATACTCCCAAAAAACTCCAGAATGGGCCAAAGACTTGAAAGTCAGCTGCTCCTCCTGATACAGCCTTAAACCTTGTATTTAAGAATTATCAATAAAATCATGTATATAGCTCATCGCTCCATGTCTTTGTCAATGCACAATATATACAAATGCTGCTGTTAAGCTGCCCGGTCTATAGGGGTATTAAAAAATAAGTGAATGCACAGCATATGGTTATAATGGGGTATTCCAATCCAGTGAACTGGAACGAAAAGACTCAAGCACACGGTAGATAGACCTCTGGGACCCCCACGATCTTGAGAATAAAGGGGCCGCAGCACTGTGCTCCTTCACTGTATTTCCCTACACAGCGGCGCCCCGCTCCAGTTTTCTGCACATCCGGATGGCTGTGCAGGAAAAAACTTAGTAGGGGGTGCAGCGCTAAATTAGCCCTGCGGCCCTTTTATTATTCGGATTCGTGGGGGTCCCAGAGGTCGGATCGCCACTGCTCATGAAGTGATGACATATTCTAGGGATATGCCATCACTCTTTAAAGAGGCTCTGTCACCAGATTCTCAAACCCCTATCTCCTATTGCATGTGATCGGCGCTGCAATGTAGATAACAGCAAAGTTTTTTTTTTTTTTAAAACGTTCATTTTTGGCCAAGTTATGAGCTATTTTATATTTATGCAAATGAACTTTGAAATAGACAACTGGGCGTTTTTTTCCGTTATGTCCAACTGGGCGTGTATTGTGTCAGGCTGACCTGTCCACAGAGTTTAAGGCAGCACAGAGTATTTCAGGAGCCGCGTTCTGCTCCCGTAGGTAAACGGGGTAGCAGCACTGCGAAGACCGCACGGAGAATTCACCGGCGGTCAGGATAGAACGTAGCAGCTAGATGAGGGGAACACACCCAGCTGCTAAGTGAGACACAGCAGAGCGCGCTTTCAATACAACCGTGCTGTTAGCTATACAGCTGACGGCTATCAGCCGTGCAGTAGGATCTTGTGCAGGGTGGTGACTTGCCAATCATGTGAAGGTGTTATTGAGGACAGGAGTGGAGGAGAGGTAACAGACTGAGAGCTACGTAATGGTAAGAGCAGAGTTCACAGCAGCACAGAATATTTCAGGAGAGGAGCGTGCACATGTTGAGGAGTGTATGATGCTGACTGGTCACGGATTGGTCAGCATCATACACATAAACACGCCCAGTTAAAAACACAATACACGCCCAGTTGGACATAACGAAAAAAAAACGCCCAGTTGTCCATTTCAAAGCTCATTTGCATAAATATAAAATAGCTCATAACTTGGCCAAAAATGAACGTTTTAAAAACAAAACAAAACATTACTGTTCTCTACATTGCAGCGCCGATCACATGCAATAGGAGATAGGGGTTTGAGAATCTGGTGACAGAGCCTCTTTAAGGTGGGAATAACCGTTTTCAAATGCCCCAGGTATGAGAGGATAGGTTTTAGCATACACGAAAAAGGAGAGAGCACATATATGTCTTCTTCAAGAGACACACTTCAAAATATCTAATCTGAACAGATCTCACTTCTCTCAGTAATTCCACTCTGAACCAACAAAGTCTCTAAAGATGTTTGTATTGGCATCATTAAATATACCTCCGTCACTACACTAGACGTTAAAAAAGATAATGATGCTAAACTATTCTTCCTGAAAAGCAACTTAGGCACCCAATCACCATAGGTAACATCTACACTCCCAACGCTAATCACATAACCTGGCGAATAAATGCATTAGAAGAACTCCATATATTTGCAGAAGGCGGCTCTATTCTAGGAAGGGATTTCAGTGCGGTGCTGGACCCATCCCTAGCCCCTTAATGACCAGCCTATTTTAGACCTTAATGACCAAGCCATTTTTTACGTTTTTCCATCGTCGCATTCCAAGAGCTATAACTTTTTCATTTTTTGCGTCGACATAGCTGTATAAGGTCTTGTTATTTGCAGGACAAGTTGTATTTTTTAATAGCACCATTTTGGGGGACATTATTTGTTGATTAACTTTTATTAACTTTTTTTGGGGGGGGGAATAGAAAAAAACCTGAAATTTTGCCACGCTTTTTCCCGTCTTAAATCTACGCCGTTTACCGTGTGATATAAATAACACAATAACTTTATTCAGCGGGTTCTTACGATTGCAACGATACCAAATTTGTATCGTTTTTGTATGTTTTACTACTTTTACACAGTAAAAACGCTTTTTTTCAAAATTATTTGTTTTTGTGTCTCCATGTTTGAAGAGCCGTAACGTTTTTATTGTTCCGCCGATGCAGTTGTATGAGGGCTTTTTTTTGCGGGAAGACTTGTCGTTTTTATTGGTACCATTTTGGAGTAGATGCGACTTTTTGATCACTTTTTATAAAAAAAAATTTAAGTCAGGATTCACAGAAAACAATTTTTCCATAGTTTTTTATTACATTTTTTACGGCGTTCACCGTGCGGGTCGTTACGGACGCGGCGATACCAAATATGCCTAACTTTTTTCATTTATTTTGTTTTTTTTAATAGTGAAGCATTTTGTAAGGGGAAAAGGTGGGTTTTTCATTTTATTTCAAATTTTTTTTCAAATTAACTTTATTAAACTTTTTTTTAACTTTTTTACTAGTCCCACTAGGGGACTATAATATGGGATTCTGCGATCGCTATTATAATACACTGCAATACTTCTGTATTGCAGTGTATTACTGCCTGTCCGTTTAAAACGGGCAGGCATCTGCTAGGTCATGCCAGAGGCATGATCTAGCAGGCATTCATGACAGGCAGACCTGGGGGCCTTTATTAGGCCCCCTGCTGCCATAGAAAACACAGACACTCGGCGATCGTATCGCCCGGTGTTGTTGGGAGAGAGAGGGAGCTCCCTCCCTCTCTCCAAAACCACTCAGATGCGGTGCTCGCTATTGCGCACCGCATCTGAGGGGTTAAACATGTGAGATCTGGCAGCTGAGAGCAGGGAGATTTGACGGCTCCCTGCTCTGTTTACTTATCCTGATGCAGTGCCGTAAAAAGGCATATGCATCAGAATAAAGCCCGTTAGTGGCCGCCGTTTAAAGGCGTATTGGCGGTCACTAACGGGCTAGACACCACGACAGCTGTTACTTCACTTTCCTACAGATCTTTAGCTAAACTTAAACGGACCCGAAACGAAGAACATTTAGTCGATTCTAATAAATACTTCAATTTGGACAAAAGAGACTACACACATTTCTCTGCACCTCATAGATCATACCAGAGAATCTACCGCATTTGTGTTCCACATAATATCCTCTTTAATTGTAGGCAACCCTTTATTTATTCCCACGTTTTCTCAGATCACTCCACATAGGAATACACCATACCTAATACGCAATCTTTCACCAAAACCCCTAAATTGGAAACGAAATGAAATTACTCAAATCTCATGAAAACCTCACAAATCTGAAGTCCAAATGAGTGGAATTCTTTGCAATAAATTACCTTAATGACGCAAGCATTCATACCTGGGAAACTCACAATATGAGAGGGGATTTCATAGCCTTGGCTACCCATGTGGAAAAAGAACATAACTAAAAACTCTCTACCTTACTAGCTCAAATATCCAAGCATGAACGCGTCTCCAGAAGAACCATATCTGACACCGTTCTCGGATATCACACTACCCTCCATTTAGAGGTTAAGAACTTAACCTACACTCAGCCAAAATCTTTTATGCCCATGGAAACAAGCCCACAATTTTTTTTATTTCATATTAAACATAGAAAAGCAAAGTACTACATCCCCTTTAAGGCTATGTTCACACGGAGTATTTTGGGGGAGGAATATCTGCCTCAAAATTCCGTTTGGAACTTTGAGGCAGATATTCCTCTCCCTGCACGCCGATTTTCGCGGCAATTATCGCGCCGTTTTTCGCCCGCGGCCATTGAGCGCCGTGGGCATAAAACAGCGAGAAATACGCTTTCTCTGCCTCCCATTGAAGTCAATGGGAGGTCAGAGGCGGAAGCGTCCGAAGATAGGGCATGTCGCTTCTTTTTCCCGCGAGGCAGTTTTACTGCTCGCGGGAAAAAGACGCCGACGCCTCCCATTGAAATCAATGGGAGGCGTTCTCGGGCCGTTTTTGCCGAGTTTTGCGACGCGGTTTCCGCGTAAAAAAACTCGGCAAAATACCCCGTGTGAACATAGCCTTACATTCCAATGGTAGACACTCTCAACTAACTACTCCCTTGATAGCAGACAAATTTTGGAACTTCTTCTCTGACCTCTATAACTTAACTAAATCGGACTAACCTGATATCACAAGTCACAAGCTGGAACTGAGTAGGGAATTTCTATCGACCATAGACCTCCCTTCTATTTCTCAACACCAATCAGATAAGTTCTCAAAAATGTCCCAAAAACCATGCCCATGACCAGATGGACTTCCCCCGCCTATTACTTATTCTTCAAATCTTCGTAACATTACTACTTGGTCAAACTCTTTAATAAATCTCAAAATAATCTGTAAAAGTGAGCTTTCCCTTGAGCTTTTTCACCTTTCCCCCTCTACGTTGAGCTGTCGTAACCTTAGATTGCTAAGGCCGGTACACTCTGTGGCTAGACTTTTGCTGTCAATCATCCTGGGAATCTTCCACCGCTCCTACAATAGCGCAATGGACAGCAAAGGTGGATAATCTACACAAGCTGGAGAAACTAGCTCATTGGAAAACATGAATCCTGACCCTTGTTTGTCGCCTGACCTGTCTTTTATGTGGCCCAAAAAATGGTAGTTTGTCGGCACCAGGTCTCCCTGTGTAAACAACATGATGCAAAACGCATGTGGGTGATCGATCGTATAAAAGATCGTTCGTCCCCATACATTCTGATCATTGCTCCATTTGAAAGATTAAACGAGCGCCAATTGACATGCTTTTACCAGCGCTCGTAGACCGGGCTCGTAGATCTGTCCCTGTTAAACCAGCCATTTTTATAATTGTCCCACCTTATGTTTATGGAACATACTCTGATGTTTTAGTGGTTGTTCACCACTATTCGTAACAATACATACTTGCAAAAAAATATTTTTCTGGATTGTGTTATATATATATATATAAAGAAAAATGTAAGAAAAAACGCACGCGCAACTGCACCAAAGCTGCACTTCATGGGAATAAAAATTGTGCAATTTTTAAATCGTAATATTGAAATGATCAAACATATGTAATACATATAATTAATTTTGCCTGTGAGCATATGCATTCTGCAATCTGGACCTGTTGCTTATTTCTGTAGAAGAAGATGTCTGAAGTAGTAGCACTGTGTACAATGTATATATGGTTTCTCTCATCCGTTCCAGAAGATCTTTTTCTTAGCAAATTGAACCCATCTATAATTACTCTCATCAATTACGTGCCAAGCGCAGCTGCCTGAACAGGTCTGTGTTAATTTGGAGCAGGTGGTCATTGTAGGTAACGCCAGACCCTCCTGCCTGTAGCGTTAACACAGCAAACTGCATTGCTTGCCAGCATCTCTTCCGGACAGATTGCTCTCACCCAGGGTTATATTCACAGAGAACGATTATTTTACATTTGACAGTTAATTTTCGGCAAAATTATGAGAGTTTGTAGAATTTTAAGTGTTTCCTATTAAGTCATTAGCATAGCAATTATGTTCACTTTTTCACCATGCCCATCTAGTTTCTTGGTCAGCCAGATACAGCTTAAAGGGGCAGTTGATCACTGCGGGTCAGACCTGGTACCCCAGCAATCAGCCGAAATCGCCAAGGAAGTTTTGTTCAGCTGTATAGGAAACCCCCTTTATGATGTTCATATACTGTATCTTAATAGGACAGATGGACAGGGATTGTCTTGATGAGACAACCTCTTTTTACCATCTTCACACAGTTGCATTTCTGCATCCGTATTAAGCTAAAATGTGAACGTATTATGTTTGTGTTAAACTGGCCTAAGGCCTCATGCACACGGAGCCTGTAGGGTGGCACCCCAGCTGCAGGGACTTTGTGTTCCTGCTGTGCCATGCTCTGTTGGGTGCCACATGGTGGTGATATTGTTACAACATCGATCAGCAAATAATCTCCTTATGCCGCTGTATGGAGTCATATGAAGTAACAGTAAGGCTGGGTTCACACAACCTATTTTCAGGCGTAAACGAGGTGTTTTACGCCTCGAATTACGCCTGAAAACACGACTCAAATACGTCGGCAAACATCTGCCCATTCATTTCAATGGGTTTGCCGACGTACTGTGCCGACGACCTGTCATTTTACGCGTCGCTGTCAAAAGACGGCGCGTAAAATAACAGCGTCGTCAAAGAAGTGCAGGACACTTCTTGGGACGTAATTTGAGCCGTTTTTCATTGACTTCAATGAAGAACAGCTCCAAATTACGGCCGTAATTGACGCCTCGCAAAACGCGAGTACGAGCAATTACGTCTGAAATGCAGGAGCTGTTTTCTCCTGAAAACAGCTCCGTAATTTCAGCCGTAATTGTCGTTATCGTGTGCACATACCCTAAGGGCCACATTTACCTCTACGGGTGACCTATCATAAAATTGAGCCAAAATACATCTGTGTGCTTGAGGCCTTATTCACATAACATATCTGGGGGGGGGGGGGGGGTGGCAGATCTCCTGGGACACATATAGAAGAATTCTTTATATATTTTTCACAGTTTTTATTGCAATAGGAGATAGATTAAGTGAGGAGGAGAAGATGAAGGGAGGAATTGTTTAGTAATTTTTGTGTATTTTCTACATTTCAGGTGTACCTTACATTTCAGATGACTTTTTAGAATAGGCTGTTATATATGTGTTCATGAGGAATAATACTATTTCTGACAATTATATGACTTGTATGTGTAATTTTTCACCAGCTTTCCCCTCTGCAGGCTCTATCTATAATTCTCAGTTGTCTCTAACCTAGTGGCTGGAACCTAACTGCTGTCATGTCTGCCATACATTGCACAACATAGTGAACAGAACATCCTGCTCTCCTGTCTCTTTGTAGCACATCATCAGTAGCAGCAGCATGGAGGACATTATACAGCAGTAATGAGCAGTGTAGCTATGAATCCAGCACTGGAGTGAGCTATGACACTAGAAGCTGTTGCAGTGTCTCTGTGTGTCTTTCTGCCTCTTTCTCACTCTACTACTGCTTCCTTCCCCCCTCCCCTCTCTTTAGACTGTTATGGGCAGCTGTAACCTGATCCCTTAGTGATCCGATAGTCCGTCTTGTCTTGAGTAGACAGATTTAGCCGTAAATGAGTAATTGATCAGTTATGGGGAAGGGGGGAAGGAGTCTCATTAGTGGCGAAAGAGACATTTATCTCTAGTAAGATACATTTCAAAGTTTCTTATAGTCACTTGTACTATTGATTTATGCCACGGTTGCGGAAAAGTTGGTGACCATTTAATGTCCCTTCCTCTTTTTTCTTCTGCTGATTTTTATATTCAGTCATTTCTATATTTTTGGCAAGGGTAAATTAAAAGAGTTTTACATTTCAGAAGGCTAGAACCAGAGGACTGAGCAGAGAGAACTAATTATGAACTAATTGTGATTTAAAAAAGTGATGTGGCATGTTTTGCATTTTATTTTTGGATGTTTTAATTAAGAATTTCTTTCCCTTACAAGTATATTTCCTATGCTTTTCTATGCTGGATAAAATGAATTTTACTGTATAAATATATTTTGAAAAGCTTAATCATTTTGACATCTCTGGCTGCAGCATGAGACAACAATTACTCTATTGATTCCGTCAAAACAACGGAACCCTTGCACAACGGAGACAAACGGGAACCATTGGCACCAGATCCATCACCATTCAATGGTGATGGAAATGAAAACCTATGGTTTCCGTTTGTGTCTGTCAGGGCTCCGTTCCGACGGAAAGCTCAGACGGAACGTCGGAACGGAGCCCTAGCGCAGATGTGAACGAAGCATTATCTGTGCACTTGAATGGAGATGTGCTTCAGTTCCTTGAATAGTGTGTAGCTTAATCTCAGGATCTTCTAGACTCCCTACCAGATAGACACTTCTCTAGAACTAGACGGAATACCTCAGACTGAATTAGCAATGACGATTTGAGCACCAATGTAATAAAAACAATTCTTCATAAATCATAAAATATAAAAAGAACCACATAACAAATCTTCACAGTTCTTTACACACAGACCTTGTAGAGAAAAACATCAAAATTCAGAAAGATAGCATGCTCCAGCTTATATCCAGTAATAAATGTGAGAATTAGCATATACAGATCTCCTTTGTACCTCCACATTTCCTCTGGCATACGTTTCCTTGCAGGTATGTTAACTGTTGCCATAGCCACATCAGTCGTAGTCAATAAAGCAATATATATACTCCATAGAAAAAAACTATTCTAACGCCTTTATAGATGCCATAAATTCCCATGTACATTTTATGGCAACATTCTCACCAGGACAATACTTGGCTATGCTCAACCATCCCCCAAATTGTACTTCTAGTTAGGGGTATGGGTGGCATTTACCAACAGCTAAGTACCAAAATATTAAAGTACCTCAAAGATGTGGATGAGACTTAAAGGGTTGTCTCGTCGTGACAATCCCTACTCTAAAAACAGTTATGGCGGTCATCCGGTGATCGTGGCCGGTGTGGCTCCTGGAACCCCTATGTTCAGCTGTTATCACTGGAGAGAGTTTTGTTTGACCATACATTTTCACTGGCCAACCATGTAACACATGGACAGGCTGAGTCCCCCATAATTAGAGCTGTTCTTCCTTAGCAACTTTCCGCTTGGGCTCATAAAGGGGAGTCCTGACCAGGAGACTCACTTCTATGATGTCCATATGTCCTAATAGGACATATGGACAGGGGTTGTATTAATGAGACAACCCCCTTAAAGGGTTTTTCTACTTTGGATCATTTCTATTTGTTCCTTCTGGACACCCAGTAGTAATCTGTAATCTGTGGGGGAAACATTGCAAGTGTACAATTCCCCTGCAGTCCCACCACAGGGAAGATTAGGCATCCCACAGTTACCATTGAACTCAATGGGCTGTCCGTGTAATGCATGGACCTTCTGAGCCCTTCAGAGAGAAAACCCCTCTCCGTAGCGACATTCTGCTATGGCTAATAGATGAGGATTCTGAATGAGGGATCCCCTCTATTAACTCAGAATTCCCTAATAAGGTATTTAAAAATAAGTTTTCTAAACCAGACAACCCCTTTGAACCTATGCTATCTGTGCATGGTTTTGTTAAGTACTTTACATAGTACTCCGTGATACAAAGAACCGTGCTACCACTATTGGGAATAAATTTGTGGCTGGACCATACATCGTGATGACCATACAAGACCCTAGTTTCCAAGAAAAAAGTGCACCATTGTCAGATAAAAAGTATTTTTTTTCCTTTTTAACCCAGCATCTTTATACACACACGCAAAAAAAATGTTTCTGATGACGTCATGTTAGAATATAGAAATAGTTTTCGTTGACAGAGTTGCTAGATATCACTGTTATGGCTCCATTGGGGCCAGTTCCGCACACCTGTAAATAAACCCTGACAGTGAATTGTGCTGAAAACAGAGGGTGGCAAGAAAATTTGTGTTTCTTGATTGTTGAAGCCCTAGTTTTCCTATATTATACATGTGGTCCTATATAACAGTGTACACTATTTTTACAATGATCATTCTTCATCTCCTTCTTACACAAGTATGGCGTCCATTTAGTTTGTGTTTTCTCTCTTCTTCTTTAAAGCTTTCATCAAATCTGACATAAAATCTGGTTGACCACCAGCACTCCCATTTGCATCTGTGCTTTGTTCCTTTGACATTAAACCTCTATTGTCATTCCTTCTTGGAGGATTAGGTGGCTGCTTTTTCACTGGAAGCTGTGGTGGAGCTGAAGCAGTAGGTGGCGGTGGTGGCGGAGGAGGAGGTGGTGCTACAGGGGCACCCGTGGTTGCAACTGCTATTTGTAGCGGAGGAGGTGGAGGATAACCAGACGTAGCATTAGGTGGTGGAGGTAAAAAGTCAGGTGGAAAATCAAAGAAGTCAGCAGGAGGAGGGGGAAGGAAATCATCATCCAGTTCTGAAGCTTCTGGAGGTTCAAACTGAGGTGGGGGTGGTGGCAATGGCATGTTTCCACCTGGTTTGGCTTTATGTGGTAATGGTGGTGCTGGCACTGCACTGGAAGAGGATCTTATAGGTGCAGCTGGAGGCTTTTTCGCTAATGTCGGTGTTGGTTGTTTAATAGCTTCAGGCTTGGAAATCTCATTTAACTGTGTGTCCTACAAGAATAAAATGCAAAAGAACAATCCATGAGATCCAAAAATATTCATTATTTAGTTCTTGCATACGGGTTCTACTACAAAAGTGTGCACCGTGGGAGCGCAGTGATATCTTTTCATTTGCCTATCCTATTTCTGAAATGCGGGCAATAACATTTAGACCACGGCTTCTACCTTTCACCATTGTCCAATCTTTGTTCTGCGGTCTTACCATTTGCCAGAAAGGTGATATGACTGAGAGTATCAATAGGTCTACACTTGCATGGCCTGCCTCAGGCAGTCTACCAAATCCACCATTAATAATACTGTCTTCAGTAATAATCTCAAACGCATAAGTTGGAAGCTCTTGACAGCTATAGAGAGTGAGGACAACTTGGTAAGGCCAGGTTCATACAGGGCATTTTGTTGACATGTTTGATATATGTGTATATATATATATATATATATATATTTCTTTTTTTTTCTTTTTTTTTTCTTTAGTGTCATTAGATATATCAAAAGTCAATGACAGGGGTCCATGAATGGAGACTAATCATGAGAATGAAGGGGCAAAGCTCGCTTTCATGCATCAAGTCACGTTTCAAGACTCCTTGGGTCTGGCATTAAAGTTAGAATGCCTCTTTCTCTGAAGGAACTACACTATATTGCACAAACACCCATTGATTTGAATATACACTGTGTAATAATTAATTTATCCTGTGGTGGCGCTGCAGGGAAACACTGTTAGTTTTCACCACAGATTACAGCTGATCGCTGAGGGACAGTTTGTGATCAGCATATTGTTAATAGACCCTTCTAACAAGTAGAGACTGTCCAAAATGGACAACCCTTTTAATTTAATAGTAATCCACCTACAGGGGGCACCAGAGAGACAATTTTCTATCTCCAGGAGGATGGCTATTTTGCATTCCATTTAAATAAATGAGATTGTAGCACACATGGCATGGGTCCCTTTATTTTGGTAATAGATGGAGCTCTTTGTTCAAGGACCACCTCACTACCATTACTTTAAATAGATATAATATAGTTTACTCAGTAATAAATGTAATTCCGGGAATCTGTCTTCTTGATATGAGAAAGATCACTAGAGGCTGAATTTCTAAAGGACAGTTAATAGCAGAGAATACTGTTAATTTCACAGCAATGTTTCTATAGCATCGTGTACAGGTCATTGTCTTGTAATTCATCATTTAGTAATGCAGCTTATTTGTCATCACTGAACCTTTAGTGTGAAAAAAAAAGAACAACTTGGAGATTCATGTATAAGTCAAATGAGAAAAGAACAGAACATAATTTTCTCAATGCATTATAAGTAGAAATAAGTAATGCAATGGGGGAGATTGATCAAAACTGATGCAAATGAAAAAAGTGGAGTTGTTGCCCATAGTAAAGCCCCATGAACATGACCGTAGATTTAGTCCGCAATTATGGACCCATTAATTCCTATTGACCACGGACCACGTATCTTTGCAGGAAGGTTTCCGGGCCGTAGAAAGCCTCCACAAAAGAGCATGGGCCGAAAATGCGGGAGGATGTCCACGGCTGCCAGCGGCCGACTGTGCCCGTAATCGTGGAAAGTGATTACGGGCACCGCCGTGTGCATGAGGCCTAACCATTCAGGTTGTTGCTTTCCAAAGAATTATTGAAAAGTGGAATCTGATTGGTTGCTATGGACAACTACTCCACTTTTCGCTCTAGCACCCACTGAATAACTTCTGAAGTCCTGATTGGCTTTTGCAAGACACTGCGCGTTATATGTTAAACACACATGATAGGTGCCAGCTGGGTAGTGCTGATTTCATATATGTGTGGCGCGAGATGACTAGCTTTGGAAAAAAACAAAACATGAGTTTGTGATACTCTGTCACGAGATGTCTATGCTAAGTGTGGCCAGTGGTTGTGATGTGAATTGCGGTGTGTCAAGGGTTTTGCTAGCATGTCGCGATATTGTATTGAATTTGTTTCATGAGAAATTGGAGTCCTTAACCAAGCAAATATAACAATGGACACATCTGTATGTTTATTCACACTGATATCTTTCTCTACTTTACTGTTAATGTTTAAATTAATGTGAATGTTGATTTTAATGGGATTTTTCTGATGGCACACACCATCAATTACCTCCAGAAAGCCTCTGTTCCAACAGATTTCTGATACTTTTGGTAGAAAGAACAGCAGTCTGCTACACTCTTCTACCCAGTGTAAAAAATTGCAAACCTGATGGATCACATTAGTAAATTCCGTTATGAATTAAAAGTCCGCTATAACTCAGTCTTGATGTGTTAATGATGGATCCGTTAGAAAGTCTTGACGCAGATGTGAATGGAGCCTATACCCATAACAATGGCAATACTAAAAAAATATATTAACATATTATGAATGATATATATATATGTATATTGGAGTGCTGCCTCTTAATTTTTTTTGGATTATTTTTTGGGGGATTATATAAATATATATATATACCTTAGCTGCTTCTCCACGTTTCCAGGCATCTGAGAAGCTTGAGCTGACATTTACATTTTGAGGTACTTGTCCATTTCCTTGAGCTTTGCCTAAAATAACAAAAAAGAGAGTGAATGAACTAACGAAATAATACTGAATAAAAAAAATAATAATAATAAACAAATATATTTCCAAATTAATGGTGTTTAAAGAGGCTCTGTCACCAGATTTTGCAACCCCTATCTGCTATTGCAGCAGATCGGCGCTGCAATGTAGATTACAGTAACGTTTTTATTTTTAAAAAACAAACATTTTTGGCCAAGTTATGACCATTTTTGTATTTATGCAAATGAGGCTTGCAAAAGTCCAAGTGGGCGTGTTTAAAGTAAAAGTCCAAGTGGGCGTGTATTATGTGCGTACATCGGGGCGTTTTTACTACTTTTACTAGCTGGGCATTCTGACGAGAAGTATCATCCACTTCTCTTCAGAACGCCCAGCTTCTGGCAGTGCAGACACAGCCGTGTTCTCGAGAGATCACGCTGTGACGTCACTCACTTCCTGCCCCAGGTCCTGCATCGTGTCGGCCACATCGGTACCAGAGGCTACAGTTGATTCTGCAGCAGCATCAGCGTTTGCAGGTAAGTAGCTACATCGACTTACCTGCAAACGCCGATGCTGCTGCAGAATCAACTGTAGCCTCTGGTGCCGATGTGTCCTCGCTCGTCTGACACGATGCAGGACCTGTGAGTGACGTCACAGCGTGATCTCTCGAGAACACGCTGTGTGTCTGCACTGCCAGAAGCTGGGTGTTCTGAAGAGAAGTGGATGATACTTCTCGTCAGAACGCCCAGCTAGTAAAAGTAGTAAAAACGCCCCGATGTACGCACATAATACACGCCCACTTGGACTTTTACTTTAAACACGCCCACTTGGACTTTTGCAAGCCTCATTTGCATAAATACAAAAATGGTCATAACTTGGCCAAAAATGCTCGTTTTTTAAAAATAAAAACGTTACTCTTGTCTCCATTGCAGCGCCGATCTGCTGCAATAGCAGATAGGGGTTGCAAAATCTGGTGACATAGCCTCTTTAAATGGTATGTCCTCCTTGGAGCACAATTGTACAGTTTATATATAAATATAATCGACATAAAAGTAGATGTTGTAAATACATTGCATTCTTTATCTTGCAATGATCCTAAGGGCTTATTCAGACGAACGTGTAATACGTCCGTGTTACGAGCGTGGTTTTCACGTGTGTCGCACGGACCTATGTTAGTCTATGGGTCCGTTTAGACTGTCAGTGATTTTAACGACATGAAACTCACGACATGTCTTATATTTGTGCGTTTTTCGCGCATCACACACTCATTGAAGTCAATGGGTGCGTGAAAATCACGCGCAGCACAAGGAAGCACTTCCGCGTGACGCGCGTGATTCGTGCAACAGCAGTAAAAACTATGAATGAAAACAGAAAAGCACCACGTGTTTTTCTGTTTACAAACATACAAACAGAGTGTCATAATGATGGCGGGTGCGCGAAAATCACGCAGCCGCGCATCATACGCTGCTGACACACGGAGCTGTTATGGACCTTTTGCGCGCGCAAAACGCCGTGTTTTTGGGGCGCGCGAAACGCACACCAGCCTAAGTTACAGTCTGTATTAGGCGGTAATCACACGTTCGGTTTTTGATTCCGTTTCTTAGCCAAAGCCAGGAGTGGATATAAGAGACAGGAAACATATAAAGATAAAACTGGTAAATTTACTCTCTTGTCTATCCACTCCAATGTTTGGCTGAAAACCTGTTTTAAAAACTGGAATGAAAACTGAATCAAAAGCTGCATGTGTGAATACAACCTTATACTGCAAAGCTTCTTTCATAATTTTGCTGGTGGTCTTCGGAAGCTTGTCTCTTCTAATTGTTTAGCTGAGCTCCCATAATGCATTTGTCCAGTTATTTATTTCCTACATCAGATAACTGTACATTGATGTATCACTACACTTGAATGCAAATTGCCTGAGAGAACTCTGTGCAGAACTAGCAAGGAACGCAGGGAGATTTCAGCTCTGAAACCTGTAAGAGTGTGAATGCAGCTCTGGAATATAATACAGACTGTAATTGAGGATTAGTACTGCAGTGTATTCCCAAATTTACTCATTTTTTAATGTAAATAAATTCTATATGTGTCAAAAAGAAACTATTTATAGGCCATTACTATAAGGGCTGATTCAGACGTGCGTGGCGTTTTGCGCACGCAAAACACGCTGCGTTTTGCCTGGGCAAAAGCCACTTGCCTGCTCCGTGAGGCAGCATCATATGATGCGCGGCTGCATGCTTTTCGCGCAGCCGCCATCATTATGACACGCCATTTGGATGTTTGTAAACAGAAAAGCACGTGGTGCTTTTCTGTTTACATTCATCCTTTTGACAGCTGGTGCGCGAAACAGGCAGTTCGTACGGAAGTGCTTCCGTGCGACCAGCGTGGTTTTCACGCACCCATTGACTTCAATGGGTGCGTGATGCACGAAATACGCGGGGATATTGACCATGTCGCGCTTTTTGTGCAGTGGACAAACGCTGCGCAAAAAGCACGGACTGTCTGTACTGCCCCATAGACTTGTATTGGTCTGTGCGTGGCGCGTGAAAACCACGCGGCCTGCACGGACGCAATACACGTTCGTGTGAATCCACCCTAACAGTTTGGGCTGTGGGTCAACGGGAGTTATAGTCCACCTATGGAAATGTTCAGAGCTACACATTAGGGATGTCCAGTTCCAGCCTTCCTCTTTAACCTATATGTAGATCCCGTTCTGCAACACCTTGACCTCTAAATTTACAGGTATCACTTTCAATAATATACCACTACGAGTAGCCATACTTAAGGACGACATCCACGCCCAGGCATACCATTGGAAACATAGTTTGCGGAAGATGAGTGCTCACTTGGGCTAAACCCTAAACTTGCATAAATCTAAGTGTTATTCCTGAAAATGCTCCAGCAAACCAATCTGTAAATTTCAAGCTGTCTTTGACCACTACCAGATTCGAATCACTGCCAGATTATGACCACCAGTTCTTATGCCCATTTTCCTGATGTCTACTTAAACAGTTTTGGTGAAGAGCATTGACTAAGGATAACGCGGATGACTTTTTGAGGTCATAGTTAGGGTCATGTATCTAGTATGTGGTCACCTTTGTCAGTACATCTTCCCTATAATTGCTTGAGGCATAATATGGCAGGGAGGGCAACTATAGAGTTAAAGAGCAGTATTCATTTGACCTGCACTCTAGGGTTCCTGTTTATTCACCCTGTACACGTTCGGATAAAGATACCCATAACTTCTTTATCTGTTTCTATGTGATTCCCCCAAGGACTGGACTGATGTGACGCTAGGCTGACTTCTGTTATTAGCCATTATGAATGCAGAAGAATAACCCTAAAGCTAACCTAAGATGATGGCCCTATGTATTTATTTGACATTAGACCGTCCAGCATCATAGTCCAAATTGTCATCACCAAATGAAAGACATTTCACGAAGGTAAAAAGAGCGAGAATAACTAGCAATCATTTTATAATAAACTATATATAATGCTTACCTGCTGTGCCTGGTACTGATGAACTGCTGAGAGCGGACCAATGTGAAGCAAGGCCAACTTTGTGGACAGCCGCCTTATAGTTGTCATATAACGTTTTTCCATACTGGAAACAAAAAAAGTTACATTTGCTATTAGTTTAATATGAGAATATTTTGGAACCGGGGGATGGGAAGAAGGCTTTTGAGGGCTCCTACCAGTGAATTCATGCTAGTCACCGGAGATTTTTTTCTCCTGTATGGTACTTCTGTATGGCTAGCGCTTGTCAATGTGCACAATGACTTCGAAGGCCTCCAAACGACATCATAGAAATTATGCCTCCCAAGTTCTGAGATAAAACTCCAAGGCCTGACCAAGAGTTGGGTCTTCAGGCTCATCGATGGTATCCTATTGCCAGCACTGGTTGTAAGAATGGTGGCACGTCTTCTGAAGAATTATATTGCAGCCACATGTCTCTATTCTCATACCAGGTCCTCTTAGCTTGGGGTCATTGTGGTTGAATGAGACTCATTTTTTATTTCATTTAAATAATTAAACATCATTACCATGTGTCTGCAGAAACATCCCAGAAGCGAGAGGTCCCCACACATGAAGTATATTGGATTTGTTGAGGGGTACTTTATTCTCTTACCTTTGCTATTCTTATACCAGTCACCCACTGGTGGAGAGCCCATGGGTCATCACAGCACAGGTATTTTATATATTGGGATTCCTTTTGAATTTGAGGATGCTACGAAAATAATGTAACAATTAGCAAAGCGGCTTCAATGCATGGTAAATGGTAAAGGCCATGTATAGCTTCTCATATCATGGTAATATAAATTTGGTTGCAGATATAATACATGTTGTATATATTCCCTACTGAATGATAGATTTCGATGTCACTGACTGGCTGTCATTAGGGTTGGACTGGCCCAACAAAGGATACTCTGGTGGGCCCATGTTCTGGCATGGCAATGGTGTTGAGACACAGCAGGGTCTATAATGTTGAGCGGTGGACACCCCCGTCTGAAGCTGAAAATGGAGCGGATCCCTTGATAACGTGTATGTGTACGATGCTAACAAGAGAGTTTATGGTAATATAAAAAAATAAACGTGCTGCTCTGTATAGCTGGAGTGTGGGTCATCAGAATCGTGTCCTCTGTTGGATCTAAGGAAACCAAAATTCAACCCTGCTGGCCCCATAGGGAGTACTGTGTACAGATGTAGTGAGGTATGAAAGGTATGAAGATCTTTAATAAAATGCAATGAGCAACTTCTAGAGAATTTTCTCCTAAAATCCTATGGTACACAGAAATGCTTGAGCTCATAAAAAAATCTATTCAGCCCTTTTTTAGTTATATATATATATTTTTAAATCCTAGATGACAATTGTCCACTTTGGACAATTCTCTTTTTATTAGAAGGATCTCCTCACAATAAGCTGATCACAGAGCGTTTTACTGCTGGGACCTCGAGCAATCAACTGTGATCGGTGGAGGAAACTGGCAACAAGTTTTCAATTTCCCTGCAGCGCCACCACAGGAAGAATGAAGCATTACATCGTTTTCATTAAAATCAATGGGCTGTCCATGTAATGCATGGACGTGTCGGGTCCTCCTCTTGACTGAAAGGTGCTCTTTGTAGGTATTCTCCACTCTAGCTAATAGATGAGGGTCCTGAACAGGAGACTCCTCTCTATTAACTATCCTCTCATTTAGAATATTTGAAATTGGATTTCCTAAACCAGACGGCCCCTTTGGATGGCCACCATTACTGTATTCCATACTTTTCCAGACTACTAATAGGCAAGTCTACCTAATTATGATGTCATGCTCACATATTGAGACATAATATCAGAATAGCCATTCAGGTCCCTAGGAAAGCTAGATGAGCGAATTTTTTAAAACTTGGCAGAAAAAGTCACCTTTTTTATTTTCCGGAATATATTTTTTTTAGGAAGACTTTGAAATACTTATTCTGATAAAAAAAAAAAGAACAGTACTCCCCTGCTGCAAACAACATTTTATTTGCTGGGAAATGTTTAGATTATAAGATCCTATGGCGTTTTCCTTCATCTCTCTCTGCTAATGTTATCCAAATATATGTGTATTACACTGTGTGTAATGTTTCCTCTGTATACTAATGAATATAAAAGTGCTATAGAAATCCATAATAACAATAATAATAATAATAACAACAATAATAATAAGAACAATGAACTTTCATGCAGTTTTTCCCTACTTGCACCAGCAGATGGCAGAATATCCTCTAGAATGCCACTACCTGATCTGACGTAAACTATGTAGGTAAAAAGAATTGGATTAAAGTGAATGATGCTCGAACTCGAAGCTTAATTAGAAATATGACAAACATGTGTCAGATAGAAAGTACTAAACCAAATTATGGTAATCTACTTTATGTAACACTCAGCAGACGTAAATCAAGGTCAGATGCCTTCACCGTGAACGCGGTCCACTTTACGGTTATATGCAAATCCAGTGGACAAAAATCATTAAAACATTAGAGAGATAAGTAATGTCAGATGTGGTAAACTGGATGAACTTAATACAACTAGGCCAGCAAAATGCATTTCCTGTCATCACCACTGTCATAGTGATTGAGCCTTCCGATGATGTCTTACTAGCTAAACATTAGCTATTTGTTGGCAAAGCCCACTAATTTTGACATGATCCACCAAAAGTCTAACGTGCATGATGCAGGCACGAAGCGTTAGACCAGTTGGATTTTAACCTCTCCGATCTTTTGTTTCCCATCGAGATAAGCGTTTCAGGATATGCCTGTTGCCGCTTATCTTAAACCTAATATTGAAATATTGAAATGACATAACTATTAGGCTCCACTGAATGAGCATGTTTATAGAGAAGGTGACTGTTGGACCGTCATTCTGCTGACATATATGTGAATGGCTGCCTTAGGGCCCATTCACATCAGCGTTGTCTTTCCGTTCATCTGTTCCGTTCAACCTTTCCGTCAGAGGAACAGATGAACGGAAAGCCAAATAGAAACGAATGGTATTATTGTTCTTTCAGTTTGCTTCCGTTCCACTAGGTTTCCGTTTTTTCTTTCAAAGAAACAATATCGTAGACGCTGAGGGAGCTGCCGTTTTGTACCGTTTCTTAAGAATGGTGCGTTTCAAATCATTTGGGATAAGATATTGCATTCTGGAAAGGATTCAGAGGAGGGTAATAAAGTAATTAAGAAAATAAGTGGGTTGCAGTAGCCTAAAAATTTGCAATATTGAAGGGTAAAGGGTGTTTTACCAAGGACGATTATCAGGCAGACGAGCGTTCATAGAATGCTGGTTCCTGATAATTGCCCTGTGTAAACAGGAGAACGATCAGCAGGACACCGAGCAAACGCTCGTTCATCTGCAGATCGTATAGTTTAAAAAAAGTTAAATATTATCGTTGTCGGCAGCACGTCTCCCTGTGTAAACAGGAGGACAAACTGCCGACATGATAATAATGTATGAGGACGAGCGATCGGAGTAACGAGTGCCCGTCCCCATACATAGCTCCTTGTGACAGGAGCAAATGAGCACCGATCAACGGTGTCTCGTTAATTGCCACTCGCTGCACCGACCGATTATCGCCCGGTGTTATAGGGGCTTAAGTCCACCTTTGCAACTATTTATTTTTTATTGCTCCAATGCATCTGAAATAATAAAAGAAGCAACTTTACAAATAAACTTAAGATTAAAAATATCCTTTTTTCTGTCTACTTGCAGGCCTATGGGTCTCCATGGTAACAGACTACAAACAAACCCTATGTAGTCTGATCCCTCAGTTTTGCTCCCTTCCATATGTCCCTTTCTCCTTACTAAGGCCTCATGCACACGAACGTAAAAACGCCCATAATTACGTGCCCATAGACTTCTATTGGCCACGGGTACCTTCCCGTTTGCTTACGGGAAGGTGCCCGGGCCGTTGAAAAATATAGAACATGTCCTATTTCAGGCCGCAATTACGGCACGGGCAGGCCCATAGTAGTCTATGGGGCTCCCGTAATTACGGGTGGCTACGTGCGTACACCCGTAATTATGGGAGAGTTGATAGGCGACGTCAGGGGATAGTCACTGTCACTGTCCCCCTCGCTCTTTGGTTTTAGAAGACAATGGTGGCATGACCAATTGTGTGTTTTCCCCTATCTCTTGGATAACCTTGCTTTAATCGTGGATGGGTCAGCCCTGTGCAAGGTCCCAACCCATAGGAGAGGTGGTGGGGGCTAGCCTGAAATGGCCCCATAGGAGCTAAATGGGCTTCCTCAATAATTACCATCTCCTTTTAACCACCTATTATTCCTTTAGAAGTTAAGCATTCATTGGTAGAAAAACTTCAGAAGGGAATGTAAAGTGACACCTTTATTTATGCAAGATGCCCCTCTACAAATCATGTGCTGCACAGTGATCTTCTACCATCAGACCAAATTGTCCCTCATGATCCCACAATAATTTTAGGGTTTGGACACATCTGCTGTAATTCTTCATGTTAAAGGAACAGCTGAGGGGTAAAGGTGAAAACTAAACTAAGCCCCAGTGGCGTAACTACCGCGGTAGCAGCAGTAGCGGCTGCTACGGGGCCCGGGGCTTGAGGGGGCCCGTGCCGCCAGCCGACACGCCCACCCAAATGCCCGGTGGCGCCGCTAGCAGCCGTTATGGCTGCTACAGCGGTAGCGCCGCTACTGTGGGGCCCGCGCCGCCGAGCCTTACACAGGCCCTCTCATCATGCCTGTAGGTGTCGCTAGCACCGGAGGGGGCCCCAGTGCTAGCGGCAGCCAAATACATGTGTTAGCACTGAATGGCCGGGCATGTTCCGTGCCTGACCATCCAGTGCCTTACAATGACACTGATTGGCTAGCGGCGCGATGACATCATCGCGCCGCTTCCATGCTGGGAAGGTGCTGATTGGCGGGGCAAGTCAATCTGCCCCGCCAATCAGCGTCATTGGAGGACGCTCGTTCAGCTCCTGCAGACATGCTCAGAAGAGAGCATGTCTGCATCGCCAGTGAACAGCGTGGGAACGGGATCATGTGAGTATGGCAATTTATTTATTTTTTTCTTCAAATATGTGAATGGCATTATCTATAATGGGGTTGGGGGTCGTCTTTATGTGGGCTATTATATATAGGGGGTCTATATGTGGGGCAGTAGCTACAGGGGGGTCTATATGTGGGGGTGTGGGCCACTATATACAGGGGGCTCTATATGTGGGCCATTATATACAGGGGGCTCTATATGTGGGCCATTATATACAGGGGGGGGGGTCTATATGTGGGCCACTATATACAGGGGGGGTCTATATGTGGGGCACTAGCTACAGGGGAGGTCTGTATGTGGGGATGTGGGCCACTATCTACAGGGGGGTCTATATGTGGGGCAGTATATGTGAGACACTATACAAGGGTGGGCTATATGTAGAGCACTATCTATAGGGGAGCTATTTTTTAGGGTACTTTCTATAGGGGTGGGCTATGTGTGGGACACTATATACAGGGGTGGGATACCTGTGGGGCACTAGCAACAGGGTGGCTATATGTAGTGCACAGTCTACAGGGGTGGGCTATATGTGGGACACTATATACAGGAGGAGCTATATGTGAGACACTATCTACAGAGGTGGGCTATGCGTGGAGCACTAACTATAGGGGAAGCTATATGTAGGGCAGCACGGTGGCTCAGTGGTTAGCGCTATTGTCTTGCAGCTCTGGAGTCCATATGTGGGCACTATCTACAGGGGGCACGGTGTGTGTGTGTGTGTGTTTGTGTGAGACAGTTATATTTAGATGTGTTGAGAATTTTAACTTTGTTTATAGGTGCAGAAATGTTTTAAAACTGAGAAGCTGAAGACATCTAAACGGAAAACTGCAGAAATGGGTCATGGCCGGGAGAAATCCATCATAGATGTCTGAACCGGAGGGAGAAGAAAAGAACTAGAATCTGAGATGTCACCGGTGAGTCACTTAATGTAAATGTTTATTCTGCCTCTAATCAGTATTGTAGTCACTGTATGATCTGCAGCGAGATGATGGTGGTATGATTTTTTTTTGTGAAACAGCATCTCCCAGCATATCCTTACCATTGTTCCGGCCATGCTGGGAGCTGTAGTTTTACACCGTACAAACCTATACGCAGTGGCGTAACTACCGCTATAGCAGCTGTAGCGACTTCTACGGGGCCTGCAGCATGAGGGGGCCCGTGGCACCCGCCGGCACGGCCCCCTACCATGGCCGCAGGCTCCGCTAGCAGCCGCTATGGCTGCTACAGCGCGACGCCACTGAAGGGGTTGTTCCTACAAAAGACATGCATCCCCTATCCATAGGATAGGGGATACATGTGGGATCGCTGGGATGCCCAGCGATGAGGAGAACGGGGGACCGAAAGTCCCCCCTAAGTTCTCCATGACAAACCTCGGACTTCCGGGGTCTGTGTCGGCAGCTCCGTAGAAATGAATGGAGTGCCAGTCGCGCTTGTGCGCATGCGTGACCAGCGCTCCTTTCATTTTTATTGAACTGCGCAGACGCCAGAAGTCCGAGGTTAGTCATGGAGAACTTTGGGGGACTTTCGGTCCCCCGTTCTCCTTATCGCTGCCAGCGATCACACATGTATCCCCTATCCTGTGGATAAGGGAGGCATGTCTTTTGTAGGACAAACTATAGGCCGTTTTTTTTTGGGGGGGGGGCTTATATGGTGTTATCTACAGAGGGGGCTGTATGGTGTTATCTACAGGGGGTCTGTATGGCGTTATCTACAGGGGGCTGTGTATGGTGCTATCTATAGGGGGCTGTGTATGGTGCTACCTATAGGGGGGCGCTGTGTGGTGGAATCTATAGGGAGGCACTATCTACAAGGGGGGGGGGTCGTGTGATACCCAGCAGAGGGGGGGCCCCAGTCAAAAGTTTGCTATGGGGCCCAGTCTTTCCTAGTTACGCCCCTGCTAAGCCCCATATGTAATAACAAACCATTCATAATTAGCCGTCTGAAGGGCGGATTTCCTACGAGGCTGTAAGAATCAGTCGCGTTGATTTTTATCCTTCAGTTTATAGCAGCGACATACCTTCAGGACCAAGCAGTGATCGGTGGGAGCTTTGTACTTCGCTTTATACTGCATACCATAATAAACGTTAACATTATCAAACTGTATAAAACACGCCAAATCACGAGACGTCTGCAAAACAAACACATGCTTGTAATTAAGAAATTGAAGAAAATTATTATATCTACACAGTTTTCAATCTGAAAATAAACATATGTAATAAACTGACTTTGGCGCTCCATAATGGTATGATATAGTGTTGACTCTGATCCCAGTCACCAAACAGCAAAATTCACTCCTAATGGTTCTCCGATGTGTCTACGGCGTTGTATATTGGATGATGTATATGTTGGGGCAAGTTTCTCAATGTGTCACAACTAAAAGTACCCTAAAAAGGAAGAATAAAGCTGCATCCAAACAAGCCTGACAGATTTACGCGCGTACAAAACACGTGTTTAGTCTGTCCATGTGCATTGCATTATGCATCAGTGTGCTTAGCAAGTGGCACGAGTTTTTCACGCACTTTTTTTTTTTTCAATGTTATTGATGTGTAAAACACAGACAGCACACGGATGTGCATCCATGTGCTGTCCATGGTTTTCACGCACCCATTGACTTCAATGGGCAGCTAGGTGCCTGAAAACGAACCAATATAGGACATGCATCGGACACTCGCTGCGCGAATAGCCCCATTGAAATCAATGGGTCTGTGTGCTGTGCGTTGTTCACAGCACACGGATGAGATTCACGCTCGTGTGAATGAGCCCTTAGTCCATGTTGGTCATACAGTTAAGACTGTTTGGAGATACTTGTATAAGATTAGGAAAACATGACTGCTTTCTCCCTACAAACAGCGCCACTCTTCTTCATAGGCTGTGCCTGATATTGCAGTCCCATTCAAGTAAATACAGGACACAGCCTATAAACAAGAGTGGCGTTATTTCTGGAAGTAATCTTTTACAACGCTTTTAACATATGAGACAATTTGAAATTTTCGTTTTTCAAAAGGGACATGACATGGGACTCTCATCGTCTTTCCTAAGAGTTTTTTTTAGGATTTTATTTGCTTTTCACTCAGACATCCTGCCTCAAATCATATACTGTAAACCTAAGTATCACAGCGCTCAGCTTCTATCTCTCCTTAACATGCTGCTCTCAGATAGAAAAACATAAATCACCTGATCACAAAGTGTCCTCCTGCTGGAAACCCCAGCGATCTGCTGTAATTTGTAGGAAAATCTGGCAGTAAGTTTTTCTTTACCCTGCAGCGCCGCCACAGGAGAAATTAAGCATTACACCAAACCCATTCATATCAATAGGTTGTCTGTCTAATGCAGGACAGGTTTGGTCCTCGGGAGCAAGAGATGCTCCTTATTACCGCTCTCCACTCTGGCCAAGAGATGCGAATCCTGAACTGAGGAACCCCATCTATTAACTCAGAATACCCCAATAGGGTTTATGAAAATGGATTTTCTAAACTGGACAACGCCTTTAAGTAAAAAACAAAAAGAAGAATTTTGGGCTGACTACCACTGCCACTAGGTGGAGCTTAGGAGCTTACTGTAAACTGTGTTATTATTGAGTGTACTGTATAGATGTATACAGTAAGTGGGGGCTGCCGAAGCCAGAATTTTATAATTTAACCTTGTTGTACAGGGGATTTGGAGCTCTGTTTCAGAAAAACAAAGTTACAAATGACATAAAGTAAAACAAGATGGTATTCAAGTGTGGACATTAACTTTAAACTGAATTCCTATTGGGCATCCTAATTTACATTTTTTAAATAATATATCAATGCAAAAAAGCTAATTCTAGACGTGTATTGTATGTCTCGTAGGGAAAGCTTTATAGGCTGCATTATTTTTCAGCACAATGAATACACTGCAGTACTCCACTCATCCATTTTTACCCACCGGTGTATACAACAGGGTTATAGTAAATGTACTCACACAGACACAAGGAAGGGAGAGGTGAGGAGATAGGAGAGAAAGGGTGAAGTAAACGAGAATTGAGTTTTGGTTGTGTCACAACACGCTGTTGATGTCACATAGTATGCCACATGGCGATTTCTATCATATTTTTTTATTTAAGGAAAAAACGTTTCCTGCTGCATTTTTTATATTTTTTTTGCTTTCCCAGGGGAAGTGAATGCATTTGTTTTCTTTTTATGCAAAATTACAGTGGGAGAATAGATGAGCTATTATGCGGCACCTTTTTCGTTATAAAGTCGCTCTTTTGTTCCTGAGTGGTTGCTATGGCAACCTGAGATAACGGGGACACGGTAGCTATTTGGATGCAACCATTTCATGCTGCGCCGATTTTTCACAATTTAAAATATTCCACGAGACAAAGAAATGACATAAATGCACATACAGAAACCTCCATCATGCGCTATGTAGTCACTTACTTAATGAATACATCAAATTAACCGATGGCATCTTACTGGAAGCAACGCAAGCCATTTCATTGTCTCTACACAATTCATTGTTATTGTAAACCAGGAGGATTCAAACAATTGGAAAATATATATATATTGATTTTGCTTTTGTAATGGATTCATCGTCTATGGTAGCGATGCCGAGTCAGATACCACCGGTGCCATCTATCTCATGGGATAAGCAGAATTATTGCCATATAACAGACCTCTGGATGAAATTGCCTTTCTTATTGTCACTATTTCATATATGGTCTGTGTATGGGGATCTACTAAGTGCTCAAATGACTCAATGAGCTTCAACATCAGTGGCGTTGCTGGCACCACGGGCACATGCCCCGGGTCTGATCACCACATTTTACTGTATCGGCGTCCTCCTATTTTTTGCGTTATGCTTCTTTTTGCATTACTACAGCTCACTTTACTGTCAACTAGGTGGTGTGGCCGCATCCCTGACTTTTCTTTGGGATTCTTTTGAAGACTGGCTGCAAATCCCAATTCTGAGGGACCATATGTAAGGCAGATGTAAATACCCGGCTAACAACATCCAAGAAAAGGGAAGAAAGCCACAGCATCCAATAGAGATTTTTTTTTTATTGGTTTACATTTGGCATGTAGAGTAGCAATATTTGGACTCAAATTTAATAGTATACATTCCGCAACAACCGGTTTAATTTTCAGTTCTCTTTCTATAAACCTATATAGTCCAATTTATTAACCCCTCATTTTCTACACCTACACTTCGTGAGTACACTGCTAATAATTTTTGGTGCCCGCATAACCGCTTTAATATACAAATTTGGTTCTTAATACTGCCACTGGATTTTTTTTTTCCATATTCTATATGATTCTAGGAACCTAATATTGTTCTAGACATTGTGTCTGATAAGGTCATAAATGCTTTTTTTTAAAAAAACCCAAAACAAACCATCCCATTGTTGCAATCTATAACTTATTCTATAAGGGTAGGCGGCATGCTGGAAAACTACTAATAAGAACTATGATAGAGGACTATTACTAGTGACTAGTAGGGACTACTACTGCAGATGGGGAGATATTGCAGAGGTGCAATACTAAGTAATAGGAATCCTGCTTTTTATGGTGACTAGCCAAAAGACTACGACTATCGGCTCTTTCTAACGATCGAGTTATGGCTCCATATACATGAGGGATATATTTAGTACTAAGAATGGGATATCTGTTTGGGAAATGTTTTCCTGGTGTCCCAGAGCGGGATATGAGCATGTCCTTGGCCATATGAATGAACCATGAGGCTGAGATGTGCTAGGGTGCCCTAATGATGGGCTGGAAGTTCTACTTAAAAAAACAAATGAAGGTCCCTGGAAACTAATCTATGGGTTATAGGGCACTTATAGGACTTCACAATATGGCTTCTGCTGTACATTTACTGATTTGAAAGAAATTCTTTGCTTCGTCCACACCAGCAACCATAGCCTTCAACTTTTCGAGCCCTGGTCTGGAAGACTGTGTAGGAAATGTATCTGTGGCCCTTTCTCCATTATATCATCAGAAAGCACTATATTGTCTCGTACTATACGATATAATGGGGCACAATCCACTAGAACACGGCTCATTTTGTCCGCTAATAAAATAGAAAACAAAATTTTTGCAATCTGTTAAATGTTGCATGAGCTAGAACTCGTGCCAAGAATTTGAGAGCATTTCTATCAAGCTAAATGTGAGTCAATATTTTCTTGTCTACAAAGAATGTGTTACCATATCAGCAACATCTCAAATATCTTCTTTGAATATTTGCATTAACATACTGCAATTTAACATATTTGGCCAACAGACAGTTGTTCTATTGATGAACACAGTGAGCCTGGGTTGCTTTGGTGACTATATGTCTACGTTGAATGCAGTCGAAATACATTTTTTGGCCATCCATTGGGGAATAGCGTTAATGTGGCTGCATTTATAAGAAGAATGTCAAGGTCTCAATTTAAAGTGTTTTGGCTAAAATAAACCTAATACGCTTATGTCTGCTAATGGAACACACAGAAGAGCAACAGAAGGCAAAATCTTAATATTTACACAAGTGGTGCAACTCTCGTGTGCACCAGACATGCCCAGAAGAACCCACCTTGGGAATTCTTTTTCACCCTCATGAATTCCTTTATTCCTGAATAGTTTCCTCTTTTATATAAAACTGAGATAGAAAAGAAAAACGAGCATCACTCACCCAGATGTAGTTAAAAGTCTTTTATTTCGGCAATAAATGTGGGCTATGGAGGGAGGACGAACGGACAAAAATAGGCAACAGGCTGTTTAACGCTCTAGGGCGCTGGAAACAGTGGAAGCGTGAAACAGTCTGTTGCTTATTTTTGTCCGTTCGTCCTCCCTCCATAACCCACATTTATTGCCGAAATAAAGGACTTTTAACTACATCTGGGTGAGTGCCACTCGGTTTTCTTTTCTATCTCAGTTTTGTATGATTTTGACGATATGCTTTGTTGCTGAGCACCACCTGAAGATGTTTATGGAACAAAGGATACCAACAGTGTCGTATAAAAATTGTTAAACTCCATTAGTAGTGCCCACTCCTTCTCCCATTGACTTTTTCCTCTTTTATATACTGACCTTCGTTTTTCCTTTAGGCACATAATAAATTCCAGAAGCACGTAGGAGAAAATATCTTTTTTTCCAAGACTTTTTGCCATCTTCTTTTAAATAGAAAGCTCCTTCAAGATCTGGTACGACAACAGATGATCCACAAAAGCTTTGCTGCAACAGAAGAAGTCGATTGGGCTTATAGACTTGAACCATAAAAAAGTATTTCACAACTTTAGATATGACAGCTTGGTGGCAGAATGTCTTAAATATGTTCTAAGGTTTATATCTGAGCATGCACAGAAGTTGTCAGTAGTTCTGTCCTACCACTATCACTGGCACCCAACACAAGTGACCATTGCATGAAGAACAATCTAGGCTTTGGTCGGATAGTAATATTTTTGTTGTTTTGTGGTAGGATTATTTATCTAATAGCAGCTCTGTTGCGGCAAAGAATTTTTAGATAAAGCAAATAATCATTGGACACAAGCAAAGACTGAGTACTGTATATACATGGACATCAAGGTCTAAGTAGGAACAAGATTCTTATTGACTCTCTTATACTTTGCTTCTCTCTTTGGTGCTATAGTGTGACCTATTTGTGTGGTGGCAACGTGGATCCACCTCAAAGACAAAAATGTAATTCTCCTTGATCACAGCTACTTCTAGAAGACCTCATGGCAGCACGGTGCTTTGTGTGCATTACCAGGAGCAGGAGAAGCCTCAACTAGTCAGACCGAGGACTGGAACTCATAAGGGCAATAACGGGAACTGTTTCGGGCGCAATAAAACCTCAATATAATCCACAGAGCTTTAAACTCCAGTGTGATCTCATGACTATACAGTCTCCGGACATCAGATTAAATAATCAGAGTGTAGATGGTGAAGCAACACAATAAAAAAAAAAATATTAGAGAATACAGTTAGGTCCAGAATTATTTGGACAGTGACACAAGTTTTGGCATTTCAGCTGTTTACCGAAACATATTGAATGTACAGTTATATAATCAATATGGGCTTAAAGTGCAGACTCTCAGCTTTAATTTGAGGGTATTCACATCTTAATTTGAGGAATGGTTTAGGAATTACAACTCTTTATTATGTAGCTGCCTCTTTTTCAAGGGACCAAAGGTAAATGGACAATTATCTCAAAAGCTATTTAATGGGCTGCATGGGCTATTCCCTCATTAATCCATCATCAATTAAGCGGGTAAAAGGTCTGGAGTTGATTCCGGGTGTGGCATTTGCATTTGGAAGCTGTTGCTGTGAACCCACAACATGAGGTCAAAGGTGCTCTCAATGCAAGTGAAACAGACCATCGTTAGGCTGAAAAAAATTAAGAAATCCATCAGAGAGATCGCACAAATGTTAGGCCGGATTTACATGAGCGTGTGCCTTTTGCGCGCACAAAAAACGCAGCGTTTTGCGCGCGCAAAAGGTACTTAACAGCTCCGTGTGTCACTCACGTGATTTTCGCGCAGCCGCTATCATTATGACACTCTGTTTGTATGTTTGTAAACAGAAAAGCACCACGTGCTTTTCTGTTTTCATTCATACTTTTGACTGCTGTTGCGCGAATCACACGCGTCACACGGAAGTGCTTCCGTGTGCTGCGTGTGATTTTCACGCACCCATTGACTTCAATGGGTGCGTGATGCGCGAACAATGCACAAATATAGGACATGTCGTGCATTTCACGCAGCAGACATATGCTGCGTGAAAATCACGGACTATCTGAACGGCCCCATTGAATAACATAAGTCCGTGCGAGGCGCGTGAAAATAACGTGAGTTGCATGGACCTATTATACGTTCATCTAAATAAGCCCTTAGGAGTGGCCAAATCAACAGTTTATTGAAATCTTGAAAAAAAAAAAGAGTGCACTGGTGATTTTGTGAACACCAAAAGGCTTGGACGTCCACGAAAGAGAACAGTGGTGGATGATCGCAGAATCCTTTCCATGGTGAAGAAAAACCCCTTCACAACATCTACCAAAGCGAAGAGCACTCTCCTGGAAGTAGGTGGATCAGTATCTAAGTCTACCATAAGGAGAAGACTTCATGAGAGCAAATACAGAGGGTTCACCACAAGGTGCAAACCATTACTCAGCCTCAAAAATAGAAAGGACAGATTAGACTTTGCCAAACAACATCTAAAGAAGCCGCCCAGTTCTGGAACAGCATGAAACTAAGATCAATCTGTACCAGAATGATGAGTGGAAGAAAGTATGGAGAAGGCTTGGAACGGCTCATGATCCACAGCAGACCACATCCTCCGTGAAACATGGCGGAGGCAGTGTGATGGCAAGGTGGAGGCAGTGTGATGGCAGTGTGATGGCATGGTGGAGGCAGTGTGATGACATGGTGGAGGCAGTGTGATGGCATGGTGGGGGCAGTGTGGTGGCATGGGCATGCATGGCTGCCAAAGGCACTGGGTCACTAGTGCTTATTGATGATGTGACTGAAGACAGAAGCAGCCGGATGAATTCTGAAGTGTTCAGGGATTTACTTTCTGCTCAGATTCAACCAAATGCAGCAAGGCTGATTGTACGTCGCTTCACAGTACAGATGGACAATGACCCAAAACATAATGCGAAGGCAACCCAGGAGTTTATAAGACAAAGAAGTGGAATTTTCTGCAATGGCCAAGTCAATCACCAGATCTCAACCTGATCGAGTTGCATTTCACTTGCTTAAGACAAAACTTAAGGCAGAAAGACCCACGAACAAGCAACAACTGAAGACGCTGCAGTAAAGGCCGGGCAAAGCATCACAAAGGAGGAAACCCAGCGTCTGGCGATGTCCATGGGTTCCAGACTTCAGGCCGTCATTGCCTGCAAAGGATTCTCTACAAAGTATTAAAAAAAACATTTTATTTATGATAATGTTAATTTGTCCAATTACATTTGAGGCCCTGAACTGAGGTGGCTGTGTAGGAAAATGGTTGCAATTCCTAAACTTTTCTCAGGATATTTTTGTTCAACCCCTTGAATTAAACCTGAAAGTCTAAACTTCAATTGCATCTCGGTTGTTTCATTTCAAATCCAATGTGGTGGCAGCAGAGCCCAAATCATGAAGATTGTGTCACTGTCCAAATAATTCTGGACCTAACTGTATATACACAACAAAGAGGCTCAACAGCGATATCATACTAAAGGTTCAATGTTAGAAAAAGCAAATACGTCTATGTTACAAGGCTTTGATTAGACATATGGTGAATAGCGAGTTCAGCTTGAACCATCCTGCTATATGGAAAACAGAATTCTTGGAACAAGAACAGAGAAGATCAACAAATCTAATTTAGGAACCAAGACATATGTGTAGGTTTTCAAAGAGATGTATTATTGTCACAAAGACGGCTGCAAGGAGGTCTCCAAATGTAAGATTCAAATAATAAGGGACTGTTTGGCCGTAGTATAAACAGAAGGACGAAGTGATATAATTTGCCTTAATTACCGGAAACAAAAGTAAAAAAGATTAAAAAAATTGTTAAAAAGAGAATATGTCAAACAGATATAAGGGAACATTAAGGGCTCGTCCACACGCTGCGGAATTGCCGTGTTTTTTCCATCTGGAATTTCAGATGGCAAAAACGTAGCAGTATACAGTAGCAGCAAAGTGGATGAGATTTACCAAATCTCATCCACATGCTGTGTAAAAATCCCGAGCAGAAATTGACCTGCGGTGCGTATTTTTTGGACCGCAGCATGTCAATTCCTGCTGCGGAAAATGGCCAGAATTGCTGCGTTTTTCAGAGGAGATATCACTATCTCCTAGCATTGGGAAAAACACAGCAATTTACGCACAATTTTCTGCTGTAAAAAACTCAGGAAACGGTGGGTTTTTGCAGCAGTGGAATGTCTGCGTTTTCCAAAACTTCTGAAATTTTCTGCAGCAATTGTGTTGTGTGTGGACAAGTCCTTATATTCAGTTCCAAAGGAATTGCGTTGTTAGGAATAGGAAAGGGCGTGAAGGGGGGGAAAAAAACACTGGCCTCTTCTGGTTGGCAAAATCGGCACCATAATGGGGGTCTGTTTTAGGCTTTGCTTTGGGACCCCCTCTCTTCTATCTATGCCACTGTGTACACACCCCATGTTAAGATTATATTTGTAGGGTAGTCGAGAAGGAATTTTCCCCCAAAGGTAAGGAAAATCTGCGTCTACCGCATGTTTTTTTGTGCCTTCCTCTGAATCAACACTTCAGGAAAATAGGTTGAACTAAGAGGACGTATGTCTTTTTTCACTCTTACTATGTTACCAGCCACAAATGCAAGTAACTATGATAAATACCTCAACAAAAACGTCTGCTGTTCCTGAAGGACTTATGGAAGTTACCCTCCGGGGCATGCCAGAAGTTTGCATTGGTGGAGCAGAAACCTCCACTGATCACTAGAATAAAGGGGCCTTTCAGCTCAAAGATACTGAGATCTTTGATGAGCCTTTGATGAAATACACTGCCACTGTATTTGGGATACATGTGATAAGGGTCCTAAATGTCATCATGTTCTTGAGGCCTATTTGTTACTGCTGTGTAAAACTTTTCCTATGCTTGACATGAAAGCATAAGAAAAATCAGAAAAAAATTATTAGGAAATATTTCCACCTAAGCCTAACGGTGCTGAACATTGGAATGATTAAAAACAGTTAAAATTTCCAAGATCATACATATATTTCATGATTTCATCTTACTTCTAGTAAAGAGACTTTATTTTTCTCATTCATGTCCTTCATGTCTGCACTTCCTTTCCTGGCCATGTAGAAATTCTGAAAAAAAGAGAGAAAGAAATGAAAAACAAACATTATAATTAATATTAAATTAAAATTTACAAGTAAAATAAATCTGTACCTTTTGTTTTATGAAATGTTTAAATATTCATTATGAGGTATGAAACCATCCATTCCTTTTTGAAGGCAGATATAGACTTTAAGGCCCCATGCACATGACCGTAGAATTCATCCGTAATTACGAACCCATTCATTTCTATGTCCGACAGACACCTTCCCGTATGTTTGCGGGAGGGTGTCCGGGTCGTAGAAAGCTTTTCTAAAAAGTAGGACATGTTCTATTTTTTTTATTTTAGAATGGCAGCAGGGCCCGCAAATGCAGGTGACTGTCCGCGGCCGGCCGTGCCCCTAATCACGGACAGTGATTACGGGGACAGTCGTGTGCATGGTGTTCACTTTGATTTTTTTTTCAGGCAGAAAAATCTGCCTCAAAATTCCTTCACATTTTGACCTACCTGCAAATTCTTGCCATGATTTTCGCTGCATTTTTTCCCCTTAGGCAAAAAACACTGCGAAAAACGCTTTCTTTGCCTCCCATTGATTTCAATGGGAGGTCAGAGGTGGAACCACGACAAGAGAGAACACACCATATTTTTTACTGTGAGCGGCTAAAAACCGCCGTGAAAAAAACGCCTCTGCCTCCCATTGAAATTAATGGGAGGAGTTTTCGCCATTTTATTGCCGCTGATTCCGACGCGGTTTCCGCATCAAAATCAGCGTAAAAAAACTGGGCCTAAGATTGAATACACAGTGTTGTCCCTTACTCTCTCTGTATGACTCCATACCATGGGTGTACATCCCACAGAGGCAACCCATCCAGCTGCTATTGGGCCCATCAGAAAGGGAGCAGTTAAGGCTGTCCCCATTCCCCTTTGCTTTGGGCTGTGAACTTGCACAGCAGGAGTGTAAGAAGTATTTACGGGACCCCACTCCACCATGACCACCTTAAAACGCAAATGAACGCCTTTAATTATTTTGGTCACCTGACTGTGCAATGTGTCTTCTCCTAATAAACAGGGATAATACACATTCTGATATTGTAGAAATAGGGATGGGAACAGCACCACCGTCACTTTAAATGGAGATGTAAGAATGCAACAGGCGGTCTTTAGGGGGCAGCTCCAGCCCACTCAAGGATTCACAGGAAGAAGAATCAATGACGTCAGCATTCCAAAAAAACAAATCCGTTTATTGCCCCATAGTACAATCTATGAAAAGCTTACCTCATGCTGACGTCATTGCTTCTTTTTCCAGTGCACATAGTGATGTCACAGCTTAGAGATAATGCTCACAGTTACGTCATACAGGGATAATCTACTCAGGAAAGTTACAGCTCAGGAATCATGCAAACATTAATATATCGCAATAGTGGGGTAATGCACATAGTCGTAATAGAGTGCAAGCATAATGCACCCAGTGATATCACAGTAACAAGATAATGCCCAGTACAGGCTTAATGCACAAAGTGATGTCACAGCACACAAATATTGCACATAACGATAACACAGTACATGGATAATGCACACAGTGATGTCACAGTACAGGGAAAGTGCACACAGTGATGTAGCAGCATAGAGATAATATACATGTGATGTCACAGTACCCAGATAATCCACTCAACAAAGATACAGACTAAGAAACATGCGAACAATTATGTCACAGTATTGGGGTAATTGCCCAGTGATGTCACAATACAAGTATAAACCCTGACAAGTCCTACATTTAACTGATTAATATACTGAATAAATAACACTCCGATGAGGTGCTGTGGTATTATAGATATAATGTTAAGCCCATTGATACATAACTATAAAGTCAGATGATGTTGAGACTTGATTATTTATACTCAGGGCAATGAGCCCAGTGTGACCAGTAACATGAATACATAAACCGATCGAATATTTCATTCCAGCTGCCACATGGGTGATAGATTAATCTGGTAATTCTTTACATTTAAACTTGGTATCGTTGTACATTTTGTGTATATCCTTATATTTGATACCTGTGCAATTTTGGAAATGATGATTTATCCACACGGAGAGGCCAATTACCATTTCCTAACACGGTGCTGATTATTTGCAGCTGTCATGGTGTTCGATTACCTAATATCTAATACATAGAATGTAGCAGTCAGTCTCCAGCAGAGAGTAGAACAGCATCACTAAAGTCTTCTCATGCCGCAATTAATAGCCTGTCTGCAACTTCAGTGGCCGTAGCAGCAATTGGAAATTTTAAAATGAGAACCCCAAAAATTCCACTTGTCATAATGACCATCATCCATCTTCATTTTGTGGGAAATAAAGCGATTTAGGTAATAGATACTTTTATAGGTAAAATATTTATTGCATTTTCGGATCACTAATTTTTACTCAGCCTAAAGCCTCATGTACCATTATGTACGGATCTGCAATATGGCGCCCATAGCCTGGTATGAGCCCATAATAAATGTGTGCCTTCAATTTTATACGTGGCATGCTGTATTATAAAAAAATTCTCCCCTAGAAGGTCATTACAGTCTGTGCAAATGACTTTACCGGTGCTTCAAATAATTGGGGCATTTGTCTTGCATTCTATAAATGAATAGCTAATATATAGGGATGTGGCAAACATTTATGTCTGAATGCTACAATTTTTGGGGCACTTTCTTACCACTAGAAAACCGTATGTGCATTATAGCATGCAAGGGAGTGTTTACACGGTGTAGTTTTTTCACGTTTTTTAAGGTGGTTTTTTTTTAAGCCAAAACTCAGAGAGGATCCCTCAGCTTTCAGGCTCCGCCATGGCTGCCTAACTGGGTAGATTTGCTGTTCAGGAATTTGGGAAAGCTGTGTAACACCCCCAGTTGGAGCTGTAATAGAGGACAGGAGACCAGGTAGGTTATCAGCTTTCCCAAAAACAGATACAAGTGTTACAAGATACAAGAACATAAATTTGAACATTCTGACAGAAGCTGACAGCTTAAAGTACTTATATTTACTGCTGATATTTCATTTTTTAAAGGGGTTAGAAGACCCATCCTCATATAATCTATTAGGGAATTGCAAATTATTAAAGGGGGTGCCCTGTTCAGGACCCTAATCTCTTGCCCAGAGTAGAGAGCGGTTACAAAGAGCATCTCTCACTCTGGAGGACTTGTCCTGTCCTGTATGACACAGACAACCCATTGATATGAATGGGCACTGTGTAATGCTTAATATGCCCTCTAGTGGCGCTGCAGGGAAATTGATCACTTATTGCCAGGTTTCTTCACAGATTATATATTATGTCTGAAGGTGGCCATACACATTAGACTAACATCTTTATGCACACACAATCATATAGGTGATTCTATGAATGCACTGTGTGCAAAGACTTTAATTCATCCATAGACGTACTATATGAAATTATTTGTGTGAAAAGACGTACACAACTCCATAAAGTAAGAGGCTATTCATCCTGAGCCATACTCCGAGGCAACCATTTAAAAAACGTTATCTGATGGAGTTAGGCCCTGTTCACATAAGGCCCATACTTTTGGTGTATTGGTTTGTATACCCCAAAAAAGTCTACAAAAATATATAGTAAAATTCCCATAGGTTTCTATGTAATGTCTATCTATGAATGGAGTTATATCTGCTTTGCGTGTCTGTACAGAAATAAAATCTCTCGCATCAAGTCAGTGCTCTAAGCCGCCTTTATATATATACTGCTGTATACATATAATCTGTGAATGTCTGTAACAGGCAGAGTATAATTTGATGGCGGAAGTCACCACTATACATTTCATTCATAACCTCAGTTACTCTCCTTCCACTTCTTCCATAAGGGACATAATTGTATTTCCATGATGCTGAATGGCTTACAGCTGCGGAAGAGAGGACTCGGTCATGCAAATCATTACTTGACCTTTGATCAGGGGGATGCTTGAGATATATTTCCCATAATCAGTAACCAGAGATTCTATAAAATGCGTTTAGTAATAGGCTTATTTTACAAATCAATGTCAGTGGGCCCTACCCGGTGCTCATGCTGTGACGTCGAATCTACTCTTATGTATATGATGTGTGAAGATCAGACGGCTCAATTGTTTTTTTTACATTCAAGGTTTTTTTTTCAAAATTTTTTGGGGGGAGAATTCAATATTTCTGGTTACTGAATCAAACACTTGGATATTCAGCACGACCAGCAATAAGACGGAACAACGGTATAACAACTTAATGGGGAGTGCACGCGGGTAAGTATCCCCGGTCCAAAGGAGATCAGGAATCCATATATAAAGGAGAGACTGCAGCACTCCAAGTAGAAAAAAATAGTTTTCTTTAATTCACCAAAAACATGGACATGCAACGTTTCAACCCTGTCAGGGGGATGTGATTGTGTGGGGACGCTTATCATCAGGCGACCCTCCTAACAAAAAGCAATTTTCCAAAGCGGACAACTCCTTTAAGGAGAATGCACAGTCATCTACATAAGCTGAAGCAGAATCGCAACATAAAGATCCAAAATACAAAAGCCAAACCTACATCTAAAATTACTGAGAAAAATGTATGTCTTGGATTTAGTGGGCTAAAATCTCTTACCAGCAGTATGAAAACAAATGAAACGCAGTATTGATATATCGTATGTCTATGCTGACCACATTCCCCCCTAGACGCACTTCGTTGCCTCCACATACAGCGGTATTGTCATGTGAATGAGCTTTAGTAACGTGATCTTTGCCACTCGGTGGAGTTGCCCCTTGAGCTGTCGGGCCCCATTGCATCTGCTTTGCGGGTTACCCTGGTAGTTAGGCCGTTGTAATTACCTATTTCTAGTTCTATTACTTATACAATTACAGTGATGTAATAATTATTTAAAGCAAATTTTTATTGAAATGTTTTTCCCTAGGACTAGGGCTACATCACAACTTTCGTTGCGCAACTCCTAGTCACGTCACTGTTCTGACTTTTGCTCAACTTTTATGCGTTTTGTTGGCACATCTTTTTTCTCTTAATTTTATTATTTTGTAATGGTAAGTCACACAACAAAAAATTTGCATATGTCTCCCACTGAAAGGAATGGGATGCGACTGTCGCACTGTCAGGGATCATTACTATGTATATTGTTTGAAAAATATTATCCTCACACATATGTATATACATTTCAGTTCTTTGTGTAATATACTGACATATATAACCAGTTCTTTGTTCATGACGGACACACCTATGGAAGACACCGGCCCCTGGAATGCAAGAAGAGTGAGTCTGAGAAACTGGTGGGGGCTTAGGCACTCCCACATCTCTGGGGAGGAGGCATGTGTCTCTTTCTGTGTTTCTTTGTTCTGAATAAAAAGTTTTCAGTCTTCCTCCTGACAGAGAGGGAAGCTGTACCAAACATCTGTGTGGTGTACTTCTCTCCAGGCATGCCTTCAGCTTTCAATTTACAGAGGTGGTTATTCGGTGTGAAATACGGACCTGACATTTGGCACCCCAGATGGGACCCCACTCGAGGAAATATCAAAATCCGGACAATCGACAATCACAGGGTGAAACAGATAACTCAAAGTTGCCCACTGAAGGAATTTGATCACCTCCGCAATAACACGGTAAGCTAATTGATTTTATAAATCTTCGTCTTATCTGTGTTAGTGGGCAGTCTTGTGGCGATCTGTAGAACCCTTTTGTTGATTTCCTGGATTATCTCAGGCGACAGAGGTGATATTTTCCGCTGTGAGGTCAAAAACCTGTGAGACCTTAGTCGCGCCGGACTAACCATCCTCTGGGTAATTAGGGACTAGATAGAAAATACGCGGACACAATATATATGTGTGATAAGTCGTGGATAGTATTATAACCTGTCTTATACAGGGGCACGCGGGCATAAGTACATGTGTGATAAGTCGTGGATAGGCACGCGGGCATAAGTACATGTGTGATAAGACGTGAGACGCGGGCACGCGGGGTGCAATGATGCACTGATAAGACGTGTGATAAGACGTGAGACAGGTGCACGCGGGGTGCAATGATGCACTGATAAGACGTGTAATAGATTTGTAGGTAAATATAGTGGCCAGACCAGAGAGTTGTAGACCGAAAATTGTTATATAGTTACGTGTATAATATAGACTGTTAGAATGGATGGTTTACGGTCCATATTCAAATCATCAGGATCACCCGATCCTATTCATGATTTGGTGAAGTGAATGGAAGTTAGGAATAAGAAAGGTATTGTATGTTATATGTATTAGAAAACACAGGAACAGCCGATGCCCGGTAATGGCGTCCGTACCTCATGTTGAGTGTGTCATCATTGTGGGTGGGAAACCCCCCCCTTCACGGCTGCGCAATGTGTTTCCAATGGGAGAGGCTGCCCCCCACCACCCACCCCTGATGTGGCCACGCCCGGCCCAACCAAATCAGTATGAAATAATCGCCTTGTTAATTTTGTCATTTGTAGTGTTCAGGACGCTGTTCACTGATGAAGCAACACGTCATCATAATATAGAGATGGTGGCCGACAGATTGTACACTGTTACAAATTATGTGTTTGATGTTTTGAACGTAGATAATTCCTATACAATAGTGTGATGAATGATTGCAGATACGTATGTTGTTTTGCCGGCATTGAAAGTGTTAAGATTGTGAGACTAGACGCTGTGAGAAGTGAGTGTGAGACCCCCCCCTCCCCCCTGTAGTGTGCTGTGTTTGGGAGGAGGAGGGGGGGCTGACTGGGTGCAGTCTGCAGGGCTGATGGGACAAAGGGATTTCAATATGCACTGCTAGATATATATCAGTAAGGTCTACAAACCTAAATAAATTTCTTCTCTTTGCGCATGCGCTGTTGTTTATAAAAGTTACGATATTTATGTGTTATGATGTGATCAGATTTCATGTGTTTTGATAATTCAGATGTATTAAACTACAGATACTGTGAGACACGGGTTTTTGAAAATGTATGTGCCCCCACCGTTCCCTATTTTTATATACAGTTTATTGGTTTGCAGTAATTAATGTTATCAGCTAATATTTTCTGTTTTATTGAATAACTAACTACAATTGTTTTGTTTTTGATTTCACACATAAATTATGTCATTGTAAAGATCAAATGTATTTGTCAGGAAAAAGTCATTTTTGTTTCAGGCTGTTGTACATTACAGGGGGTTAAACTAGTGTTATGTTGAGATGTAGTTTTGAACTCTACTACATTACTTTCGCAGAGTCCACAAAGGGGGGAATGGTGAAGGAACTGATCAGGTACAATTTTGGTTTGTTTTGAGTTAATTAATTTGGTTTCAGGAGATCTAAAAATGTGTAAGAGACCCCAATGAGTAATCCAGATTAAATGTGTATGAGAGTAACCTACATTTTGAGTTTTTTCTGTGTAGATGGTTCCAGATCTTTCCAGAACAGTAAATATGGCACTGGGTAAGCTGTGCTGTAGTCTCCACCCAATATGAGGTATTGTGTAAGAGACCATCCACCTCCAGCAAAGTTACACAGGAGGCAGAGGTGACGTCACTCACACGAGTCTTTATGGATTTAGATGAGGGAGAAGGCAAAACAAAAATTGTTTGGACATTGTTAATTTGATGTAAAGTTTTTAGGAATGTTTTATTTTTATTTGTTTTTGTATTAATCAAGTATTTGCAGAACCTGATAAAAGTGAGATTCTCAAAGTATTCTGGATTATCAGATGAGTGTGGAGAAGTGTATAACATTTGGTTTTATTTTAGAGGATGAAGACGCCACCCCTTTGAGATGTTCTATCTATATGTTACATGGGTTTTTAATGTAAATTTGTAATAAAGAGATATTTTATTATACAATATGTACAAGACAGGATACGGGGCACCAGGTAAATCATCCAGAAACCACTCTCACCTTCTTGTTCATCACAAGGAGCGGAGCTGGAGGTGCTCGCTGAGGCTGTAACCTGGCAGAAGGTAAGACGGCCGACATTTACACTGACTCTAGGTACACTTTTGGCATCGCCCACAATTATGGGCCCATTGGTAGTAGGAACTTTATTGGATCATCGGGTAAGCCAATTGAGAGAGCGAGAGAAGACAGACCTGACAACAAGGATATGTGCAGCCAGGTGTCAGTAAATTGGCTTGTCCCTGGATACAATAATGCCACCACTAGTTTTGTAGCAGCCGGCATGATGTGCGTACGGCATGACATAGGTAAAACAGCAAAGGTACCTATGAAAAGTGCAGCCCGGCCAGATTAACAGTCCCAGCGACTGCAGAACATACAACTACCCGAGGTAGAAGTGTATGACAATGTGCTCGTGTGTGTAGATCTGTTCTCAGGGGGGCCTGAAGCCCGGCCGGTATCTTCCCCACTGCAGACGTTGTGTGTAAGTGACAGGGGAACAGTGTTATCCCAAGTATTGACCTGATGTTTGTACAATGATAAGATGTTAGCAGTTCTCTAGACGTTGTCCCAAAGTTAGTTTGTTTAATAACTGTATTTAAGAAGTGTTGTGGGAATATTAAATTCTGAAGTTAAGTTTTATGTAAAGTTCTAGACCAGCTTTAGCATTGGACTATTAGAGTCATGCGTCAGATAAAAGGTACAGAAGCGGAATATTCCCATTAGAAAACATTTTTATTTGTTTATTTTTGTTGTGAAAGGGAAATTTTAGAGCAGAGAATTCTGTGCAGTGTATATGTGTATGTATAGATATGTATATAAAGAAGAAGAATCAGTTTGTAAGGTTTAGTTACTGACCAGTGTGAACTTTTAAAATAAATCTGTCATTGTTAATGTTTTCCTTCAAGTTAATTATCTGATTAAGATCAATTACTGATTAGGCTATGAAAAGCTTGTTCTCCACAGGAAGAGTCCAACTGGGAGCGGAAGGCGTGAGAACCAGATTCTGACAGAATGTGGACGGATAAAGGAAGGTAAACCGGTAACACCCAAGGCACTCTTGATGGCACTTGCATTGATGGTGTATGACCTCACATATGCCCCAAGACTGCAAGGATCGATTTGGTAAGATCTAATTGGTATGTCCCAGGTTTTACAGCTGTCGCTGCTAAATTCTGTTAGAGCTGTTTGATTTGCCTACAGAACAGTCCTGGCAGACCGGTGCCAACCTTATCATACCTGCCTCCCACGAAGAGAACCGACCTTGAGAGGCCTTCCCAGGTAGAACGAACCAGATTAGAGTAAGAAAAAATTGGTTTGAGATACTTGTGAAATAAACATGTGGAATCTGTGTATGTTTCTGTGAGGTGGAGATGTTCTAGGCAATCAGCTGAGATCAAGGTACAAATCCTGCTGAAAGAGTATCACCAAGTGCAAATGAAATGTACCCAGTAATCACACATATTCTAAGTTCCCTGTCCATTGGAACAGAGAAGTTTTTCTTTATATATATATATATATATAAGGTGTTTGATGTCATTTAAGGGCCTGACATTATTGTATGTATTTAGAACAACGTTTATAGTGCATGCGGATGATGTTATCACCAGATTAGTATTTATTTTAACAATTGACAAGAGTTGGGGGTCCCCAGCAAGTGGCAGTAAATATGAACTAAAAGACTTTTAACACGATGAACTCCATCACTGAGATGCGGCAGGCGCAGCCTGAGCCACTACAACGCGTTTATCATGAACTGACGGCAGTGTCACAATTCTAAGCGGCCGCCCAGACAAGTAACTTACCAGAGGAAGAGTACAGATGCGGAGGGTTTGATAGTCACAATACAACTCCACTAATCCGCCTACGTGGGATCTCACCCCAGGCTCACAGCATGAGGTGCTATGTACAGCCTGATGACGTAAACTAAAGGAGACGGTGTCGGACAGATGAGAAGGACCAAACCGAGTCCTGATGACATCAGCAAAGATCAAAGTAAAGACCAAAGACCTGAGTGAATCCGTCAGCAGGATCAAGTGTTTTGATAAGTAAGTGGCTAGGAGGGGGTAATAATTACTCCCCCACTGGACACCAACGTAGTCTGACTCCACAATTGTGTGGGTTACCCTGAGGGTGACAGTCAGTGAAGAGCAGAAGACAGGAGAAGAAGAAGGCGATGGTGTACAGGACTGGCAATGAACTGATGGGACCCAAAACCTGAGGGTGATAGCATTATGATAATTAGTTGAGGCCCTATTGTTTATAATGTCTGAGGTTTATAATTATAATGTGTGTAAATATGCCACGGTGCTGCAAATTACAATCTGAGGAGTTTTATGTGGAGGTGTGAGGTGAAGGTCACTGTGCTGCCCATGACCTGTCATATCTGCAGGGGTAAAGTCCCATTAGGACAGTAAGTGACAGTGCGACAATTATTACTATTAATAAAATGTAGACCGGATTAATTATATATATATATTACAACCAGCAGCGGTTTGTAGATTATATCAAGACAACCATCCTGTATCCAGAGGAGAATAGGGAAAGTTAGGACCACTCCGACACCTTGGAAGTCCAGGTACAAAGGGGGGTTACTCATCAGGAGTAGCTCGTCTCAAGCTGGTGAAGAAATCCAAAACCCCTACCCGCCTGGTTCGAGTGGTCAGTGATAGTTTGCTAGGCAAGACTCAGGGATAGAGTAATAATATTTTTAGGGGGGACTGTCAGGGATCATTACTATGTATATTGTTTGAAAAATATTATCCTCACACATATGTATATACATTTCAGTTCTTTGTGTAATATACTGACATATATAACCAGTTCTTTGTTCATGACGGACACACCTATGGAAGACACTGGCCCCTGGAATGCAAGAAGAGTGAGTCTGAGAAACTGGTGGGGGCTTGGGCACTCCCACATCTCTGGGGAGGAGGCATGTGTCTCTTTCTGTGTTTCTTTGTTCTGAATAAAAAGTTTTCAGTCTTCCTCCTGACAGAGAGGGAAGCTGTACCAAACATCTGTGTGGTGTACTTCTCTCCAGGCATGCCTTCAGCTTTCAATTTACAGAGGTGGTTATTCGGTGTGAAATACGGACCTGACAGCACAACTTGAGTTGTATTGCATTGCGATCAAAAGTTGTAGAAGCATGAAGTTGCACAAATTGTGTGAGCCAAAATCACCCTGTAGCTGAAACATAAAATGCAATTTCTACATATATATATTAAAGGGGTTATGCGGGAACCAAAAATTATTAGCAGTGCACTCACTGCTGCACTCTATGTAATCGCTGTACTACTGCTACTTCTTGTACATGGAGTACAGCGGGGCCGATCACCTGACGAAGAGCCGTATCGTCATCAAAGAAGACTGTGCAACTAGACAGTCGGTCCCCCGCCAGCGCTATAAAAATCTATGAAAATCTCAGAATCAGCACAACAAGGGACAGGAATGTATATTAGCGAGTACTCACATACTGCAGTGCTAATAATTTTTGGTCCCCACATAACCCCTCTAAATAAAAGCATACGAATATTTTTTGGGATAGTGTTTTCATTCATTAGTATATCAATCTATATTTCTTAGAGGGGATATAACTGAGCATAACGTTTTAAGACCTTCTAATCTGCAAGACTTAATTGAGATGTCAAAGACGACTTCTGGGTGGTACATGAATAACCTTAGAGAACATGTAGTGTGCATAAAACCTTGAGTTATAATGCCAAACACTGCGGTATGGGCAAAGAAAGGAAAATATTTAGACAGTTATAATTATACCGTCATGCTTTTATTACAACGCTCGCCACTGCTGTTTATATTGTGCTGGATAGGAGCCTGGCTTAGAAAAACATAGACTCAAGCATGTGCACTCACTGGATCTAATGATCTGTAATGATTTCATTTATTTCAGCAAATATTGATATAGTTAAAAATAAAAATATAATCACTATAAAGAGGCAATACCACAAATAAAGAAGATATTACCATTAAATCCATCTTACTGCTATTAGCCAACCCCCCAGTCATTAAGGCCTATTTATAGAAAATCTAGGTTGACGCTTGGTTTCTATAATTTCCAAGAATGTGGTAAGAAATAAGTTAGAACAATTGAGGATTAGCTACACTTGGTCTAAGATTATTTCCCCAAATGGGCCATCTCCAACTTTTGGATCTCACTTAAAGGCCGGGCACTAGGGTTCATCATTAAATATTTTCACAGGTCTTTCTGGTGGATTACTGCAGCCACTATACTGCCGCGAACCTGTCAATCAGGGTATTACAATAGGGCAACAAAATAAAATAATGCGCATATCTATGCTGTGATGAGGGGCCCTATAGCTAGGTGCCTCATAGCCAATGAGCAGCCCCAAGAGCGATAATGTATAGAATAGAGGATGGTGATTGCTCATATCAATTTACCTATTGGACTTCAGCTTGATGGAGTGGTGTGGACAAGGGAAATAAAACATTGTCCGCATTTAAAACACAAAATTAGTTAAACGCCCTATCAAGAGACTACCAAACGTATAATGTCTTTATAAAAGTTAGCGTCCACCATTCTGTCTTTATGACCAAAATTCAATGCTGATTAATTTCATGTGTCTATAAAAAGGAACACTGTTTTTCAGACTTGATAAATTATATAATTTTAGTTGCAGACAGCCACCACTAGGGGGAGCTAACTGCATATAGATTTATACAGCTAGTATTGAACTTAATGGAGGCTGTATAAATGTGTCTGCAGTGAGCTCCCCCTAGTGGCGACTGCAGGTGGCCACTTTTACAGTGTCACTACAAGCATGAGCCCCATAGTAATCGGGTGTTCTGCTTCTATAGTAGAGATGCATTCATGTGATTGGCTAAGAAAGACTTGTCTTCATCCATTTAAAAAAAAACAAAAAACACATAGAGTCAAACCCATGCTTCATTATTAAGGGGAATATGTATTTTTGAGGCAACCTCTGTGGCTGCTGTGGGGATAAAAGAAAGGGCCTGTCCTATGTGAATTTAAACACAGTCACCCATATGTTAGCAGCACAGGGGGCTGGTAAACTGAGGTTCATGGTGCCTAAAGAACATGGGGGGCAAAAAGCTTCAAATGAATGTCCTAATTTTAACACTATGTAGTTTTTGGGTCCAGAATTTTGTGATAAGGCCTTAATATCTATCTATCTATCTATCTATCTATCTATCTATCTATCTATATCTATCTATCTATCTATCTATCTATCTATCTATCTATCTATCTATCTATCTATCTATCTATCTATCTATCTATCTATCTATCTATCTATCTATCTATCTATCTATCTATCTATCTATCTATCTATCTATCCTTTTTCTGCTACAGAGCTCCAAATCCCCTGCAAAGACAAAAGATAAAATTCTGTGTGCCTGCAGCCACCACTAGAGGGAGTCTAGGAGCTTACTGTTTTATTATTGAGTTCAATGTATGAACAGTATGCAATAAGCTCCTGAGCTCCCTCTAGTGGTAGCTGACAACTACAGAATTGTGAATCTATTTAGGTTAATAAGATCCAAAATAGTCCTCACAGGTGGACATTCTCTTTCAGGCTTTCAATAATGAAGATTGTGTCATAAACTGGAAGAGGGGATAGGACGCTTTTATTTTCTGCTAAGACGGCCCCATCTGCTCTATCAGTGACACATAAAGAGATAGATCCTTCATCACTACATAAGGGACTATTAAAAAATACTGCTGGGGTGGGTATAAAAGTTATGGATAGAAGAAATAAACCTTAAATTAATGAAAAGTCAGCAAAAGTAAAAAAGAAATGCATATCATAGTGCAAATACTCATCATCTGTGATTCATTGCACTTTCCTGACTTGAGCCTGATATTAGATAATAAATATTATTCTCAAAATTCCTTCAATTACTCATCCTGCGCCCACAGGTGGAATTCATCATGGGCCGACAAGTATTTGTTTAGTCTCCCCGGCCGGGCCTATTGTTAACATGCATTGAAAATACTTATATCCTAGGTTGTTTGCTCTGCTAATGAGACGTATTAATACTACATGATGACTACAGGCCAATATTGTAGGTTTAACTTTTTTCTTTTTAGAGAAGTTGTTTAGAAACATTTTGGATCTCCAGCAGTTTAGGATTTCTGACTCTGACATTGCTTCTGCACAGTTGATGGTCATTTATGTAAATGGTAACATGTAAATTTTTCTATAATTACAAATCTTTTGCATTTCTTCTGGTGATTTCCGTCGGCGTGATGAGCCCATTTGTGTTTATTTAATAAAGGTCACATTATTATGTAAATTAAATACAGCAAGGGAAAAAGGCTAGATGCAAAAATCACACAGAAATTAACATAATCAGCACGTTACTATTACTTCTATTAGAGGAATAATGCAGTTTTCCTGGACTGTAATATTGATGGCCTATCCTTAGGATAAATACCTTCCAACATTAGAATCCCCCACTCGCGGGACATGATTAAGCCCCCGCCCTTGTTCTGGCCAGAAACGCCCACTTTGGTGCATATTTGCATAAATATGGTTGAGAGATGTGTTTAGACCTCAATATCTGATTGGTGGGAGTCGAACTCCCGGCATGTACCACATCCCCTTTAATGTTTACCCAGGCATAGCGCCATTTTATTATTGTGGTTGTGGCTGTGTATAGTACTGCAGCTCACAGCAGCTCAGTCCCGCAGCCCATTCATTTATCTGATGGCAGGGGGGCCGGGATCACTCCCCTCATGAATACACCAGACTCATAACTATAAACCCGCATTGTTCTTTGACTTTTATTAGCCAGATGTCAAAATATTTTTTGTGCTGTTTGGACTTATAGGAGAACGGACCTATCCCGATTCTATGCACCATAGTATATTGCCAGATCCGCTTTAAACATCACATTTTATAGATTTGTGATCAAATAGATGACATTTTCAAAACTGCATAAAAATAATTCCTTTTCATTTAAAGAAGAACCGTCACCTCTCCTGACTGGTCTGTTTTTGTAAATACTTGTATTCCCCATGAAATATCAATTCTAGAGCATCTTTTCTTGGAATTCTGCATTGTGCGGTTCCTCCCTTATATTCCTAGAAATTGAATATATTGATAACTGGGTGTTGCCATTTCCCTTGTCAATGGGGCAAATCCATACACAGTGTGACACAGTCCAACCAGTACAGACAGTATCATAGTGTGTTGGGACACGTCCCTTGACAAGGGAAATAGTAACACCCTTTTGTCAATTAAAAAAAAAAATCTGTTGAAGTTAGAGTTAATGTTTAACTCCTTAAAAATGTACTTATTAGTGATACAGAGAATTAAAGGTTCTCCTGACTCACTTCTTCCAGATCATGACACCAATATGGCATTGCCTTAATGGTCCTGGTTGCATGTGGAAAGACTCCCTCCACTGAATGTCACAGGACTTGGCAAGTAGAGGACAGAGTTTTTTGTATCATGATCTGGGGGACACAAACCGGGAGAACCCGCTATTCTCTGCATTGCAACAGCCTAGATACGTTTTGAGAGTTAGGGTATGTTCACACGGCGGGGGTCCGTAACGGCTGAAATTACGGGGATGTTTCAGCCTGAAAACATCCCCGTAATTTCAGCCGTACCGGCATGTGCAGGCGCTTGAACGCCGCGTCAATTACGGCCGTAATTAGCGCTGCTATTCATTGGAGTCAATGAATAGCGGCTCCAATTACGGCCAAAGAAGTGACAGGTCACTTCTTTGACGCGGGCGTCTAGTTACGCGCCGTCATTTGACAGCGGCGCGTAAATATACGCCTCGTGTGAACAGACAAACGTCTGCCCATTGCTTTCAATGGGCAGATGTTTGTCAGCGCTATTGAGGCGCTATTTTCAGATGTAATTCGGGGCCAAAACGCCCGAATTACGTCCGTAAATAGGCCGTGTGAACATACCCTTAGAAAGTCAACTTCGACAAAGAAAAGTATTTAACAAGGAGTTATACATTAAATGGTATGGAAAACTTATGATACTTACAGATTAATGAATACATTTACACCCGGGTACATACCTGAGGGTTTTTAAACACAGCATATTTTTCAGATTTCTTCACAAAGTAAATTTTGTTTTCACTATCTCTTGTCCAGTCTGAAAGGATTTCCACTATGTTTTCATGGTCCTCAAAAAATCTCTCTGGATGAAAAAATGAAGATGCATTAATATTCTGCCATTCTAGTCCTCCACCCAGCCAAATCCATTTTCTTGCCCCAAGGTGGCCGTTCTACAGTATTCAGTACTAGTATATTAAAAATATCCAGATAAGGGCTCATACACATGGCAATGCTAAGTTCATAAAGCTTGTCCAGCAGCACACTGGGACTACACAGCTCTATAATGGACCTTTAGGCAATCCGCATACTGCTATATAGTGCCCACATGTGGGACCGTATTCTCCCCTTGAAGCAATACCTCTAGAGTGTAATAACTCTGCAATACGGCATGTTTTGGTGCATGCCACAATTTTTGTCATTACTAGGTACTTCCGTGTGAATATGTGGAGGTAGAGAATGAACCTATAGAATTTTATGGATACTGTATCCCATATGCGTGCAACATTTATCTGTAATATGACTGGGTGTATGAGGCCCAATATTAGGTTCACATCATGTTTATGGGCTGTGTGAGAAGTATATATTTGTTTACCACAATACAATATGTATATTCTGACGTACCCATACTATTCTATGGGATAGATATTTGCCAATAGAGTGTCTTTTTGGCATATGCTGGACAAATATATATCTGGCTACTGTTTTGTGCAATATTCCAAGTCAGCACCCCGAAAAATACATTACACTACAGTATACTTTTTTTAGTTTTTATTATTAACAAATCAAAATCAAAGGGCAGACGTATCAGCATACTTGCCTACAGCTGAATCTCACATCATGGGACATTTTAAGCCCCACCCATTCTGTCCAGTCACACCCCCAAATGCCCCTTTAAAAACAAATTAGCATAAACTCCACCCTTTTAAACATATATCACAATCCTGATGTGAACGGAGCTTTAGTTGGTCAGGACAATAGCTGAATAAGCTTTAAATGTGACTTTCTATTTTCTTCTCACGGTGAAGAGAATTTATAGACTAGAAACTTGTCTAAGTGGAGGTTGATTCTATAAATAATGATTGTTGTGATTTAATAATTGATAATTTTCCCTTGCACTTCCTATTCTACCAATGGTGACTTTGACATACACATAATAACAACTTGAGATCTCATAAAATCCTGAAACATTTGCATATTATTTCAGCAAATCTTTCCGTTAATCATCAAAGTATTTACCAATCTGCAGCTCTGGATTTTCCTCATATAAACACCACTCAACTGCAAAGTCACAGTGAGCCTTCTCAAACATGTTGTCCAGGATTTCACGGACAGTTTGGCGTTGATCCACCATTAAGGTCTTGGTGCTGCTGTCTGTCATGTGAACCTTAACAATCAGCTGGAGACAAAAGCAAAATGGTCATGTACTGTGGAGGTGGAAAAGCTAATTTACTCCATATTAATAGATGAACATTGGACCTTATATGTCCGAGCTAATGTGGAGAAAAGATAAAGACGTAAGACATAGTAACCAATAACAACTTCCAAATCCCTAGGCAGGCAGCCAGTAGATCCAGATCTACTGGTAGGGTAGATCTTGTATAGGCTCTGAGAAGAGCTTCAGTTCAACAATGAAGACTCTTCAGTCCACAGGTGGTGGACTAAAGCAGCAGTAGATACTAAATGGACCCTTTTATTATTACAGTAGATCTCTACCTCACCAAGGTTTTCTAAGCTGCATAGAAAAAAAAGACGAGCTAAAGTCTACCTTTCTATGGTTGACTTAGGTTCTGATCTTAGGTTACAGTAGCCCAGCAGAAGATAACCTTCTCTGTAGCTGACTTTGGACCATGAGGGTATGTTCACACGTAGTCAACAAAAACGTCTGAAAATCCAGAGCTGTTTTCAAGGGAAAACAGACCCTGCTTTTCTGACGTTTTTTTACCAACTCGCATTTTTCGCGGCGTTTTTCACGCCGTTTTCGCGGCGTTTTTTACGTCCGTTTTTGGAGCTGCTTTCATTGGAGTCTATGAGAAAACAGCTCCAAAAACGTCCAAAGAAGTGTCCTGCACTTCTTTTGACGAGACTGTATTTTTACGCGTCGTCGTTTGACAGCTGTCAAACGACGACGCGTAAATAACAGGTCGTCTGCACAGTACGTCGGCAAACCCATTCAAATGAATGGGCAGATGTTTGCCGACGTATTTGAGACGTATTTCCAGACGTAAAACGAGGCAAAATACGCCTCGTATACGTCTGAAATTTGGCCGTGTGAACATACCCTAATACTTACTACTTGTTTTTTTTTAGGTTAACTTTAATGGTGTAGATCACTCTCTCCCTTACAGGAAAATCAACTTTAGCCTAGAAATGAGGCGAATATTATGAAATATATAGGAAACAGGAAATATTAATGAAAACAGCAGAAAGTGCAAAACAGCATGTGAAATTCTCTAAACTTTACTTCTGTTAAAAGTTTAATGAAAATTTGGACACAGCTTAGAATTGCATATGTGTGGATTTTAGAATTAGTTCTCTTTTTTTTTATAGTGACACTGAGAGTATATGTAAAACGTCTTATTTGCTTTACAAATATTTCACAAAATAGCAATCGCCATCCCGGTATTGCTGTGTGAAATCATGGTCCTTGATCAGATGCCAACTAGGGTACTATTCAGCTCAGTTCAAATATCTTTAAGTCTGAAGCTGGCTATACGCATAAGATAAAAGACCTGATCCTGTTGATTTAGGCATTACGGACGACTCTCTTATTTGTGTGGGGGCCTCTCGACTTTCCCCTTAATGGCAAATGTTGGGGAAAAGAGGGATCAGACAAGTTGGATTTCAACATGCCAGATCCTTTGTTCCCTTCAGAAAAAAGCTTGTGCCTCTTTCCCCATTTAAATAAACACACTTGCTCACCCAAACAGAGTGTAATAACCAGCGGCTTGTGAACCCACTGTGCTACTTGACTTAGGGCAACCTCTAAGGGCGTTATCTATGTAGCCTCCCCGGTATTCACCCTTTAAGCCCCATACGGGGATCTGTAGTTCACTGCAGGGAGACTACCAGATCACTGCCTGTTGAGTTGGTCCCGGTGTGAGTAGCAGCTGGCCCAGCGGACCAGGAGACAACGGTGAAATACACCGTGGGTGCAGACACCGGCAGATGGTACCTTGACAAACGGGTGTAGATCTGAAGTCACAGTTTGTAACAGGTACAAGGTCTCAGCCACAGGTAGCAGGATATAGACTGGCAGCTAGTAGCAGGATACAGACTGGCAGCAGGTAGCGTGATACAGACTGGTAGCAGGTAGCAGGATACAGACTAATAGCAGGTAGCGAGATGCAAACAGGATCCTTTGCAAGAAACAACTAAGTTGCACCAAAGTTGCTCAGATGCCAGGTGATCAGAGGAGCTGCCTTAAATAAGTCCAGAGCAGCAGGGATTGGTTGGAGAGCATTGTGAATGTGCCCACTGGCCCTTTAAGAGACAGCCATAGAGCGCGTGCGCGCCCTATGGGACATGCGGCCACGAGCAGCAGAGCGACCAAGCAGCCGCCAGCCACATGCGCAGTCCCTGTATGGCGGAACAAATAGCTCCTGAAAGTGTGTAGTACAGACCCATAGGCAATACATGTGCCATATGCTGCCTCTGTGATGGAGCGTGCCACAATATTTTTTCTCATGGATTCTTTTGGAATCTGAGGCAGATGGACTTACAGAATGGGCCCATTCAATTTTTTGGGTCTGTATTATGGATCCATATCTCAATGATCTATAATAGGTTGTGTGTATAAGAGGGTCTTTCACCTGTTCTGGGAAAGCAACCATTTTCTTGATACTGGGTGGCCCTGAGTGGTTATCACTTTTCCAGCCATGTGAAGCATTACTTAGGGGACCTATGCTACAGCGGGGGTAACGTTCACATTTCATGATTTGCACCAACTCCTGTGTGTACTTGCTCTTACAAAATGTAAGAAGGAAATATTTCAGGAGGAGAAACATCTTTCTACTGAAGCACCCGCAGAGCAGAGTTGTGTAAATGAAGATATTAGCAATATATAAATTATAAACGTATAAACTGTATAGTAAAACAATGTATACATTCTATTGAGAATGAGTGATGCGAGATATTACAGAGTATTGTGACCTCACGGCACCTGCAGATGTAGCCTGGCACTTCCTACTGCTGGTTTTACTAGGTCAAACGATATAACGGTTCTTCTATTTCTGCCGCTGTCAGAGATTTATTTTGCTGCAGATGCGTCCTGAAGACATACAGCTGCAGATAAAGTACTGGTGGGATGTATATGACCCCAAGCCACCAGCTGGGCACCACTCATCATCTGCTGATGCTTGGTTAAACTGATGAGAAATTGTAATGTCAAGAATGTATGAAGTGTCAAAGTATCCCATAGTATTCTGTACTATTATTACTGAAACATACCAGAAACAAAAAACCGCTAGCATGGTCTGGTTTCACGGGCAACAAAGGTTGGATCCTTACCAACCGTGTTGTCATGAAATACTTGGCTGGGCTAACACATTGTATTTGAGCAGCATTTATTGATGCACTTTGGTTTATGGTTTTCTTGCCAGATCTGGCAATTTAATGGTGCAGAATATCTTTTGTGGCCATGGAATATTCTGGCACTCCCTGGTTGCCTAAATGGTCAGTCCACCACTGATCAGCAAACTATAGCCTATTGGAAAATCCTGTGGTCTGCTGATCGACAGCAGGGGCACAATTACCAAATATATTCTTTAAGAAACCTACAAAATGTGACCAAAGGTTGGAGAAATAGTGAAATACACATTTAGGTAGGTATGACCAGCAGAGGGAATATTCCAGATGACCAGGTAACTCATAACTCCACTCGGTGCTGCCACTGATAATGTCTATGGGCATTGCGGTAAAAATGTAGCAATCCATATGTTGACTCTGATAACTTGCTGCAGCGTGATATCACCCAACAAAAGCCATTGAAAAGGCATTGAAAAAGTCAAGTTATAGTTTCTTGCCACCGTCTATTTAAGATAAAGTCATAGAGTCAAGATAAAGTTGGCTACATCTGTACCAAATTTTTCTCATATAATTGATCAATTAAGAACAAGACCTTAAAGGGGTCATCTGCTTTAAGCAATCCTTTAATTGTTAAATGAAAAGCTAGTCACAGGGTATGCCGCTGCTTGAACCCAGCGATCTACTGTGATCTGTGGAGGATCTTAGCAGCAAGTGTTCAATTTCACTTCTGCCCCCTTGTGGGGCAAATGAAGCATTACACACTCCTCTTTGAAATCAATAGGCTGTCTGTGTAATACAGGGACAATGATCCTCCAACGTGATTATTTATAGTCACTCTCCACTCTGGTTAATAGGGAAATCTATCAATTAATTTAGAATTCCCTAATAGGGTATTTGACAATGGCTTTAAAGGAAGACAACTCCTTTGACCAGTGACAACTGATGGACCAAATTTCCACTAATGATCATTTTGTCGGACTGTTGACGTAACATGGTAGGGAATGCAAGATCTTCTTGGAAACTGGATAATCTAAAAGCATTTTGTTTCTACCAACAAGATTTTTAACTTTTTTGTCAAAATTCATGTCAAAGTATTTAAACTTGTTGGACTAGAGTTCCTTAAAACCACTGGAGGAGATGATTCTGAGGACCACCCTCCATTAGAACATGTGTGCGTCCACTTTTAATTGCGTCGTAGTAATTGATGATATCATTGCATATCATCAATAAGGTCTAATGGGTTATTTGGGAATCATCCCATTAGAGATAGACCCTACTAGTAAGTGGTTGGCTCCAAAGAAAGCTCTAAACGGGGTTGTCTTTTGATGGATTTTGGTGGCACATTATATTGTCAGAGCCTGGGCCCACTGGAAGATCCTCTAATATTATAGTGGAGCAGTGTATTTTTTTTTTGCCTTACTTACTTTTTTAACTTTGGCTTCCTTCATTTTGCCCAAAGCGTGCATTATTTTGTCAGCTTTGACTTTTGACTCTTCTTCATCCTACAATAAATTATAGCAAAAAAGTAAAATAATTTCCCTTTTCTGGTAAAACTGAACAAATTACATAACATGCAAACTTTTTTTTAAACTGGGACGTCTTAAAAAAAACAATGTTCATTAAGAAAATATATCAATAAATATTATTTTAAAACTTTTCCATGAGCTTATGAAGTTTGCTACAACTGCTGTTTTCAGTTCTCTTTCTAAGACACACTTTAGCCATGTATGCAAAACACAATAAATCAGGAGCCCAATGGGGAGCATGTGATGTTTGTCAAAATCAGTGGTGGGCAATTAATGGCCTGGAGTGAGTCGGACTGCTAGGATCACCACCACTTACAAAGAAAAGGTCCCATGTCCCTGTTTGCAGGTGCAGTTACCCTCTATTATATAAAACGTTGCATGTCTCATTATAAATTGACAATGGCATACTCTATACTTGTAGTATATGTGTAGCATTTTATCACTTAAGGCAGTGTTTGTGACATGTATTCCATTGTTGGGACCCCCAGCGATCAGCTGTAATCTGTTAGGAAACCCTTCAGCAAGTGTTCATTTCCCCTGCAGTGCCACCTTAGGAGAAATGATGCATTACACAGTTTCCATTTAAATCAATGGGCTGTTCATGTAATGCTTTAACTAATAGATAAAGACAGTCTGTATGCGGACTATCATATATTGACTTAGTTTTCTAAAACTAACATCCACTTTAGGAGAGATACATGTAATCACATTTTTTCGAATTATAAGAGCACATAGACAATTTCCACATAGTTATCCATAACAACTTTGTAAAAATGCCGCCTCTCTTTATCTTTTCTACCTGAGTTTTTGGTTCTTCAGGATCAGGAGGTGGAGGAGGAAGATCCATTTCCCATGCACTAGGGGGTGGTGGGGGGAGAGAAGAGAAGTCATCCATGGAACCAGTGGGAAAATTATCAGTATCGTTAGGATAATATTTGCTTAAGGTTTCCACATTAGGGAAGGGAGGTGTACTATTGTAGCTTTGACTATTTGCTTTCATTTCAGCATCTTTGCAGTCAGCCACAAGGTCAGCCATTAAAGTGTCCAGATCATTGTCTTCAAGGGCATTAAGTGACTCTGTAAAAAAAGAAAAAAAATCTGAAATATATGTAATATGTTATCTACATCTTCCAACATTTTGTTAAATGAAACAATTTAAGACTTTAAAGGAAATTTTCACATTTGAAACCAATTTATTTGTATCAATGCATCTAGTGAAAAATTAAGCAACTTTGCAAATAGTCTTAATTAATAATGTCCTATTAATTCCTTTCTAGAGTTCGTTTACAGACGTATATGTCTCCATAGTAACAGACAGCAAACAAACCCTGTGTAGTCAGATTCTTTTCCAGCCTTTCTTAAACTTCTTGCTAATGTACTCTACCAATGTAAGTTAGCAAAATGTAAGGGACAGATGGAAGGGAGTATTGCATGTGTATTAAATATGTATTACATTTGCACCACTTCGCCTCCATTGGCTTGCTTTATATGCTAAAAAGTAAGTAGTGTTGCATGCATGTAATGTCCACAGCCGTGGACCGTCGTTCTAACTTACCCCCCAACGGCCACGGCCATGGACGAGTGAGTGCTAGGTAACATCTCCCTCCTGAGAGACGCCGGGATTCACTTCCGCATCACTGTACTGGCTCCCGTAGGGTGCGCGCGGACACTCGCGCCAGGCCTTAAAGGACCAGTACACGCACATGTCAGAAATCTGTAATTAATACATAATTCCCCTGGACTATATAAAGGGCTCTGCCCTTTCACCCATTGCCTGAGCATTGTCGTGTTTACCCGTGTTAGTCTTGCAAATGGTCATTTAGTGTTTTCCTTTTCCCAATGTTCCTGTGCCCTGCTACCTGTGTCCTGTATCCCGTGCGATACCTTCTTTCGTATCTTTAAAGAGTTGGAGTCGTGTGCTGCTTGCGTCCACGCCTGCTGTGTTACACTGCTGCCAAGGTCCCATCTGAGCCTAGCCAGGTTACTACTGTCTGAACTACCACAGGTACCCTTGTGCTCGGACTATAGACTTTGTCCTGGTACCCTGTTTGGCCAGCTGCTATCCCGCTACGGCGGTATGGCCCAGTGGGTACACAAACTCACAGATCGTGACAATGCAGTTAGGTCATGCTGCATGTCAAGTTCAGAATCTAAATTTAGATTACTGATCAATAATAAAAACCCTAGAAATTCATTAAATGTACTGTATGTGCATATAAGAGTACGTACCATTTAAGTCTTTGAACCCAAAGGAAAAGTTCATCTCAGTTTCTGTGGTTATGGCTTTCATAGGTGGGTCACTTTCTATACCCAGGCTCTGTAAATACGTAAAATGAAAAAACATAAGACTATGTTATCTGTAACCTCTCCTTCATATCTATCTATCTATCTATCTATCTATCTATCTATCTATCTATCTATCTATCTATCTATCTATCTATCTATCTATCTATCTATCTATCTATCTATCTATCTATCTATCTATCTATCTATCTATCTATCCCATATCTATCTATCTATCTATCTATCTATCTATCTATCTATCTATCTATCTATCTATCTATCTATCTATCTATCTATCTATCTATCTATCTATCTATCTATCATCTATCTATCGTTCGTATGGCAGGGGTAAAAACGTCATCCTACATTTTTTTTTATCCTCTAGGCATTGATGATGTCTTTTTTTAGGTCGGTTTCATATTAGCATAATACAGTGCATCTTTGTGCCCACATTGTGGCCATACGTCCCAGCTCGGCCTTGTGTCTGATAATCTGAACAAATAATATCATATGTACTACTATAATAGGTGCTACTATGATACTATTAGTTTGGGTCATCATATTTCACTGGGATAGTGCCTGAATTTTAGAGGCTGCATTGGAGACTTAAACTAATCACTGGGTATATTGTATCCAATTGAAAAATATAACTTTTGTTATACTAAAAATATGCACAACCATGTCCACATATAAGACAATGTAGTTCAATGACCACACAACAAAACTACAAACATAGGGATACTGATATGTTCATGTTGAGGAGGGACTCGTCTTTACTTATAATGAATTGAACCTAGGGTTTATGTGGGGATACTCTGACAATACTTCGCACTGACACCAATACATCCCCCTGTCTACTGTAAAAATCAGTATCCCTATGTTGGTGGTTTTGCTGTGTGGTCATTGAACCACCTAATCCTATATGTGGACAACTTATGTGACATAGGGGACATTGTATAACAATTGTATATATTAATATTATCTGTTCGCAACCCTTTAGCTTTTTTGCTGCTTACACCATTTTATTTGATAGAGGGTTTGGGGGAGGGGAATTATTAATTTGGTTATATAGCTTCTCTTTGTATCTGAGATAATTCTGTCAAAACTCTCACCTGCTACAATTTCTTTATTAATAACTTATGGCGGTATTGTAATAACAGTTTTATTAGAGGCCTGCCACAGCTTGCCGGGTGTCTAGTCACATCCCTGCTTCAATAGTCACAGTTTCTCTTTGTTAATATTATCTTTAAAATGTACATCCTGTTTTTTTTGTATTTTTTGTAAAACCTAAAATTAGTGCCCTGACAGAAGAAATATTACACCAAGGCCTAATAAGGTAAATTTCAGACTTACTCAGCCGGGTCCACTCTGCTTGATGTAAAATTTGAAACAAAAAAAGGTGAGTTGCACTTTAAGATTAGTTGAATAGCATGCCGTATGTAAATGTGAGTCATACACAGAGGAGAAAAGGCGCAGTTCTCATTTGCGTCATTTATTTAGTTCACCATGGAAGCCATGACGCTGTGTCGTATCCTTAATACAATGGATACAAATGGTGGCCAATGGACCCGTTTGACGTACAATGGGGTCCATTGGTGTTCCATTATGGTTTCCATCAATCTGACAACAAGATTAGCACTGCATTCTGCACTATTCTTACTGTCAAAAGTGACGTAACTGCCGACGGAGAGGTTTAACGGCAGTGTAAACAGACATTTATCGCATATCCACAGGACATGTCATAACTGTCTGATAGATGCGGGCCAGGCCTCTGGTACCTGCACCTATAAGGCTATGTTCACATGGTGGATTTTGCTTGGTGGGTCCTGCTGCAAAATCTGCCGCAGAATTATTCCTGCTGTGGGCAGGAAGATTCCAACTCCCACCAACTTCAATTGGATGTTTGTGCGAAGATCGAGCAGGACGCTTCTTTTGTCCGCTAGCTGAAAAAATCAGGTAGTGGGAAAAAGAAGCGTCCGCCTACCATTGAAATGGGAGGGCCTAACTAGAACGGGGCCCCCTTACCACCGTCTTACCTTATCCCATTTCTAATGTTCTCTGGCGAGGTGGTCGGGAGTACGGAAACAGCTAAGTTCGCTGAGCTACTCTGTTTCTGGAACTCCCATAGAAGTTAATGGGAGCTACGGAAATAGCAAAAGTTTCCATAACTCCTATTCCCTTCTTTGGGATTTGCAGAAACATCGTAGTTCAGCGAGATCTTTTATTTCTGTCGGAAATCAGTGAGAGCAAGAAAAGGCAGGATGGTAGTCAGGGGACCCCGTTCTAGAGAAAGGTGTGGTTTCCAGAGGTAGGACCCACATCTATTGGACATTTATGGTATATCCTGTGGACCCCATTAATTGGAATATTGCTCTGTAGAGAAGCAATATACAAACAGTAGAAAAAGCAGAACAGAACATGCTACGAAAGAGGAACAGTAAACTCTTTGCTGGGCATGGATTTGTCAGAACTTATATGGCATTCATTATTTGGATTCCAGAAAGTACCAAGGAAATCTAAGTTACTTGGAAATTTTTAATATCTCTGCTTGATGTTATTATTTGGGAACCTTCATTATTTACTTCTGGGGGATATAAATCTGTCCTGGTCATGTGATGGACACACAGGTGCAAGACACAGCTCTGATAACTGTACTGTAATTGTAACGAGCCGTGCACCTGTGTGTCCATCACATGACCAGAACAGATTTTTATCCATTATAAGTAAACCATAAAGGGTCCTATACAATAAAAACAAGTAGAGATCTTGAAAACTGTGAAATTGGTACAAAAAGTATATTGGAATATTGTATAACTTTTCATCATACAATAAATAAGCGTTGTTCGCTGAAACTCTAATATCCCCTTCATCCCCGGTATTGTGAAGGTATAGCACATTCTATGTTTTCTATAGTTATAGTTATGTGTTAAAGAGTTTTTCCTTTCATTAATTTATATTTATTGATTGGGCACAATATTGGGAGTCCTTTTACAAATTCTCTCACCATTGTCTCCTATAAAGCATTGGAATGCCGGGACACCTATGGCATGGGGACTAGGCACAATTTGACAAAATAAATTAAAGGCGCGCTCCACTGAGAACAGCCCTTTTATATTAGGGCATCTGTAGGATTTCTTATGAATCCTGAAGTATTTTCAACTCCTTTTATTGAGTATTTTCAACCATTCAGTAGTACCAAGGGGAGACTTGTGATGCTTCCCTGGAACTTAGAAAATACTTATCCCTTGTAACAAGTCGAAAAGTGGCTGCATAATCTCTGGGGCAGAATAAAGTCATATTCATGAAAGGATACTGTCATCACAATGTTATTTGGAAGCTTCCCTTTAACGATCACTCCTTAAAGGTTAACTAAACTTTTAAACACTGATCAAAGTTTTGATCGGTTGGGGTCCGAGCGCTGAGACCCCCACGAAACGCTAAAACGAAGCTGCAGAAGCGCTCGGTTCCTGATCGGCTCTTCTCTGGAAAGCTGATCATTTGGTGTATGGAAAGACTAGGAGAAAAGGCGATCAGATATGAAGCGGATCAGCACTCACCTGAGCGCTTCCGCAGCTTCGTTTTAGCGATCGGTGAGGGTCTCAGTGCTCAGACCCCCACTGATCAAAACTTCTGACATGTCACTATGACATGTCAGAAGTTTTTTGAAAGTTTAGTTACCCTTTAATCTGGCTATTTTATCCAACTAGGCCATAAACATACTTGGCTTGGATAAGCGTGCATGTTTATTACAATGGGGAGAGGGGAATACACCGCTGTCAGATTCCCCTAGTAGTGACTTATCTCCCGAGAACAAAAGAATTGGGCTTGTTGAAATCCACCATGGCCAACCCCTCTTTCCCCCGACATCTGGACAGTCGGGGGGCGCCCACACACATGAGATCGACAGTCAAGGCTGCCGAAATCGGGGAGTTCAGGCGTCTTTTTTTCTCAGGTGTATGGCCAGTTTAAGAAACAAGAAAAGTCATGTTTGTAAGGAGTTAGACGTGGGACTCATTATCACTTTAATTTATATGGAAACAACTTTTAGCTTTTTTTTTAGGTCATTTCATAGATCCCATGCACAAGCTGTGATAACATTAATTTATGTTCTTAATTTAGTTGTATAAGATTAGAAGCAGCGCCACTTTTGTCTAGGCTGTCTCTGGTACTGCAGCTCAGCCACATTCACGGGAATGCGATGTAATACCAGATACAGCTCTGTTTCTGGAGAAAAAAAAATCTGATTCTTTGCTTCTAATGTTATACAACCCCTTCAAATTTAGTATTTGCCTCTAGTAGTGTCAAACTCACATCCCAAAAGACCAAGAATCCAAGATCTCTGAGTTTTCCCTACTTGTTTCCCCTGTGGTGTGGCCCCTTTGCTTGTACATGTCTGTGGGAGTTTCTTTATATAGATGACCTTGCTGTTCATGACACAGCTCTTTTGTGATTCCCCATGGTAATAAGATGGGAATCCGTTGCTCTAGAGATGCCCCATGTTCTGTGCATTGCAGTACTGCGATTGTTTAGTGTTAGTGATATTTTGGAGGGGTAAGAGACCAACTGTAACCTTGGCAAAACTTGATTCTCAGTTTTTGCAAAACATTTTTTTTCCCAGTTAATGAATTATCTGTAAAATATGAGGTATGTGCACCATAAGCAAAATGTTGGTGCACCATCTATTATTTCATAGATCTGATAGAGTTAAAATCCCCATGGGCTTATCATAACCTACATGGTCAGGCTAAGGGGTAGGCAGAGTAGGCAACTGCCCAGGGCACCATTAAAGAAGGGGGGTTTGTCATTTATGGGTTAAAAAAAAATTCTCTGCCTTTAAATTTATTTGTATAACTAGTTGCGCACTGTGTCCAAGCTGCAGATAAGGTTGTAGGTGCAGGGATTCAATTAGCAATTCTGTTTAGTACATTGGCGAGGGAACGTTATCTGGCACACGTGAATAAACCTTCACTGTGATGGAGCCTTGAGAAGAGCAGCAGGAGCTCAGATACAAGTAGGTTGGCCAACGAACCTTCATTGAAACCTATTAATATACGACATAAAGTCTTTCTAACCTTTTCTGTAATTCCCGAGAAATATCTGCCCCCATGATCCGCAGGATCCCCAGATAACCTCCAGGAAAATTTTACAGCATATGTATAATAGGCAGATATATATTTAAACATTATAATGGGACTTTTGCCCTGTTAGGAGTCCTGTGCAGAAAAAGACCCCTGACCATAAATACTAAGCCTGTGTTGAAATGTGAGGGTATGTTCAGGCTGGGTTCACACGACCTATTTTCAGACGTAAACGAGGCGTATTATGCCTCGTTTTACGTCTGAAAATAGGGCTACAATACGTCGGCAAACATCTGCCCATTCATTTGAATGGGTTTGCCGACGTACTGTGCAGACAACCTGTCATTTATGCGTCGTCGTTTGACAGCTGTCAAAAGACGACGCGTAAAATTACAGCCTCGTCAAAAGAAGTGCAAGACACTTCTTGGGACGTTTTTGGAGCCGTTTTCTCATAGACTCTATTGAAAACAGCTCCAAAAACGGCCGAAAAAACGGCGCGAAAACGCTGCGAAAACGCTGCGAAAAACGATGCGAAAAACGTGAGTTGCTCAAAAAACGTCTGAAAAGCAGGTGCTGTTTTCCCTTCCCTCACACGCACTAATTACGGACGTAATTCGGGCGTTTTTGCCCCGAAATACGTCCGAAAATAGCGCCTCAATAGCGTTGACAAACATCTGCCCATTGAAAGCAATGGGCAGACGTTTGTCTGTTCACACGAGGTGTATATTTACGCGCCGCTGTCAAATGACGGCGCGTAAATAGACGCCCGCGTCAAAGAAGTGACCTGTCACTTCTTTGGCCGTAATTGGAGCCGTTATTCATTGACTCCAATGAATAGCAGCGCCAATTACGTCCGTAATGGACGCGGCGTTCAAGCGCCTGCACATGCCGTTACGGCTGAAATTACGGGGATGTTTTCAGGCTGAAACATCCCCGTAATTTCAGCCGTTACGGACGCCCGCCGTGTGAACATACCCTAAGAGTTTGGAACATGCAAGTGTTTGCTAAAAAAAAAATAGATTTTCAATTATTTGCTTGTTCACAAAGGGAACACCATGCGTTGACATATTGTGGATTAGGCTTTTAAATAATTTGGCCAGAGTTTAGAATAAATCTGTGTTCGTGGTCCTGAGATACAGCTGCTCCTTACAGTTTGCTGCTGTGATGTCACACGGACTGTTCTTCGCACAATTCGGAAAGGATGCCAAACAGACCGTACCAATTTATTCTCTTTGAAATCCCCTTTGTCAATATTTATCCAGTCTGCAAAGTTTCTGCATGAAAGTGGAACGTACAGTGTGGAATAGGAACAAATGTAGGATTGTGAGGGGTTCTTGCCTGTTTTAAGAGGATGTGGTTCTCTTATTGACAGAACTCACCTGTGTTAACAGGTCCATTTCCCCTAGCAGGTTACTAAACATTTCATCTATTTCTTCACAGGTCTGCTCCATCTGCAGAAAAAAGAAATAAAAATATCAAAGTTACATGTGTGTATGCGACCATCTCGTAATCTCACTTGTTACCAAGAAATCTTGTATTAGCGTTAATAGACAATTGACATACCGTTAATTGACATTTTCCAGTTTGTCAGATAATGAGCAGATTTAATTCATTTACATATTTAATGAATCAAGGACACATGTTCCCGTTTCTATTTACAGTAAATTAATTATAATAATACATTTCTTTTTTTATAATTTCGTTTTACAGATTTGTGTGGAACTGATCCGTAATATGACAACCATAGAATCCTATGGGCCAATACTGGAAAAATCTATAAGAAAAATTGTGACATGCTCCATTGCATCTTGGATTAGAAGCTCTACTTCTAGGAGAGAATATGGTGCTTCACGGCACATGGGGCGTCCACGGATTTGTAATATGGACATCAAGGGGCAACTTGTGCCACTGACATGGTTTGTGAACACGGCACATGAGCCGTTATTTGCTTAAAAAACGTTGTTGTCACCGCACACACAGGACGTATCATAAATAAGGTCAAATACGTTATTTGTGAAGTAACCCAGAAAAAAAGAGTCCCTAATATCAAGTCATTGCCATTAAATGAGGTTGTCTTCTGCTGGACCTCTGATGTCCATTATTGTGCCAGAAGGACCTGGCCCACGGAAGAATCCTCTGGTATTTTGGTTTGCCATTCCGACCCCGCTCTCCCCAATGTTATCATCTGATATCTCTTAACTATGTGTCAGAAGTTTGTTTAATGCAGAATTCCCCTTTTATATTTTTAAAGGTGCCCTATGGTATTGGGAAGGTGAAAAATGTGAATCAAGGTAGATCAAAAAATGGCTAATGTTTTGACACGTTGAGGTGGTGGTAGAAAAGTTTTGACTTTCCATTTCCAAATGTGTAAATGCCAATAAAAAGAAAACAAATGGCACAAGCAAACGGAGTCATTGCTCTATTTATGGTGAGGTCCAACGGTTTGATCACAACTTGCTCCGTTCTGGACTATTTATTTTGGATCGCTTATACGTGTAGATCACGTCGACTGTTCGGTTCTCATTCACCTGTTATAGTGTAATTCAAAAAACCATATAAGCTAACAGAAAAGCCTGCATTATATGTATATACTGCGCAAGTACTGCAAGGGTCCACTTTTCCAGCCCAGTACCCAGTTATATCTCTGTATAGCTGCATCTGTGAACTAGTTTAAAACAAGTTCCAAACTTACATAGTCTGTTTTGACAGTGTGGTATGTTGTAAGAGGCCGGGCAGTGGCTGCGCAGATAGTGGGAATAAAAGTCACCCTCCGAATCTGAAAAGTGCCCTGGTGGAGCTATAGTTATATGACCCAAAACCGATCCGATGGTTGTCTTGCTTTGTCACCATAAATAAGGTCACCTTTGGGTTTGGGTCAAGTATCCCCCCTAATTCAGCTCTCTATTTGGAAGTAGAAGCACAATTGAGAATTTATAAAATATCTTTTTGACATCAGTTCTGTTCAGCGTTCCTATTATATTCACAGGAATAGCGCATAGATGCGTGAATTTGGTCAGATATATGTTTGAGTGCAGCCACCAAAGGTATTAATGGAGGTATAGAGCATTTCAATAAAGGGAGCAGTAACTTGCAAGGATAATTAAATGTTCCAGCAAGTGTAATTGGTATATGACCATTTTGTTTACTTACCGTATACCTATCCATAGCTGGCTGCAAGTATTTTTGTATAGGAAATATGCACGTTTGGACATACAGCCCAGTGTATGTGCACCATGTTCTGCACCAGGTCAAATCCACAATATTAACCATGTCCATAGAGCAGTGGACAATGACATCTTGTCTTGAGAAACAACCTACTTCAGTTAGGCTCTGTTCACATTAAATTCATGGTGTCACATTATGCCATAACAGGTATGACTAATGTGTTTTCAACTGATCCCCAAAAATCCTGACGAATCCCAATGACTGAAAAGGGGGTCTGTAAGGTTTCCTTTAGGTCCCTGGTGTTTTTGACAATATGACTAAGGCCCCCTGCACACAGCCGTAATCCAAGTTCGTGATTACGGACACGGACGGCCGCTCCCATTATAAAGTACAGGAGCACGGTCCGTAAAATTAAAAAATAGGACATGTTCTATTTTTTGTGGAGCCTTTCTACATAAATATATACGGGAAGGTGTTCGTGGGCAATAGAAATGAATGGGTCCGTACTTTGATCCGCAATTACGGACCGTAATTCCGGATCTAAATTATGGCGTGTTCATGGCGCCTAACACTGCAGATAACACTATTCTTCTTCTTATTAAAAACACTGGAACACCAAAAGAAACTAGTACAAGTGTAGACAAAGCATTAAAGGGGATATTCCAGTTTCAGCAAATAAAGATTATTATTTTTCATTGTACTTTTTGGAACAATTCCATGTGGTTTTCAATATCTCTGCTTGCTTTAATTCATTAGGAATCGTCATAGTTAACTTTCTGTGGCTAAAAATCTGTCCTGGACACACAGGGAATTGGATTGTTACAGTACAGATATTAGAGCTGTGTCTTGTAAGGAGCCGTGCACCTGTGTGATCATTACATGACCAGGACAGATTTTTATCTCCTGGAAGTAAGCAATGAAGATTTCCATTGACTGACACAAAGCAGAGATCTTGAACTAAGGAGCTGAGGTTCCCTCTGTATCAACAAAATTGTCATAGTTCCCAGATCTTAAACGTATTTTGTTCTATGGCATGCAAAAATATGGATCAGCGAGGGGAGCAGTCATGTGTTTCTGTTCATGTGTATATAGAGCAGACGGCTTTCCTTGGATTTTCTGTTGTATTTCTTTTTCAAACCTTTAAAGTTTTGACAAGTCGTCATGAACTTCATGTACTGGTAATATTTGCTTAGAAATGTTGATATCATTGACCCTTAGTGTTTCCATTTACGGTAACACATAAAAATAGTGGACACCTGTATTTGTTAGTCTTGATACTGATCTTCACTAAAATATGTAAAAAATTGTTATTTACATGTAGGTTCAAAAAGTCATCATTCATAAAAGACTTTGTGATACTTTTTATAATCGTAGTCTGTGATCAAAGGCGCACGGTGCTGGTTTGGAGAGGAAAGCTTTCGGCTTACAGACAGATTTCAACATGTGCTTGCCATTATGTTTTTTTTTGTTTCCAAAATGACTCCTTTGTAAAACATTATTACTGCGAAATCATCTAGATAAGGGGTCTCAAACTCGGCCGGGTAAGTGGGCCACATATAGAAAAAATGTGAAGTTGACGGGCCGCATTACTTTCAAATTTGATACATTACAAAATTATTGTTAATTAATTAGTTATTTGAACTACTATAACACTATGTTACTATAATACTACATTACTATAATAATACTACATTACTATAATACTACATTACTATAACAATACTACGTTACTATAATACTACATTACTATATAATAGCGCTAGGTTTAAACTTACCGGAAATTTGTGAGATTTCTCTACGTGCTTATTTCAACAATCCACTTTTAAAGTTTATGTGTCGCTAAATGAAGTCCGGCAGCTCAGTTGGCAGCGTTTGGCAGAAACACAAATGTCAAATTTAGGCAGCCACTTTTTAGATCGTGCCACAGAGCCCTCTATAGATACTGCCACAGTGCCCTCTGTAGATACTGCCACAGTGCTTTCTGTAGATACTGCCACAGTGCCCTCTGTAGATATTGCCACAGAGCCCTCTGTAGATGCTGCCACAGTACGCTCTGTAGATGTTGCCACAGTGCCCTCTGTAGATAATGCCACAGTGCCCTCTGTAGATAATGCCACAGTGCCCTCTGTAGATAATGCCACAGTGCCCTCTGTAGATAATGCCACCGTACCCTCTGTAGATAATGCCACTGTCCCCTCTGTAGATAATGCCACAGTGCCCTCTGTAGATGCTGCCACAGTGCCCTCTGTAGATGCTGCCACAGTGCCCTCTGTAGATGCTGCCACAGTGCCCTCTGTAGATGCTGTCACAGTGCCCTCTGTAGATGCTGCCACAGTGCCCTCTGTAGATGCTGCCACAGTGCCCTCTGTAGATAATGCCACACACACCCCTTGTAGATAGTTCAACAGACACCCCCAGTAGACAGCTCCATTGGGGCTCCCTCTAGGAGTGGAATCTCCAGCCAGAGTGTTGCCGATGCTTTGGCCAGGGATTCCTCTGCTGGAGGAGCCCCTGATGTCACTGTTCATACTCCTGGACCGGAATGTGATGTCAGGGGCAACCCCAGAGTCGGTGTCCCAGAGCGGAGCACTAGTATAGGCTCTACTCCGGAACTCTGGGGAAGCAACTGACATCAGTGTCCATATATGGAGAGTGATGTCAGGGGCTTGCCCAGAGTTGGGGTCCCGGAGCAGAGCTGCTTCTAGCACCCTGCCTGGGATTCCAGCTCTGCTCCTGTCATCACTGTTCATATATGGACAGAGATGTCAGGGGCAACCCGAGAGCTGGAGTCCCGGGCAGAGCGCTACTAGCGCTACTACTGGGACTCCAGCTGTTCTCCTGACATCACTGTCCAGTTCTGGGGAATCCCTAGACATCGCTGTCCATATGTGGACAGCGAAGTCAGGGGATTCCAGAATCCCGGAGCAGAGCCTATGCTAGCGCTCTGCCCGAGACTCCGCTCTGGGGAAAACCCTGACAAAACTGTCCATATATGGACAGCGATGTCAGGGAATTCCACAGAGTCCCGGAGCAGAATCTATACTAGCGTTCTGCCCGGGACTCAGGCTCTGGGGAAGCCCCAGACATCGCGTGTCCATTCATGGACAGCGATGTCAAGGGATTCCACAGAGTCCCGGAGCAGAGCCTATGCTAGCGGAAGACACTGACAGAGGCGTAGCTAGGTTCTCCTGCACCCGGGGCAAAGATTCAGCTTGGTGCTCCCCCAAACTCTTTCCCACATCTCCTTCCCACTCACCATGTTTACTTTCTCAACCAATCAATGAGGTGTAACTTTTTTTTTCACTTTTATTTTAATGTAACTGAAGCATAAAGCCATTTGTACATTTTACAAGCAATATAGTTCTATGTGCGGTCCTTGTTTTTCGGATCCGTGATATGCAGCCGTATAAATGGCAACGGATGTGTGCTTGAGGCCTTAGGCCTCATGCCCACTTCAGTTTTTTTCATCAGGGTGCTATCCGTTGTTTGAACTGATAGCATCCTGACACATTCATTTCAATGGGTCCATGCACACTCGTTTTAACCGCCGTTCCCTCAAAAATAGGGCAGGTCCTACTCCTGCCCGTTTTTGACGGAACAGTCTCGGCTATTGCATTGATTTGGTCCGTGAAACAACAGTCTGCACACGGAAGCCATCTGTGTGAGGTCCGTGATTCACGGAACTGTCATTAGCGGCCGTACAACGGCCGACGGAAGTGTGCATAGGGCATACAGTCAAATCCTTCCTCCCCACTAAAACAATTTATACAGAATCCTCTCACCCCACACATAATATTTACAGTCAAATCCCCCCTCCCACACAAAAACGATTTATAAACACACACACACACACACACACACACACCCTGACCCAGAAAAAACTGTCCATATATGGACAGCGATGTCGGGATTTCCACAGAGTCCCGGAGCAGAGCCTATGTTAGCGCTCTGCTTGGGACTCCGCTCTGGGGAAGATCCTGACATCGCGTGTCCATTCATGGACAGCGATGTCAGGGATTTCACAGAGTACCGGAGCAGAGCCTATACTAGCGGCTCTGTGTCCTGCGGGCCGCAGATGACAGTCTCAGGGGCCGCATGCGACCCGCATGCTTGAGACCCCTAATCTAGATAGATGACGTTGTCCACTGGTCAGTCTTATAAGTTGCTTGATCTTAAAAAATATTGTGGGGGTATCACTGGTAGAGAGATCAAAAGATGACAAATCTATACTACGCCTAGGTAGCTCGTGTCGGCAATTACTAATCACTATAGACACATACTATTTTTATCCACCAACATCCTACAAAAATATAAATATCTGGAATTTAAGGCCCTTTTATATGGGCCAATTACATAGTTGCCAACATTTGATTTTTTTTCCAGGGACACTTAGGGTGTGGCGTCTTTGGTGGGTGGGTCTTATGGAGCATGGCTTATGTGATGGGGCGTGGCTTTCCAGAATTTCTGCATACAAATAAACTAACAAAAATTTCTGCACTAGTTTGGCTGACAACTATTTTGGTAGCCAGTATCTCTCTCTGGTTTTCCGGTTGTATACAGGCAGGTGATGTCTCACTTCATCACTAGAACTAGGCGATATGTGCTGACCACTACTGGTAGTGTAAAACCCAGCGTAGATATTGCTACACTTAGTGCCCCTTGTAGATGATGCTCCACACTGCCCCCAGTAGAAAGTGCCACGCACAGCTCCATGTAGATAATGCCACATGGCCCCCCTGTAGATATTGCCACACACTGCTCCCTGTAGATATTGCCACACACTGCTCCTTGTAGTTATTGCCACGCACTGCTTCTTGTAGATAATTCCACAGTGCCCCCTGTAGATAATGCCACAGGGCCGTCCTGTAGATAGTGCCACAGTGCCCTCTGTAGATAATAGCACAGTGCCCTCTTTAGATAGTGCCACACAGCCCCCCTGTAGATAGTGCCACACATCCCCCTGTACATAGTGCCACACAGCCCCCTTGTAGATAGTGCCACACAGCCCCCCCTGTAGATGATGCCAGACATCCCCCTGTAGATAGTGCCATACAGCCCCCCTGTAGATAGAGCCACACATCCCTCCCTGTAGATGATGCCACACAGCCCACCCGTACTCGATGCCACAAAGCCCCCCTGTAAATGATGCCACAGAGCCCCCTTGTAGATGATGCCACGCTTTGGCCTGGGATTCCTCTGCTGGAGGAGCCCCTGACGTTTCTGTCCATAGACCTCCTGGACCGGAATGTGATGTCAGGGGCAATCCCAGAGCAGGAGTCCCGGAGAGCACGCTACTAGCACTCTGCCTGGGACTCCAGCTCTGCTCCTGACATCACTGTCCATATATGTATACCGTAAATTTTGAGGTGTTACTTGTCTATTTAAGGGTAATTGGGCCAGGGCTATAGTTACAACAATGGTTGTTTTAACGGTGCATTTTATGTGTATTTTTTATTGAATTTATTTTTGCTTTATTTTTACGTTTATTTTTTATTATGAAAGAATACCTATAAGAATATATGTAGACATATTTGTATCAATAACAAAATATAATAATAACTAATAGCACACAATTTGTACCATACAAAATTGCAATACTTTATTTGAAATAGCATAAAAGCAAATTTACCATCAAGACCTAAAATAACACACAACTAAAAAACATGAATGTGGTTTTAGTTAGGGGACCACAGTACATACGATAAGAATCACAGTAAAAATAAAGCATAATACAGCATTACACACTCCAAGGGAAGGCAAGTATGCACACTCAATATACCACCACATATAAGTGCACTTCCACAAGAAAATAAATATATATATATAGTACAGGCCCAAACCAGGATCCTAGAATAAACCAACCGGTATGCTGCATAATGCCCCCCTAACATACAGCAGGGGCGTAACTAGGAAAGACTGGGCCCCATAGCAAACTTTTGACTGGGGCCCCCCCCTCCCCTGGGTGTCACACAACCCCCCCCTTGTAGATAGTGCCTCATAATCATGGACAGTGTATGGCGTTATTATAATTAGAGGTGCAGTGTATGGCGCTATTACAATTAGTCCCGTAGTGTGTGGCACCATGAGAATTTTATCTTTGTTTATAGCTGCAGAAATGTTTGAAAAGTGAGAAGCTGGAAATATCTGAGCGGCAAACTGCAGAAATGGATTGTGGCCGGGAGAAGTCATCATAGAGGTCTGGACCGGATGGAGAAAAAAAGAGAAAAAGAACAACTAGAATCTGGAAAGATGTCACTAGTGAGTCACTTAATGTAAATGTTTATTCTGCCTCTAATCAGTACTGTAGTCATTGTATGATCTGCAGCGAGATGATGGGTGGTATGATTTTTTTTTGTGAAACAGCAACTCCCAGGATATATTTACAATTTTTCGGATCATGCTGGGAGCAGTAGTTTTACGCCGTACAAACCTATATGGCAGGGGTAGCCTGGCTGGTATGTACAGGGATGATTGGGTTTATATACAGGAATGATGGTTGATATATACAGGGATTATGGTTGTTATATACAGGGATTATGGTTGTTATACACACCGATGATGGTTGTTATATACAGGGATGATGGGTAGTCCATCCATCATCCCTGCATTACCCCCATCATCCCTTTTTATACTAGCCATCATCCCCTTATATAAACCCCATCATCCCCATATATAACCCCCATCATCCCTGTATATACCAGCCATCATCCCTGTTTATAACCCCCATCTTACCTGTATATACTAGCCACGCTGGTATATACAAAGATGATAGGGGTTATATACATGGATGATGGCTAGTTTATACAGGGATGATGGCTGGTATATTCAGGCATAATTGGGGTTATATACAGAGATGATGTGGGTTATATACAGGGATAAATGCTGGTTTATAATTCGAATGCGCCTCTTCTTGTAAACATGCGTTAGGGGGGCCCACTGTTTTGGGGCCCACTCAGATATGTTTTGCCCCCCCCCTGTGCTAAACCTCTAGCTACGCCTCTGGGTCTCTCCCTCAAAAGTCAGAAAAACCACTGGAGGACTTTATTATTTTAATATATATTTTTTACACTATACATTTCCACTGTAAATGGGGCAGCTCCAGTTACAGTGGAAATCAGCCCTGTTGTAGTGACTATTGCCACAGTTAGAGATGTTCTGCGTCTAGTTAGCCTCCCACTAATGGCATTACGGCGATTTCGTGACCAGTCAAATGATCACTTGGACTAAAAAAAAAAACTTCTGTCTTCTCTCCAGGATCCTCAGGCAGCCAGCTTAAGCCCAAGCAATAGATATAGTTTAGATATAGTATAGTGCATGCTTTGGGCTTGTCCACACGTAACGGAATTGCTGCATTTATGCATCAACTAGCAGACAATCCGCTGTGGAAAATCCGCACCATTTCATGCGTTTTTTACTGCGGAAAATAGTTCAGATTTTCTGCTTCTTTTTTTGCTGTGTTTTTTTCAAGGGCTGTGTGATGGTGATATTTCTTCTTCCTGTGATGCCATTTCCATCTCCTGTAAGAAATTGCACAGCGTTTCAGCAGCAAACTACGCAGTACATTGTAGTTTGCTGCGGAATTGTTGTTCCTCATTGATTTCCACTTTCCGCAGCAATAATTGGCCTGCTGCAGAAATAATATTACGCACTGCAGGTTAATTTGTGGATGGATTTTTTCCGCATCGTGTGAATGACATTTGTTAAACCACACCCACTTTGCCGCTACTGCGTTACGCTTCGTATTTTCCATCCGCTATTCTGGATGGAAAATATGAAGCAATCCAGTTACGTATGGACAAGCCCTTTAAGGACTAGGACCGCCTGCTGTAAATATACAGTGGGCGGTCCTGAACCGGTTAAAACACCCATTTAACGATTAACCCATATTACTAAAGAGGTTATTTGAACATAAGTAGATATGTGTCCTTTTGCAAAAAGGTCCAATATCTTGCAGCAAAAACTTCAATAGAATAATCTTAAAAAAGTAGATGTCAGTGTCAGTTTGATCTTGTTCATAATATAAAAGAACACGCTTAAGGTCATATTAAGATTTATGAATTTGTGGTATCAGTTGAATCTTGAGGAAGTGTGTGTACTTGTGACGGAAACACGGTGAACACTGTCAGAGCTGAGAAAGCGCTGTGAAAAGGCGTTGGTCATTATTTTTTTGTGATGATTGGTTTCTAGCAGCTGGCCCACATGCTTGGTTATTGAGGGCTTACCATTTATCATTAATATTCTTAAAATTCAGTTTGAAAACTGTAAAAAAGTATAGAAAAAAATTTGATGGTTATACTTTTCTAATAGCACAAGGACTTTTTGTTTTAAGATTGTCCTGTAGGTTTTATAGGAAACCTTTAGTCTCGTCTTGTTGCTTTTTCAAGGGAAAGTGCATCTTGTGGGAGCAGGGGAGTACCCAAGGAGGGCCGGTGGGCATGTGCTCTCAGGCTAGCCATGTCATTGCTCTCAACCTAGTAATAACAAGTTAGACGCATGGCTACATTAGATTCAAAGGGGTTTTAAGAATAACCATTAGTGGTGTTCTGATCACCAGGACCTTCAACGATCAGCAGATCAAAGGTTCTAAAGAGCTTTACAGCCCCTTCAGTATTTATCCGTGTATGGATACACCACTGTGCATGTAAAAACATTGAAGGGGCCATTGTGCTCATCATAGCACCATTGCACCTTCGATCTGCTGATCGATAAAGGTTCATGTAGCAGACCACCACTGATCACACATTGATGGCGTATCCTAAGAATAGGCTATCAATCTGTTTTTCTAAAAATCTCCTTTAAAGAGAACCTGTCACTAAGTAAATGCAGACTGCTCTGCAGGCAGCTGAGCAGATTTATATCTAGTTTTGTGGGAAAACGTTCAATATAACTTGGAATTTTTTCATTTAAATTCCTACTTATTCTGGGTTTAGGAGTCCAGTGGGCGGTCCTGATCAGTGATTGACAACTGTCAATGTAAGAGCAAGCATATAGAGCTAACAGTCAATCACAGGGGTGTACATAGATGTTAGGGGCCCCATTACAATGATTAAATTGGGGTGCCTTTTTTTGTTGCTGGTATATGCTAGTACAACGCTAACCACCTGGGACTGGAGGACTTCATGCTTGTTTTCTCCCATATCCTTTCCAATGTCCTATGAATTTTCCTTTTCCTCACATCACTTTTGAGTTGGCTTATTTTTCTCCAGAATTCTTTGCCAGTTTTTTGGCCCATTTTTGGCACACACTGGCACATTTTAAGCCACGCACTTTCTGACAAGCCACTCCCCTTTCCCGTCACACTCCAGTTGCATACTCTGGATATGGACTGGCAGTAGTGACAATATAAAGATACTATTGTGAACAGATGCAGAGCCATAATGCAAAATCTATAACGGGCCCTCTATCCACCAGGTGTCTTCTTATGTGGCATGGCTAGGGTCTGGGTGCGACTGTATCATCTGCACCCTCTATATCTGCCCCTACACCAATGTATGTTTGGGTAGCAGAATATACACACATGTTCACCATTTCTGCAGTCTTTGTATTGCTCTCCTCTGTTTCATCGCCTTGGTCCTCTGGTTGTTATTGACAGCCTCTGGTTACTGTTCATTGACTGGGAAACTCTAGAAGTAATTTTTGGTAATATATCAGAAGTCCACTTCATTATAAGAAGAACACAGAGTGATGTAATGCCAATGATGTCACCACTATATTTTTCTTGTAGTGGGAGAATTCCTGGTTCTATTAAATAAGATCAGCTTTCCTGTCAGTGACTCGTGAGAGTATTTAGTTTATCTTATGTTTGGGAATATTCACATTAACTTACTCAGACAGAAAAATATATACAAATACCAATAATGTAATCCAGACAAAAGCGTTGGTCTCAGCTCGTAGACCTGAATGCGAAATATTTATAGGCATCACTGTGGCTCAGAAGTTAGCACTCAGGGGTGTAGTTATAGGGGGTGCAGAGGTAGCAGTCGCATATGGGGCACTGGTGTCTGAAGGGGGCAAATGCCCCTCTGCCACATAAGAAGACACCAGTACTATAAATGGCGCATGTTAGGTGGGGGCCCTATTACAGATTTTGCATTGGATCCCTGGAGCTTCAAGTTAGGGCTTTTCTGTTAGCACTGGGGTCCTGGGTTAAAATCTGACCAAGGGCAACATCTGTATGTTGTCCCTGTGTTTGCATGGGTTGACTCTGTGTAGTCTGGTATCCTCCCCCCTGCGAAACCATCCTGATGGTTTATTGGCTTTCCATGGCATGGCTCTAGTTGGTGAGATAGGCATATTAGATTATAAACCCCATTGGGGAGAAAAATATATATGTGAGTGGAGACAATCTGTGTACAGCGCTGTGGAATATGTTCCATGTGCTATGTAAGAAATGCAAAATAAATATGTTGGCATGCCTTTACTGTTCTCCTATGTGGCAGAGAGGCCTTTGGGTAACTTCAGATGCCAGGCCTAGATGTAACTGCAACTTGTGCCCTCCCTATAGCTATATTAATCATAATTTTATGATAATAGTTAGAGACATGTCAAACCTGTAAAATGTATGGCATAAGTATAAAAAATATAATTAGACCCCATTGTGTGTAAAGCCTCTGGATGTGAAGGGGTTAAACTACGGAAAAAAGAAATACAAGGTCATCACGCAGGTCATTCAGGTAACAGGAAGAGTTTCAGTTACTTTATTTGACTTTCCATTAATCAAAAATAATGAGCCCTAGTTGTAGTTGAAATTAACACTTTGCCCCCCCCTCCACCATATGGTACAAATTAGGCAACATGTAGCAGATCATATTATTTGATGCACGTTAATAGGTTGTAAGATGACTGTACTGTTCAGAATATAATGGGCTGTTGTGTTATACACAGGCTTCTAATCGTGCGCCAATCTATTACTTATTATTCATAAAATATTGTTGGATGTAGAGAGGAAGGGTAACCATAGCAAACATCAGAATGGGGTCTCCTTCTGATGATGGTTCTGGACACCACCTTCAGTCCTGGGATAATAGGGTTCAGTGCCCCCCATTCCACCCCTAGTGGAGAAACGTTAAAGGTCTTACTTGAGTTATTAAAATTGATGGCCTATCCTAGGATAGGCCATCAATATTAGATCGGTGGGGGTCCAACTATTGGCACCCCCGCCGATCAGCTCTTTGAAGTGGCTACGGCGCAGGTACTAGTGCGGCAGCCTCTTCATTGTTTACATGTTTTTTCTAACTGTTTGTACTTGCACGCACCGTTACATTTGTAGCGGCCATGCAAGGTATTGCCCCACTGTCCCATTCACTTGGGACGGTGGCGCAATACCTTGGCATTCTGCCTGCTTTTTCTGTACCACAGCTTTTAACATCGGCCGTCGCCAAGGAAGACCACTCTGTGGGTAGTGACCTGGGATTCCCCAGCAGGGAAGCCCAGATCCCTGTATAGGGGTTAAAGGGTGACTACCTTAGACTCTGCTCCCTGGTTTAGCCCCACCTTACATCCCTTGGCAACACAGTGGGTTCACACCATCTTCTGCAGGCAGATAGTGGCAGTCTCCCCATCTACGGGCCCCTACGTAAATGAGTAATAATAAAGGAATAATAAACTGTGGCTGGGTTCTTACATGTAGTTTGCAATCTCAATTTGGTCTCTTGTTGCAGTGTAAGAACAATCAACAAGTGAAAGAGCCACTCGTCTATTTCTAGTGTTAAACAACCACATACTTTATGCCTGAGATGCCCACAGGGCCGCACCCTTCAAATGATCCAAGCAACATATTTCTACCATACATAATTTGTAGTACATATGACTATATTAACAGAACAGTAATTTATTAAAGAACAAGTCAGGTGATTATTGAAAAAGTGAACTACTTTTAAGTCTCAAAATGAAAATATTATTTTTGCAAAATTAAGATCATGCATATTATATAAATGCCTTATAGTGTCCACTATGTTTATATAAAGGTCTTTAGAGGACCAGTAGTTTTTACTGTATGAGTCTGGCAATCTTATAAAGGGTAAAGGTACTTCAAAGAGGTTCTCAGGGACTTTAACATTAATTCTGAGAGTGCCAGGTCCCTTTTATTGTTTACATAGGCACCGCAACTTGTCCATTCAAGCGGCTTTGCCGGATACTGTAGCTCATCCATTTGCCAGGTGGGACCCCTTCATTGTGTTGATCCGTGTATGTAAGCCATCAATGTTAAAGTCCTGCATTTGTGGAAACAAGGATTGGTTGGATTTTTAACTGTCTGACACATTTTTATTTAGCCTCATAATTAAACCTGCATGTTAATGGTGGAGTCAGGGTGTTGGATCTGCTTCATTTTGGCAAGCAAGTCTGGTCGTAGCTAATTAAAACTGAATTTAAATCCTGATATAACGGGTGTGCGAGTGGGGTTACGAGAAGATAACGTAGCTGCATATGCCGACGTTCTTTTGTTCTTTGTGACCAACCCAATTGTTTCAGTCCCAAACTTAATTCAAGAATTAAATTTTTTTACCCAGCTGTCTAATTTCAAGATAAATCTCACTAAATCTGAGGCAATAAATGTCAATCTTTCATTCACAGTGGCGGGGGGCCTGACACAGTTATTTAGTTTTAAACGGAATAATAAAGCCTTGAAATATCTGGGAGTGTCTCTCTCCCCAAACGCAAAAGATATATACAGATTACATTTTTGCCCTCTACTCTTTAATATTCAAGCCGACTGTACAAGATGGACTAAGGGTGCATTCACATGGATGGAACGTTGCACTATCTTCAAAATGAACATATTGCCTCGTATTCTATATATGTTTCAGACACTCCAGATTAAGATCCCTACTTCGTTTTTTAGAACGATTAATTCTATACAAACCACCTTCACAGGGGCGTAACTAGGAAACACTGGGCCCCATAGCAAACTTTTGACTGTGGCCTCACCTGGGAGTCACACAACCCCCCCCTTGTAGAAAGTGCCTTTTTTACAGCCCCCCCCTGTAGATAACGCCATACAGCCCCCCCTGTAGATAACGCAATACAGCCCCCCCCCCTGTAGATAACGCCATACAGCCCCCTTTGTAGATATCTACAGAGGGGGACTGTATGGCGTTATCTACAGAGGGGGACTGTGTGGCGTTATCTACAGGGGGGACTGTGTGGCGTTATCTACAGGGGGGACTGTGTGGCGTTATCTACAGGGGGGACTGTGTGGCGTTATCTACAGGGGGGACTGTGTGGCGTTATCTACAGGGGGACTGTGTGGCGTTATCTACAGGGGGGACTGTGTGGTGTTATCTACAGGGGGTACTGTGTGGCGTTATCTACAGGGGGGACTGTGTGGCGTTATCTACAGGGGGGACTGTGTGGCGTTTTCTACAGAGGGGGCTGTATGGCGCTAACGCTGCTGTAGAGAACGCCATACAGCCCCCCCTGCAGGGAACGCCATACAGTCCCCCCTGTAGATAACACCATACAGCGCCCCCCCCATGCAGGGAACGCCATACAGCGCCCCCCCTGCAGGGAACGCCATACAGCGTCCCCCCCTGCAGGGAACGCCATACAGCGTCCCGTCCCCCCAAAAAAAATGCGACCTACAGTGTTGTTGTGTCCTACAAATAACATGCATCCCCTATCAACAGGATAGGGGATACATGTGCGATCGCTGGCATTGATAGGTAGAACGGGGGACTGAAAGTCCCCCCAAGTTCTCCATGACTAACCTCTGACTTCCGGCGTCTGTGTCGGCAGCTCAATAAAAATGAAAGGAGCGCAGGTCACGCATGCGCACAAGCGCGACCGGCGCTCCATTCATTTCTACGGAGCTGCCGACACAGACCCCGGAAGTCCGAGGTTTGTGATGGAGAACTTCAGGGGACTTTCAGTCCCCCGTTCTCCTTATCGCTGCCAGTGATCACACATGTATCCCCTGTCCTGTGGATAGGAGATACATGTCTTTTTTTTAATGGCAGAGCGGGGAGATACCTCCCTGCTCTGCCGTAGTGATCAGTGGCGTCCTGCTGTAGCAGCTATAGCGGCTGCTAGCGGAGCCTGCGGCCATGGTGGGGGCCCGTGCCGGCGGGCGACACGGGCCCCCTCATGCCGCGGGCTACTGCTGCTACGGCGGTAGTTACGCCACTTTACCTTCATTTGGACTGGGAAATCACCACGTTTAAGGCGCACTCTGTTGTGTAGATCAAAGGAGAGAAGACGACTTCCCTTCCAGATATAAAATCCTATAATTTAGCCACCCATCTAGCACAGGTCATTGACTGGTGCAGACACACGAGGGAAAAACCTTGGGTTGCCTTAGGGCAAATGTTTACACCTATTCAACTTATGGCTTCTCCATGAATTGAGCCTAAACATCTAAAGAATCTTTGCTTCCATCCAACCATTGGGCCAACGTTATTATGTTGTTCAATGACAGTTGTTAGGACATTGTTTCTCCCCACATACTCTTCTCTTTACCCAATTTTAGGGAACCCACGTTTTGTTACCGGCTTGGAAGATCCGATTTTTCGAAGGTGGATTTCTAATCAAAAATTTTGCGCATCCAGTTTTCTCTCAAGTACGGATTGGCTTACAATTCCTGAATTATCTGCCATAGTGGACCCTAGTCCGTTGGCACAATGGAGAGCACTTTAACTTTGTACTTCCTTAAATTCAATCTCTTTGTTTAGAGGTACAGAGACACCATTTGAGGCCCTTTGTGTGGGCTCAGGCCCACTAAGACATACTCTGTCCACGGTTTACTCGCTTCTCCAAGCTCCTCCATCATATTTACTTAAATGTGAGACGGATTTAGATCTCTCTTTATCTCCTACACAACAGACTCGCATTCTTACGCTAGCACATAAGACCTCTATTTGCTCTCGATATCAGGAAACGAACTATAAATTGTTGATCAGGTGGTACATAGTCCCCTCTCGTTTGCATTCTATTTTTCCCTTGGATCCCGCGTTGTTCCTTCTTCATCACTGTGATGTCTCAATTAAAGCATATAAGCGTTCACTACTTTGTTTTTTTGTAATGGCAGCACGACAATGTATCCCACTTTTGTGGAAGAAAAATATAGCTACCACTCTATCCCAGGGGATTGCTAAAATCAATGACATAATGTTAATGGAAAACCTGACCTCTGTAACAGTAGAGTATACAATAGTATAACAGATACTACAAAACATAGTACAAGTGGTTGGAGTTTCAACACTCTCCGAGGGTTTTGACTACATGTACCTTCTGCCTTGATCCGTCTGCCCAGTTGACTTGTGCCGCTGGAATATGAACTCCCTTCTTATCCCCCCTTTTATTTTTTTCCAAAGGACTCTGATAATTATTTTTGAATAACGATGTAAGCGTCAGTCTCATATCAAACTTAAGACAATTCATGCCAAGGTATATACAATATACATATAGATGATATTCCCATTTGTATCTTTGATTTTTATTTGTTTGTACCTAACAGTAGAGACATGTGTTCCCTCTTTTTCCGGGATAAATGCTTATATTGGAACACTGTCCCTAACCTCCTTTTATTTTTTGTAACACTTTCCCCCTTTTTACCCTTGTTTAAAACTAAAATAAAGAATTAAAAAAACAAAAACCTTTATGATTTGCTTTATGTATTATCGCAACATTACATATTATATTTTAATAAATGTTATTAAATATAAAAAAAATTATCTGACCTGGATAAAACTGAATAGTAACACTATACACTTGTGAGATTAATCCCCATCACTCTTGAGTTCCTTTTCTCCATAACAGAATTTGTCCAGGATTCATTCATATTTACAAAAATGACCGATCGGGAGAGATTGCACATAAAATGGTTTGATGTACAGAAATCTAAAATGGCTGTGGACGTAGCCTTTATTTATAGGTTCATGCCTTCACTTAACACACATTAACCAATCAGATGATGCCAAGTACATATAGGCATACACCCAAAAATACTTCCATATAAGGTAATGACTTTCTTCCTAGTATTCATTAGTTTGGAATACCAGATGATGTCATCTTTACCCTATCTTGGATGATAGGGAATACATTAATTTAAGAGACGATTAAAAAGATATCTAAAACATATCTAATACATATCTCAAACAATATAATGCAGTCATTTTGATAATATTAATACAATATAAATCTAACAGTTATTAGATTTATTACTCTGACACACTAAATAAAGATAAGTCTTTGTATGCATCTCCTTTGTCACTTCTTGGTCTCTGCAGGAGGGGTCTGTACTTCACCACTTCCTGCAGACTGTATTCGTTTATTAACATTTCTATCCATTAAGCGATTGTCCAAAGAAAAGGTGATAAATGTGTGACCACTGAGGTTGCTGGTTGTGCAGTGAGGAAGAACGTGTGGTTCAGGACCCCCTGTTGTCTGATCGGTAGGGGTTCCAGCGGTCAGCCCCCCAGCGATCACACATTCATCACCTATCCTGTTAATAGGTGATAAATGTTAATCTTGGGACAACCCCTTTAACTCTTATTTATTGCAGCTGCCATAAAGCACACACACACACACACACACACACACACACACACACACTGCTGCACTGTATATACAGTGTAGAAAGGAAAAGTGCGTCTCCAATATGGCCACCCATAGGAAAGTTTAAAAAACAAAAAAGAAAGATAGCTACAACATTTAAAGAAAGTACAAACATATTAAGACACATTAATGTTCACATCTGCATCGTGGCTTCTATTTATAATGGAAACTACGATGTCTTGCTGGAACAGTAGTGCAACGGCTATTGCCGGCGCCTGACTGAACGTATTGACTTAGAATGGGATCCGTGGGGCTTTGTTGTGGTGTCTGTTGTTTTGAAGGTAGAATATTATTACTCTTACCATCAAATCTGTTGGAATTTGCTTTGGGGTCTCTGTTTATCTGTTTGGAATGTTATCACTGCCTAATTCTCTTCTACAGACTTACATCTAATTAATTAAACTAAAATAAATACATGAAAAATTCCCTTTTGCAGTATAATCTTGTAAATATTTATCAAGAAGTTACATTCTTTTTTTGCTGTTTTACAAGTTCTTGTAGTAGGTGAATTTTCAGTACAATTTTTTTCTTAGTTATTTTTGGGAAATCCTTGAAGAAGGCTTTTATTTTTGCAAACTTCCATTATTACTTCTTATTTTTTGGAAGTACTTACTTATGCAAATGTGAATAAGTATTTATAACAGTAAAAACATTCCAAAGAGCCGATTTTAGTAGACAGCTTTCTTCCCGGAAAAAAAAAAAGAAAACACAAAATAATTTGCAAAAAATTATATATTTTTTTACTACATTTTTTAAAAGTTCATCACTGTTAGACTATTAGACAAAGGATAATAAAATATAGCTTACAATACTAGACTTAATTTAGTCTTTTCCTATGCCAAGATCTCTACCATCATCTCGAGAGTCATTGCTGTCGAGGGCCCATGCAAGTAAGTCTAACAAATAGGCCAGCACTTGCCCTTTTTAGCTGCCATTTGCCATCCAACAGTCACTACAAGGAGCCCTTGCAGCTTCACTTACATTAATTTAATAAGTGCTACTCTATTTCATAATTGTTTTTGCCCTAACATGGTGCCCGCTCATTTTACATCAGTAAGACTGCATGGACCCCAACTAGTTTTCGGTCATCCCAGCCCCCCATGGACTGATGCCTTAAAGGTTGCATGGAGTTCATATTATATCAAATCCATCCTTCCACATGAGCCCATATATTACCCAACCTCTTCATGGGAAGGAGGGCTTAGATGATCTGCATTCTACATTAATATCATTCTATCCCTCTAAAAAACACCGTCCCCCAGGTGTTAGCCAAATGCACACAATGGTGTACAAGATTGACCATGAGACACATGGGAGGGAGCCCAAAGAGAATCCTGAACATTTCACTATATGGCATCCAGATATTTCAAATGATGGCCTTGTGTCCTACAAAAGTCACCACCGAGGAAAGAACAAATACCTTCTTAGTCATTTTCAAAATTTGCAATCAGGAAGGAATGTATTGAGGTCTACCATTGACATCATCCATCAATATTGAAGTTAGTTATTACCTTAAGTGTTTGTATTACAAGGGTCAACTCATTTTAGATATAAATAGATGGTGCCAGTGTATACAGGTGTTTAGATGAATGTAGTCAAAAGGTCAGTGAAATTGTCAATGATCCTGGAGTCAACCCTCATGCTTGTATCTATGAATAAACTTGCACTCACAAGTACTGTAGGGTTGTGAAGGAGCTCAACCTATAACTACAATGTATGACAGACCTCATAGATCTCATAGAGATCACATGGTCAGCTGGACCAAGATGGATCACTAACGGAAATGAAGCATGGCGATACCAAATTCATATAATATCGTTTAAAAAAATAAATGTTTTAATACTCTTTCTGAATAAAATGCCTTTTTCCGAGACCATAACCTTTTTACTTTTTTTTATCCCCTGCACAATGCGTTTTAATTGATGTGTCATCTTATGTTCTCCAGGTCATTAAAATTGCGGCATTACCACATAATGGTAATGGTTATAATTTAAAAAATAAAACTAATAGTTTTTTGTGGGTTTATTTTGGCGAAGGAGACACTTTTGTTTTATTGTTATCAAACTTAATTTAACTTGTTTTTGTCCCATTAGGGGACTAGAAGTTTAAATTCTTTGATCGCTTACATAATGCAGATGCCTCTTCAGACGGCCGATATTTAAATAACCCCCTGAACTGTCAATGGGTCGTGTAATGGCAAGGGTGCGTATAACATGGCTGTGACACAGGTCAATCAACGATGAACAGTATCACAGCAAGAGCTGGAGAGAGGAGAGCGTGTGCGCGCGCACGCTCCCACACTTCAGTTATCGTCAGACAAGGACAAGACTGATTTCTCGCAAGAGATAACACAGTCTTGTACTTGTCTGCCGAACTGGCAAGGGGGCATGTAATGGCAAGGGGGCATATCACTGCTGCAGACAGTGCAAGAGCTGGAGAGAGGGGAGAGCGCATGTGCACGCAAGCTCTGACTCTTCAGCCCTCGGCAGACAAGAAGAAGACTGTGATCTCTTGCGAGAGATCACACAGTCTTGTACTTGTCTGCCGATCTGGGCTGTGATACTGTCCGTAGCTGATTGGACAGTGTCACAGCCATGTTACATGCCTTCTTGCCATTACACGCTCCATTGACAGTTCAGGGGGTTATTTAAATATCAGGCGCCAAATATGACGGCACCGATATCTAAATAACGGAGGAGGGTAGAAAAAAAGATTAAAAGTGCCCCAGGGTTTGTGCAGCCCTCCCCATTACATGCTGCACTCAGCTGCACATGTATGTGCAGGTGAAAGGTTCTTATTAAAACAAACATCCAAAATAGAAGAAAAAATGGTCTTCTAGAGGGGTGCGCCTCTCAAAGAAGAGGGCCTATATATATATATATATATATATATATATATATATATAAAGGCATTGAAGATCCGTCACAGAAAATTGTAATCTAGATCAGGGGTGGTCTTCTCAAGGTTTCTCTATAGTTGTAACAGTCTACAGTTATAATATTAAAACATATGGGTACTAGAACTTGGAGATGGGACATTAATCCAAGGATTTATTCTGAAGTTTTTAATCTTCTGATGATCTCAATCAGTTTACTTATGTTGCAGCGATCATGTGGCATACAAGCACATCATCGCTTCAGCTATGTCAATACACAGCGGCGGGCCACAAAGTAAGGAGAGTAGCTGGAACGACAGGGATCCGTGAGTTGAGCAATGTTTTTTTTTTTTTTGCATCCCTCCGGCCATGGCCAGTTTTTTAAATAACTCAGAAAACCCCTTTAAGAGCAGATTATGTATTCTAAACTTTGTACAAACTCTTTTTGTACAATCTTGGAGAAATCATAGAATACAGTTATATGTTCTCAATCAGTGAGGTGCCCCCCAGATGTTGGTGAAGCGCAGCCAGGGAGTCATACTTTGTACAGGCTTTTCTATGGTTTTATCAATCTCTGGTTTAGCAACATAACTGACTCCTTTTGTGCTTATTGTAATGTTCTGTTGGGTTCAGAAAACAAAGTCACTAAGATAATTGTTAAGTCTACGGCTATCTTTACTGTCACTTCAGCCTATAAACTGACTTGCCAGCAATTCGTTCCCACTAACTGTAACTAAAGTTATACGGACGGATTATATCCCTTTTATACATCCAAGTTACAAAACAATCCTGGCTTCAAGTGCGATGGGGGGGGGGGGGGGCGGGGGTTTCCCCAAATATTCTTTCGGATTATATGTCTCCATGTAGACTATAGGTCTGTAGCTCCATTTAAAAATGTATTTCTGGTGTAAACTGTCCCGATGCAACATCAGATCAGATCATAAATTGTGGTTTGGTAGTTCTCCTTTCACAACTAAGATTCTTGAGACAGCAATAAAGATTATACTAGCAGTACAGGCTCAATGCGGAAGCAAAGTTTTGCGTATTTTATTTTTATAATACGCTATGCTATATACAGTATATATTTAGTTTTTTTTTGTTCTGACACACTTACATTACATGGCTGAAAGCTGGATAAACAATAATTACAAAACAGTAAAAGACCTAATATTTGTGATGGTGTAGCGCCTAATGCAGGTAATGTTTATATCTATAGTCATGTCAGGGGTATGATAACAGCCACCATCATGGCAGTACTATTTGTACTGCTGTCAGGGGCCTAACCAATTAAGGGGCCTAAAGTCAGCTTCAACCCATTGTCTACCCACCAGTTGTGGCATAGAAGCTATCAACTTTCACTTACAAAATGAAAGGGCACTATTTAGACAATAAAGTGCCAACTTAATTTCCAACATGGTGCCCTTCCTTTCACATAAGTTGTGAATTCAAAGGCCCCAATTAATATTCTGTTTAATTTCCCAGATGGACCCATTAGCTATTTGCTATGGACCCGAGAGACTGCATAAAGATCATATAATTCCCCTTCATTTCAAAATCAGCAGGTCACTATGCTGTACCTGAGAAGAAGTAAAACAGCCTTCCTCAGGTACTAAATGTACAAAATAGGGTACGAGATGGAAGTTAATGGTCCTATTCAGGAGTACAGGGGCCCTGACCATTTGCCTGTATGGGTCCTAGATATTTATGATGGCAGCCCTGGGTACGGCCCTTATACAAGGTTGGAAATTGCATCAGATGATCGGCCCTTTAGCCAAAGGTTACGCAAGCAAAATTTAATTTGATCGCAAAATTATCTATTTTGTAAATTTCCCTGTGTTTCTTAAACATCTCTCCATGAGCGCATAGGTATATTTTGAAGCTCTTGGGCTCATTACAATACATGTAACCAGACCCCCAGCTACTATGTACCATTTATAATACCGGTGTCTTCTTATGTGGCAGAGGGGCTTTTGGGCTCCCTTGGGCAACAGGGACGAGGTGCATCTGCTCCCTCTGCAGGCCCTAAAGCTATGCCCCTGCATGGGTGTAACTATCTGGGTAGCAGGCATAGCAGCTGATATAGGCCTAACTGTTAAGGGGAAGGGACATCTCCATTTGGATGTGAGGTGCAGATAGTGATCTCTGTGAATAAAGGAGGGGTAGCGTAAAAATGGGCAGACGATAATTAAATTCAGATTGCTGGGAAATCAAGTGATTATGAATCATCATGCGTATAGCAGGGTTTAAAGGAACGCTTCTGTTAAAACTGATACACTGTGATGCCTAGTGTTGGGTCTATATCGGCAGTGGGTGACCTTTTAATCCTGGAGTCATGCACTGTCACCTCAGGTCGTGCACTAGGCATTACATAGTATATCCGTATTGCCTGAAGTGTTCCATTAAGAAAGGCCTTTTCAATATCTTTGCCCCGACAACCAATCTAACAGTTCCCAGATATGCCAAGTCAACCGCTTCATATAAGTAGCTTTTCAAATACATTACATTACCTATCTGGTATTGATCCTGGATTACAGCCTATATTATAGCCCAGAGCTGTATTCAATATTCTACAGGATTCAGAGCTGAAATCTCCTAGAATTGCTTCTAGTTCAATGTACGCAAACACCTTTTATCTGGTTATTTGCATTCTGTGAAATGTAGTCTTTAGACAAGTAATCTGATGTGGGAAAAAGAAACTCACTGTTATGACCAGCAGGTGACCCACTGGACTACTCCACTGGTTTGGCTAACAGCCACCTCTTAGGGTGTTATCTAAGTAGCCTCCCTGGTATTCACCTTTTAACCCCCGTATGGGGATCTGGACTTCGCTGCGGGGAGGCTACCAGGTCGCTACCTCTTGAGGTGGTCCCCGTGATAGTAGGGACTGGCCCAGTGGACAAGGATACAACGGTTTTCACACACTGAGGGTGCAGGCACTGGTAGATGGTACCTTGGCAGGTGGATGCGGATCATACAACACAGTTCAGTATAGGCAGGAAGCTTCAGGCTCGTCACAGATTTGAGTGAAGACTGGCAGTAGACAGCAGGATGCAGACTGATGGCGGATTACAGGATACAGGCTGTAGTGGATCACTGAACACCGGCTGGTAGTGGGTAGCTGGATACAGGCGGACTGGAATCATATGTAAACAGGAACCTTTGTGGGACACAACTAGGTTGCGCCAAAGTTGCTCAGGCGCTCTAGGAACCATACGGCCATGAGCAGGGGAACACACATACAGCAGATGCCAGCAGCCAGGACAAGGCTGGTGGCAGGGATCGCTGGCAGAAGCGGCACCCACCGCTGTCATTACACTCACCTTCCACATTACAGGAGCTGAGATAAGCTGTTAGAGGTTTGTCTGTCAATAAGCTTGATGGCTGTTTCCAATGACAATCAGCAGAATTCTAAATGCAGCTCTTGACTAAATTACATGAATATAAATCATGATTGGTGCAAATACTGTATTTAATAGATTGCTCAACCTTTTATATAGATTATATCTATCTATGTAAATTGGTGTGGGCATAGGCTTTAAATGGGCAATATTTACAATTCATGCTGCCCTAGGCACTGAGATTGAATACGCCTGTTTAGTCGCCTGCCACTTTTCTCAACATAATATTTGACATTTGTGTTGTGAAAAAAATTAGTCTTCTACCCACATTTTTTTTCAGTGACTCTGTCTGTACACAAATCACTGCACACAAGCTACTTCTGCTGAGATAAACCACCCTTCCTCCTGGTGGATTCTTAAGCAATTGTCTGACCGCGGTGTCCTTAACTGTTTAAAAAACAAACCAAAACTAAAAAACTAAAAAAAATAAGAACAACTGCCCTCGGGTGCCTAATGGCAAATACCACTTCATTCCATCCGTTCTGTCTGTGTGGTGTCATGTCTGAAGGAAACATTGCACCATCTTCTCAAGGTGAACGATACCTACAATCAGCGTAAGAAGAAAGTATGGATCCCAGTCTGCAGTCCATTTAGAAAACTAAACCCTCTAACAAGCCTACTTGGAAGGTTAAAGAGGCTCTGTCGCCAAATTATAAGTGCTCTATCTCCTACATAATCTGAAAAACGATCATTTTTGACCAAGTTATGAACAATTTTAGATTTATGCTAATTTGTTTCTTAATAGACAACTGGGCGTGTTTTTACATTTTACCAACTGGACGTTGTGAAGAGAAGTGTATGACGCTGACAAATCAGTGACCAATCAGTGACCATACACTTCTTATTTTCCAGCCCATTGTTACAGCGTGATTGTGCAGTGAAAGAAACTGGGCTGGACCAATGAGAAGTGTATGAAGCTGATTGGTCACTGATTGGTCAGCGTCATACATTCCTCTGTACAACGCCCAGTTGGTAAAAAGTAAAAACACGCCTAGTTGTCTATTAAGAAAGTCATTAGCATAAATCTAAAATTGCTCATTACTTGGTCAAAATTGATCGTTTTTCAAAATAAAAACCACTGTTGTTATCTACATTACAGCGCCGATCACATTATGTAGGAGATAGAGCATTTATAATCTGGTGACAGAGCCTCTTTAAAGAGAATCTTGAAAGTATAAAACATGAACTATTTTCTAATGCCTCAAACATATGGCAAAAAATTGCTGAATCATATCACCAACATCCCTCAGCCTGCATATAATGTGCCACTACAGATCTATGAAAGCTTTGCACAATATGTGAAATTTATACAATTAAAAGCCAGGATTATGTTAGCATTTTGAAAAAACTCAATACACAGGATTCTTTAGAAGAATTGCAAAGTTTCCAACATCTTAATTCGGAATGAAAGAGCTTAGTACGTGAAGTTAAGTCTAAGACAAAGGCATAAATTGCACTACGACTGGAAATGTTATCTCACATTGCTGAGTCCACCAGGCATTTATAGCGATCATCAAGTCACGACCTTCAAAATATTCCACGCTCAGCGAGCAGCTTATAAGAGCTCATGCAGAAGCAGAGGCTACTAAGATACAGGCTGACGGGGCAGAAAAAAAAAGACAGAAATGGAAGTGAGTGCAGCAAGCAAAAAGGCAGAAAATGATGCTCTAGAGAAACAATATGAGCATGCCACAGCCATGGCAATGTTAAAGGTCTTAGAACAGGATGCCAGTGAACGGGGAAAGAGACAGCATCTGTTTAAAGAGGCTCTGTCACCAGATAAAAAATGCCCTATCTCCTACATCAGTTTATCGGCGCTGGAATGTAGTTACTAGCAATGTGTTTTTATTTTAAAAACGATCTTTTTTAACCAAGTTATGACCTTTAGAACATTTATGCAAATGAGGTTCTTAATGCCCAACTGGGCGTTTTTTAATTTTCAACCAAGTGGGCGTATGACAAAGAGGTGTATGACGCTGGCCAATCTGCATCATACACCTCTCTGCCTTACACCCAAGCTTGATTCACTGAGCAGCGTCATACACTTCTCTCCAGTCATTTACACAGCACATAGTGATCCTGCGTTGTTCACTATGTGCAGCCACATACACACACATTAATGTTACTGAAGTGTCTTGACAGTAAATAGACATCCCGTCCAACCAGAACGGGTTGTCTATTCACAATCCCGACACTTCGGTAACGTTTGTGTGTGACTTACAGCACAGCACATCGAGATCACGCTGTAAGCTGTCATTTATAGCGAGATCTCGCGAGATTGCTCTGCTGTAAGTCCCACACAAACGTTACCGAAGTGTCGGGATTGTGAATAGACATCACGTCCTGGCTGGAAGCGATGTCTATTTACTGTCAAGACACTTCAGTAACGTTAATGTGTGAGTATGTGACAGCACATCATGATCTAGCAAGATTACGATGCGCTGAGAAAATGAATGGAGAGAAGTGTATGACGCTGATTGGTCACTGATTGGTCAGCGTCATACACTTCTCTCCACAACGCCCACTTGGTCAAAAAGTAAAAACACACCCAGTTGGGCATTAAGAAAGTCATTAGCATAAATCTAAAATAGGTCATAACTCCGTCAATATTGATAATTTTCTAAATAAAAACACTGCTGTAATCTACATTACAGCGCCGATCAGATTATATAGGAGATAGGGCACTTATAATGTGGTGACAGAGCCTCTTTAAATGCACAAGAGACTATGTGCTAAGTTAAAACAATGAACTCCTGACTGTTGCAAATGTTCCTGGCAGTGCAGACATTTCTCCAGAGCTACAGGGCACAGATTCTTGTGCAGCATCCAAGGTCAGTATAATGCACTTCCCATTTGTCATCCTGACACTTCTTCACACATCATAGTGCACCAGGACCACACATCATAGCAAGCTCAACACACCAGCTCCCATGTGCATGCCTGTATACCAGCAAGTCACCAAACTCTGACAGCCACGTAGTTCCAGTTCCAAGTGTGGCTAGACCTATAGACTTTAAACCAGTTCCTGGGTTGAATGACTATGCAGACCCGTATTTCCCTATGTCTCTTAGCCAGAACACCACAAACGAAATGATCAGCACTACTCAGGCAATTCTCTGCCCAAACTCAGGGAAATCAGACATGTCAGAGTTTGAAAGGTACATGGTTCGAAGTGAACTTACAAAGACCGACCTCACAAGGTTTGATGACCAGCCTGAGAACTACCTGAGAACTACAGAGGCTGGAAATATGTCTTCAGAACCGTAATTAATGGCCTTGGCTAGATCTGCTGATCAGGTGGCTCGTCCCACAGTCTATAGAACGTGTCAAAAGACTTGGATCTGTCCACATTGATAATCCTTTCGCAGGCCATATTCTATGGTTTTCGAGAGCAAAGCTTTGGCAGTCCGAAAGACATAGAGAATGCTCTGTTCAAACGACTGAAAGGCTTTCCGAAAATATCTGGCAAGTACAATCAAAAAAACAAGAACTCAGCGACCTACTCATAGAACTCAACTCTAGCTGGCCAAGGCAGACCCTTACCTACCTTTCTTCAGTTACCTGGACACTGCTCGTGGGGTAAACCCAATAGTTTCCGAGCTGCCATACAGTATTCAAGAAAAGTCGGCTATACTTGTGTCAAGAAACAGAAGAGAATATCAAGTTTCTTTTCCTCCGTTTACATACTTTTAACAATTTTAAACATAAGTTTAACATTGCAGAATCCAAGAATGACCCAAACTTTTCCTGCGGTGAATCCGGTGGTCCTGGTTCACCTTCTCTTAAGTATGTCAGACAGCACTCTAACTAGAAGGACCGCAGAGGTCCAGCGTCAGTGAAAAAGACTGATATCCTTTCCACACCCATTTCAGTCCCAAAAGAGCAATCAAGGTGAAAGGTTATAAAATTCGAATTGCCTATATCCTAATCATACGAAGCCACATCCCACATCCCCTCAAGAAGTGCATCGGCTTCAGGAAGAAACCGCTCCAGGAACGCAAAGAGCTTTTAAAGAAATTTAGAGTATGTTTCAGATGTTGGTCTACTGAAAATTTTGTTAAGGACTGTAAAACTGCTATTAAGTGTTTCATCCATCTCAACTCAACCCTGCGCTGTCAGCACATTCCCCACCTATGACAAGGCATGGTGGGGAGAATGAAGATCAAGCAGCTAATTCTACTATTGTATCTTCTTTATGCACAGAAGTCTGCAAAGAAGAGTTTTGTGACAAGTCCTGCGCGAAGATATATTTAGTTAATGTATACCTCAAAAGTCAACCAGAAAATAATCTAAAGGTGTATACCACTCCGGATGATCCTAGCAACTGATCTCTCACAAGATCGTAACTCTTTGATCTATTAAACTTAAAAGGAAATGTTTACCATTATACCTTGGGTACTTGCAGTGGTATTACAGTGGTCTCTGGAAGAAGAGCCAGTGGACTCATAATAGCTTCTCTCAAGGACAATATTGGCATACTCTTACCCATAGTTGTTGAGTGTAACCAGATACCATCCAACAGAGAAGAGATTCCTACGCCAGAAGATGCTCTTCATCACCCTCAGCTAGCGACTATAGCCAATTGAATATCAGCCCTCGACAAGAGTGCAGAGATCTTACTTCTGCTTGGTAGAGACATTATCAGGGTAAACAAGGTACATCAGCAAACCAATAGATCACGTGATGCTCCGTTTGCCCATTGAGTTGATCTAGGCTGAGTTATCATAGGCAACGTCTGTGTAAACAAGATGAAGAAGCCTACCAAGATTTCCTAATTTAACACACATATCTTACCAAATGGTCACAGCACTTATCTTCAGCCATGCCCACAAATTACTGGGTAAAAAAGAAACTGAGCAACAGTAAGTGGCAGCATGACCACCAAGATAATATGAACATGTTCCTGTCCTGGCATAACAGCCTTGGATCAACAGTGTACAGTTTTAGAAGTGAGGAGAAGAAGTTGGCACCTGCAAGTGAGGATAAAAAAATTCTCACGGTTATGGACAAAGAATTCGCTCAGGTCGATTTCAACAGCTGGGTAGCACCTTTACCACTCAGCTCTCCAAGTGCGAAAGTACCAAACAATCTACAGCAAGCAGTTGTTGAATATTCCTCTTTAAAACCCACCCTAAAGAGGAAACCAGAGATGGAAATACATGTTGTAGACTTCATGCAGAATATATTCAACAGAGATAATGCAGAACCTGCACCACCGCTACAGGAAGGAGAAAAGTGGTGGTACTTTACATCCTTTGGTGTTTATCACCCTCGCAAGCCATACCAAATCAGAGTCATATTTGAATCCAGCGCTCATTTTGAAGTTGTCGCAATCAACCACCTAATCCTCAATGGGCCTAACCTAAACATCAGCCTCATAGGAGTGCTAATTCGTTTAGGACAAGAACCTGTTGCAGAATGTTCCATTGCTTCATTGTCAAAAAAGACAATAGGAACTTCCCAAGTTTCGTAGGGCACAAGGAAAATGACATCAACAACGAGATCAAAGATTACCAAATGAAGGTACATGCCTTTGAGAACAGCCCTTCCCCAGCTGTGGCAATCTATGGACTAGAGAGGATGGCCCAGGAAGGTGAGAAGTATGGATCTGACACTGGTCAATTTGTTGAGAAGACTTTCTATGTAGATGATGGACTTAAATTCTTACCCACAAGTGAAGAAGTGATTGATCTCCTCACTAGAATACAGGAAATGCTGTCTTTAGCAAACCTCAGACTTTACAACATTATCTCCAACAGCCAGGTGGTAGGTATTGAAAGCGATCCCCTCTGATGATCATGCAGTCAACTTGAAAGACCATAATCTCAGTTCTGATGTTCCTATCATGCAAGGCAGCCTTGGTTTGCTTTGAGACATCAAACAAGACACATTCACCAAGCGAGGGGTTTTATCTGTTGTCAACAGTGTCTATGATGCTCTTAGGTTCATAGTCCCCGTCATCACTCAAGACAAGATATTATTGAGACAGTTTACCACCATGAGTAAAATGTGGTGTGGGTATGCAGGTACTCGCATATAAGTCGCAGAGAATTCTCCTGTGGAGGCTGCAGGGTGAGATCCCTTTGCAATCTGGTCCTGAATATACAAAGGTGTATAGAATAGAGTCTTCTCCCAGTGGGACCGGTTAGGCAGTGGCAATGATCGTGCCGCTGTTGTAGCCGTGTGGCTAACAGCACATTCCAATAATAGTGAACGGAGCCTTTGTCCAAAACTGCTTAACTCCTACCAACACCACCTATGAGCTGATGGATCCTGAGTCCGACAAGAAAATCAGGACCACAAACCCCATGCTCTGCACTTACGTAATTAAAAAATTGAGGGAAAAAGTCACATAAAGAAAGACACGTCCATCAGACACAGCCCACTGTAGGGAGAATACCACCACAAACTTCCAGCTGTGTTACGCTTTGGAACACTTTACTGTTTTAAGAAAATTGTGGGTTGGTAGAACTATTGGCAAGCTGTGGCTTCCCTAATCCGAATATGGGTTTCTTACTTGGAACTTGTACCTTGGTTCCCTACTGTTGTGGACTACACACCACAAGACTTGGACTAATATTGTTGTTTTCCATGAAATCCTTGTATGTTCTTTTTTTGTTTTTCAGGTCCGAGGATCCACTACTGACCTCATACAAGGTCATTCTTATAATGTTTGTTTATTATAAAATTGAAAGATTTCAGACGGGGAGTGCATGTCCCATGAATCATGGATTTTATATACTGTCATATTGCTGTTATGCTGCCGACTAGCATCCTGTAGCCAGGTCTGATGTAATCCGCTCCTCCTTTGTTCCTCTTGCCTAACTGTATTTTTCCTGGTTTCCATTGTCTTCAGCCATCTTCTGTTAAGCTCTGGCTAAAAATCATCTTTTCACCTGATGGTTTAAACACATTGTCAAGTATTTCAGCCCAATAATAAGCCTCTACTCGAATCTTTATAGGTACCTATTAAGCTGAGTTGACACTGACAATGTTTCTTGGTGTGAGTACGATTTCCATACAGATGTAGCCAAGTTTATCTTGACTATGAGTACGAAACAATGAAATATTAAAATTTGTGGTGTCACAAGCACCCCTGGAGCGCCCTCTTTAGGAGGGGCGGCATATGCGTCCTGTGCGTCGCCCACATCTATGGCCGATCCTGGATTTTGCCCAAGGATCGTGGTAAAAGGGGAAATGAACACCAGGTCCTTCTGTCCTTAATGGCAAAACCAGCATCATAATGGGGGACCTAGATGGAAATTTGCTTTGAGGCCCTCTCTCTTCTGCGTACACCACTGGCCAAAACGTTTCACATTGCCTGGACTTTTCCTGAGTTTGAGAGAAAGTTTTGAAACAAATCATAGAAATGAATTTTGTAATATTTGATTTTAAACAAATAAGTAATATGTAATGGCTACATTATTCCCTAACGCTCAGTTTCACTTCTCATTTTTGATATCAAGTTTCACATACTCTCCTGTATAACCATTAACTTTATAAGTGCAGCGACTTTTTAGAATGTGGAGCTTGTGTACGTTTTTTGGTACAGCTTTGCCTGCCACAAATGGGTTAAACATGCAGAATCTTCTTTGTATATTAAGCAATGAGGAAATGAAGGGAACTGTTTGAGTCCTAATGATGGTGCAAGGGGAAATGATCATAGTGATGTTTTGTGAAACTATTCAAAAGGTTGGGCTATACGGAAATCCAATTCACAGTAACTCTAATAAATGTTATTTTCTGCATTTTCTAATCTAAACACGTTTCAAGATCACTGTTTGCAGTCATTATATAGGAACCTTCATTGTTTACTTCTAGTGGATGTATTTCTTTCTGTGATCATGTGATGGACACGCAGGTGCACGGCTCGTTACAAGACTCAACTCTAATAACCGTTCTGTAACGGTAACGAGCCGTGCACCTGTGTGTCAGTCACATGACCACGACAGATTTGTATCCACTAGAAGTAAACAATGAAGGCATCTATTGAATGATGGCAAGCAGAGATCTTGGAAACGGTAGAAATTGATACAGAAATTATATTGGAAAATTTCATAACTTTTTATTATACAAAAAGTTAAATCTATTTGCTGAAACCAGAATATCCCTTTAAAGCAGATCTGTCACCATAAAATGCTGTGTTATTTAAAGGGGTTTTCCCACTATCACATGTATCCCTATCCACAGGATAGGGATACATGTGTTATCGCTATGGGTCTGACTGCTGGGACTCCCAGCAATGAGGAGAATGGGGACCGAAAGTCCCCCGTAGTGCTCAATGAGAATGGAGTGGTAGTGCGCATGCTTGACCAGCGGCCCATTGATTTCTATGGAGCTGCTGGAGACAGCGTTCCCGGTAGTACAATAAAAATGAATGGAGCACTGGCCGACCATTCTCATGGAACACTTCGGGGGACTTTCGGTCCTCCGTTCTCCTCATCGCTGGGGGTACCAGCAGTCTGACCAACAGCGATCACACATGTATCCTCTATCCTGTGAATAGGGGATATATGTGTCTTGTGGGAAAACCCCTTTAAGGGCAACATATTCTAATGACAGGTCTACTGGGCTATCAAACCAAACAGCACAACAAAAATCATGCTGCCACTTGGTTAATAGCTGCAAAGACAGAATACAGTGAACTGGCTTATGATTATGAGTCTGTTTTATTCAAGAGATGGGAGCACCCCCACCTCCCTCAACATTGACTGATGGGTGTAGTGTATCTCCCTGTATACAAAGTGGCCATCAGTCAATGGAGAAGGGGGAAGAGGTAGGGAGAGGCGGGTGGAGAACTAGCCTTATGAATACAACAGACCAATACCTATCTGGATCAGGAGAAAAAAAATGTGACAGGCTACATTTCTCTGAGTTGTAAAAAGAACCCCAAATATTTAAGAACACAGGATCAAAGTTTTATGAGGGGTAGTGACAACTTTATCGCCAACATATTCTGCAATGATGTACAGAGATAGCCACCTTTTATATCAATCCCTGTACCTAATAGGGCTCACAGTCAAATTTCCACAGACACACACTAGGGCCAATTTCATAGAAAAAAATGTGAGAGAACGAGATCATTTTTCAGCACAGGACCCCAGGAAATAGTGAGGGATTTTTAATACTCCTCTAGGTTGGGATCTTGCAGTATATATACAAGGGCATAATTAGGAAAGACTGGGCCCCATAGAAAATCTTTTGACTGGACCCCCCTTCGAGGGGGTGCCATACATTCCCCCTGTAGATTGTGCCTTACAGTCCCCCCCTGTAGATTCTGCCATACAGCCCCCTGTAGACAGTGCTATACAGCTGCCCTGTAGAGCGTGCCCCCTGTAGATAGTGCTCCCCACCTGCCCCTTGTAGATAGTGCCATACAGCTCCCCATGTAGATAGTGCCCGCTACCTCCCCTTGTAGATAGCGTACCCCACCTCCCACTTGTAGATAGTGCCATATAGCCCCAATGTTGACAGTACTCCCCACCTCCCCCTTGTAGATAGTGCCATACAACCCCCCTTGCAAATAGTGCCCCCACCTCCCCCTTGTAGATAGTGCCATACAGCCCCCCTGTTGATAGTGCTCGCCATTGTAGATAGTGCCATACAGCCCCCTCTTGTAATAGAACCCCCAACTCCGCCTTGTAGATAGCACCCCTCACCTCCTCCTTGTAGATAGTGCCATACAGAAGCATGAGTTCTCCTAATCTATGCATTACTATGACTGAATCGTTCTAATTTTAACTATTTAGAGTTCTATAAAAGGGTGGTCTGGTTAAGAAATACCAGTTTGAAATTACTTATTAGGGAAGTCATAGTTAATATAGGGGAGTCCTATGTTCATGACCCTCATTTATTTGCAAGAGTGGAGAAAAGCGTCTCATTTTGGAGAACCCGGCATATCTTTGCATTACACGCACAGCCCAATTTACACCATTCAATGCTTTGTTTCGCCAGTGGTGGCACTGCAGGGATATTAAACACATGCTGCCCTGTACCCCAAAATTACAGATGGGGGTGCCGGCAAACGGATATCCAATGATTAGCTTATTTTCAGGAGACCCATTAACTAAATGGAATTGTAAAAAGCAAACAACCTCTTTAATCCCTTGGCCCCCTCTGTAGAGAGCCAATGTGGAAGTCAAGTTCATACAATCATACAGGAAGTTCTGGTGCCAGTATGAGTTGCTCAGGAACTCTCCAGTGACTCAAGAAAGAATAACCATGTAATCGAAGCCTGATCTACACTGTTGATATACAATGGATCCAGTGTCATATTTAGTGCGAGAAGCAGCAGGAGAAAGGACAAGTAAAAGACTGACACATGGAATTCCTTCATGGAACACATAGCAAACATTAGTTTTGGTTGGAGTTTCCCTTTAAAGATAGTACTTGAGGCAAGTTGTATGATCAAATTTCTTCTGTGGGATTGGTCTAATAATGCAGGAGATGAGCCAGCTTCTTTACTGCCACCCTGTCAGCAGACTACTGGCTCTTTTACAACAACCTGTATTCTGTATACCATTCACACATTACAGGTTGCTGTAAATGGCAGATTTACTAATTATTGGTGTGTACGTTATACCTATATAAGATTGTAATACAAGCCATATTGGTTTACATCAAACTATGTTAAAACTTGGGAAAACTCAAAAGCTTATATTTGATGGCCTTTTTTGATTTTAGGGGAAAATGTCACAAACAAATGAATTTGCTTCTTTAATTCCTAAGGGCTTGCTCAAAAAAATAATAATCGATGCTTAAAGAGGTTTTCCCAACAGGGACATTTATGACAAATTCACAGGATATGTCATAAATGTCAGATAGATGCGGGTCCCTATCGGCACCTATCTCTAGAACGGGGCCCCCTAAACCCCGTTTTACCTTCTTCTTCTCTCGCTGCCTTCCAGCTACTTCCTGACTTTATGGTTGTCAGTTATGAAAACAGCGTAACTCGCTGAGCTACGCTGTTTCTGTAACTACTATTCTGCCCTATGGGACTTACAGAACAGCGTAACTCAGCGAGTTACTCTGTTTTCTTCTTTATGGTTGGAATTCACCTGCTTCAGCCGCGACACAGAGCATAGAACGGGGTTTAGGGGGTCCCCTTCTAGAGACAGGTGCAGGTCCCAGACATGGGACCCGTATCTATCAAACATTTATGACATATCCTGTAGATATGTCACAAATGTCCCTGGTGGGAAAACCCCCTTAAACTATAAAGTATCATTTGTTGATTTTTTTTGTTTGTTTTTTTACTATGTTTTTATTTACATATGGGTTAATGTATGAGAATGTATTGTAAATGAGTATATTAGAGCATGTCCACAAGTACCGGTTTTGGTGACTATTAGGCTGTGTACACACGTCGGGGGCAATTTCCATTTTTTTGCTGCGAACATGCTAATTGACCATGACGTGTGAACACAGCCTAGGTCATCAGATGTTACATTGTAGTTAGGCTATCTTCACACAGCCATTATACTTCTTCTGACAAAACTGGACGATCCTTTGCCTAGTTGTAAGACAACTGGCTGCAGAAGGAACCTACACCACTGCTTTGTCTGCAACAGAATATTAAGCAGGACATTAAACCCCGCCCCTTGGCTTAGTCCCAACCTTCAGCCACCTACCAGCCAAAATTGTAAGACATCAATAAGAAGAAAATTCACATCTGTGTTCTCTGCAAGACTGTTAAGGGGGTTGTACAGTGGGCGATTATCGTGCAGACAAGTGTTCATGGAACGCTCGTTGCCGATAATTGCCCTGTGTAAACAGGGCAGCGATCAGCAGATGAACTAACAAACGCTCGTTCATCTTCTGATCGTATCGTTTAAAAAAAATAAAATATTATCATTGTCGGCAGCACATCTCCAGGTGTAAACAGGGAGACGCGCTGCCGACCTGATAATAATGTATGGGGACGAGCGATCAGAGTAACGACCGCTCGTCCCTATTCAAAGCTCCGTGTCTCGTGATCGGCGCTCGCTACATCGGCCAAAATCAGCCGGTGTAGTAGGGCTTTTAGCTTCATGAACCAGCAGGATATTCTGCAGACTGAGAAACATTGTAGGCAAGGTTATCTCCTGTTAACTTGTATCACTCATTTGTAGGTTTAGTGTTTCTTTAAATCCACCACCTGCCCTTTTCTTTGTAGATATGTTACTTTTTTTTGTGTAGTTTTTCTTCATCATCTTCAAGGAAGCAAAACAGCAGTATAAAAATATATGTGTGACTGTGGTTTTCTGTCGAAGCAGTTCTGGGAACATTTCACCTTGACTATTTACTAACTGTTATATTCTGACACATTTTTGCTGCGGTTTTCAAATATAGTAAGTAACTGACATGTGTAAAGACATTGGGGCAGAGACACCTTTTGCAGCCCAAGTTACAGAGGAAAAGAGCCCTGATCTTGGGACAATTGTCTAGTTAGGCCCAAAAACTCACGTGACCAATCTCTTGGCCTACACCAACATTGCCTCAATTGTATACAGAGCACTCACTGAGCACTTTGCAGGTAACAATCCAGAAGCCATTTTTGCCTTCTTTACTGGGTGTCTATCCGTCTCTACAACCTGCCACCTGACTTGCGGCTACACAATTTTCAGTGCAGCCATTATTTTGGAGCGCCATGTGTTTACAGCTCTCCATAATATAACCCTTTAGGAAGGAGTATCTTTAATTCTACAAATGCTTTAATGTTCTGTACTGATTTTTTGCTATTTCATACAGTTTTTTTCATTATACTTTATTCATAAACATAACTGCTTTGAAAATTCTGCTGGTTGCCCTTGGAAACAGACAACAATTTAGCTCACCTCCCTAAAGCTGGGTTCACACATGAGTTCTTTAACTTCTAGTTTTCTATAGTTGTTAACATTTTTCAACCCATTTTTCATGGCGGTTTTTAAATGTATTTTTGTATGATTTTGGCTCCAATTTTTGTTGTGGTTTCTTTCAAATTCATTATTCTGTAATCAAGTAATGCATACACAGTCTAATCAGCCGGTATTTACCGGAACAGGAAGAATTCACTGACAAAACAAGGCAGAAGAAATCAACAACGGCAGAATGAAACATGGATTAGAATTCTAAATCAATCCATGCCAATACAGTGTAAGTCAGACATTATGTGATACATATCTAAGGGCCTGTTCACATTATCGTTGCTCTTCCATTGAGGGGCTCCATCTGAGGTTCCGTCGGGTTAACCCCTCAACAGAAAGGCAAACAGAAACCTAAGCTTCCATTTCCCTCTGATTCTGTCAAAACTACGGAACCCCGTCACAACGGTTCAACATTGAGTTCAATGGTGAGGGAAACGGAAGCTGAGGTTTCCGTTTGCCTTTCTGCTGAGGCGTTAACCCGACGGAACCCTTCAGCGGAACACAGCCTTAGGCTCCGTTCCGTCAGGTTTCCGTTTTTTTGACAGAAGAATTACTGTAGTCTGCTGCGCTATTGTGTCAGTCAAAAATAACAGAAACCTGACGGAAAGGAGCTTTCTGGCTTTTTTTAAGATTGAAGTCAATGGATGACGGATACAAACTGATATGCCATCAGTTTGTATCAGTTATGCATTACGTTCAATGGATCCATTTTTGTTCTGCACATGCACAGACTACAGGAAAGATGCAAAGATAAAAACGGATCCGTTAAAAACGGAGTATAACGGATGACAAACTGACACAAACGGAAAGAAAATAATCAGTTGTTTTGACTGATCCATCAAAAACGAACATATTTAAGGGCCTGTTCACATCACCGTTCACTTTCCGTTCCGGGGTTCCATCGGAGGTTTCCGTCAGGTGAACCCCACAACGGAAAGTGAAAGTGAAACCACAGCTTCCGTTTCAGTCACCATTGATATCAATGGTGATGGAAACATCGCTAGTGGTTTCCGTTCGTCACGATTCCGGCAGATTTCCGGTTTTCCGACGGAATCAATAGCGCAGTCGACTCCTCTATTGATTCCTTCGTTAAAACAGAAACCTTCCGGAATGGTGACGAACGGAAACCACTAGCGATGTTTCCATCACCATTGATATCAATGGTGACTGAAACGGAAGCTGTGGTTTCACTTTCCGTTGCGGGGTTCACCCGACAGAAACCTCAGACGGAACCCCGGAACGGAAAGCGAACGCTGATGTGAACAGGCCCTCAGTCAATTATTTTAATTTCAACGTATCCACTAAAACGAATGCCACAACGCAGATGTGAACGAAGCCTAACCACAATGCACTGCTCCTGTTATCTTTTATACATCGTAGCATACATTTCCTGTGTACACACGATACCTTGGATGTTAGTAAAGGCTCAGAATTCAGAATAGAACGTTCCGCTATCCACTATTTGTCCTGTAGACCATATCAGCATGTTGTGTGTCTATTTTTATTAGCATTTTGAATAATTTTATGGCGTAAAATAATGTTTTCCAAGTTTTGCCGTTTTTTCCCTTCACTAGAAGTAGAAAGTAGTTCTCACTATATACAGAAGTTTTCATATCTGAAGCTTGAGCGGTTACCACAGCCATACCTCCCAACTTTATGTATGTTCAAGGAGGGACACTTATGGTTCATAATGTAAAATATCCATTTTTTATTACATGTCTGCACGCTTGAATAGTTTTTATTTACATATTAGCACAAAAATCATCTAAATATAAAAAATGTTAAGATCCAAATTGCACCAAATCACGAAATGATATATAAGTTGGAGTGTAATAGACAGTTATGAAACAAGACCGGTCGTTTCAGAAACAAAATAGTAAGTTCATTAATGCAAATCTATTTCCCAGGTCAAAAAAAGAAGAACATTGACTTGGGTCAAAATAAGGACTGGCCCTCCAAAAGAGGAACACCAGGGGGGAGGGGGGGGGGTAATTTTTGTGAGTTTTATCTTCATACTTTTAAAGTGTATCTTCAGGTAGAACATAGAAATCTATACTGCTGCATGTGAAGTATTAGTAAATTTCTCATCCTTACGGTGTATGGGCTTGTGTAAAGGAACACACATATTCCGGGTGGTCATCAACATTATAGTCTATGGATCAAACTGACATTACAAAGAATAAGCCTCCTATATGTTGATGTTGAAAGAAACTTATTGTAGTCAAAGGTTCTGCAAAAAAAGTAGCAACAAAAGGGTCCCCAACAGCCACGTGTCACTTATAATACTGGTCTCCTCGTATGGGAAAGGGGGACCTTTTGGTCACCTTAAGCTTCATAGCTCACAACCTCTGCACCCCTTAACTATATGCTCTTGATATCGTTAAAAAAAACCATACACAGTGTATATATATATATATATATATATATATATATATATATATATATATTGTCATTGTTTTAACCTTTTAAAAATATAGTGTACTTTTTACCATGCAATATGAAACAAAGTTGCCCCATTGCAATGTAGATTGATCAAATACTTCACAATATTACAAGTAGGACGAACAAGACCAACGTCTATTCATCCTCCCCTATAGCAGCATTGAACACCATAGATGAAGGCTCGGCAGCTTCCGGTAGATCTAATAGCAGCTGAGGTCTTCAAGTGACCATAGTCCTAAGTCATACAATCCTCCATGTGCAGTTAGATTTTGTATAAATTCCTCCTTTATATAGGTGACGGGATAATTATAATGAGCAGATACTATATATCTACTTTATCAATCTTAGGAAAATGTAACGCAATTTAATTAAATATATTTATGTTTAAAATGGTCCATAATAAGTTAACTCTTTACTGCACTGATTCAGAAGAGGCAAAAACGGAATTGAACCTCAGTCACTTACAGTAAAATCATTGGGGCCTTTACAGTTGCCAGATAATCAACATTTTTGGTATGGTCATAGGAATGTATAAAAACTTTTTGAAAGAAAGCCTAATAACAATAATGATATACCAAATGTGCCAACATTTCTCATGAACACATATACTTTATCTTTATAGTTCCGCTCTAGGGTCTGTTCACATAAGGTAGAGTTCTATTGCAGAAGTTTCTACAGAAAATCCATCCAAGGGTTTGTAATAAATTACATGCTCACACGCTGCAGAAATTAGATGTATAGAATGGATTCCTGCAGCAGAAATTTTTGCAACTACTCTGCCACGTGTGAACATAGACTTATAATGCTCTTACTGCAAAAAACCTTTTCTAGCAAATATAACATGTACTTAAATCACCAAGACGAGCTCCATTTCCACATTCTGTTAATGCAAATGATAAATATAATTTAAGAATTTATTAATACTGTTATTCTATTCTAATCTGCTCATAAATATAACACTTATAGTAAGACTCTATAACATCATTACTCTTAATGTAAAGAATCCTTTCTAGAACCTATACAATTCACCATATCTCCAGCCACAGGGCTCCAATTTGTTACTCAATTTTCTATCATCCCTCTTCTATGATAATCTGTTGACATAAGTAACTTCTAAAGCGGATATAGTTTCCCTGAATAATAGATTTATTAATTACCATCGTAGTAACATTGTTGATAGCCTCTTACCTTTACGATATGTTGCGAATTGTCCTATCTTGGAATAAGGCAGAATTTAAAACACATAAAACAAATGTGTTTTACCTTTTAAACCTAAGTATTTATGAGTCACTGTGAAACTTCTTCTTTAGTTTAGGCATACTCCCCCTCCCCCAAAGAGGAAGTGGTGTATCTAAAATACAAAGAGCGGTGGTGGTGTATCCTCTATGCATGCTGTAACCTTTCCATAGATAAATATTTGGGATTTTTTTTGCATGTTCTAATAAAAACAAAAAGGCTGTAGGGTATTTTTTTTCCAGAAAAAGCGCCACACTTGTTCATGGGTTATATCTGGTATTACAGCTCGGTCCTATTCCCTTGAATGGCAGACGCGGCCCATTAGCTCATCGTCGAGGGACCATTTCTAAAAGCAAACACTTTTTTAGGGAGTCCTATATTTACTGTACAGTTTTTAAGGAATCCATCACCAAGTCAGGTTTCCTTTGGAACAAGGAATTCCTATCAAAGCTAAACTAGGGGGCACTATTGTAACACATGCCTTTCTCAATGGGGCATGTGGTCTTCCAAGAATAGATTGAGACCTATAGCTACACCACTGGAGTTACTACTGTAAGGGCATGACCACACATGGCGGAATTCCTCCGCAACTGTCCGCATCAATGCCGCACCTAATCCGGGTTGCGGATTACGGCTGCGGATCTGCACAAAATGTGCAGAAAATTGATGCGGACTGGCCGCTGCGGACTGCAGGAAAAGTGCTTCCCTTCTCCCTATTCAGTGCAGGATAGAGAGAAGGGACAGCACTTTCCCTAGTGAAAGTCAAAGAAATTCATACTTACCGCCCGTTGTCTTGGTGACGCGTCCCTCTTTCGGCATCCAGCCCGACCTCCCTGGATGACGCTCCAGTCCATGTGACCGCTGCAGCCTGTGCTTGGCCTGTGATTGGCTGCAGCCGTCACTTAGAATGAAACGTCATCCTGGGAGGCCGGACTGGAGACAGACGCAGGGAGTTCTCGGTAAGTATGAACTTATATGTTTTTTTACAGATACATGTATATTGAGATCGGTAGTCACTGTCCCGGGTGCAGAAACAGTTACTGCCGATCGCTTAACTCTTTCAGCACCCTGGACAGTGACTATTTGCAGACGTCTCCTAGCAACGCTCCCGTCATTACGGGAGCCCCATTGACTTCCTCAGTCTGGCTGTAGACCTAGAAATACATAGGTCCAGCCAGAATGAAGAAATGTCATGGTAGTAAAAACAATACGCTCCGCAGCACACATAAGATCTGCGGACTTCATTGCGGAATTTTGACTCTCCATTGAAGTCAATGGAGAAATTCCGCCATGAGTCCGCAACCAGTCCGCCACTGCTCCGCAACAGACAGAGCATGCTGCGGACACCAAATTCCGCTCCGCAGCCTATGCTCCGCAGCGGAATTGTACGCATCGTGTAAACGAACACTGCTAAATTAAAGTGAAAGTCAATGGAGAAACGGCTCCGCTGCGGATTAACGCTGCGGAGTGTCCGCAGCGGAATTTAAGTGAAATTCCGCCATGTGTGAACCCGCCCTTAGTAAGCTTGAAAAATATTTTGAAATGGGAAGGAACCGTTGTCACTGCATGTTGGGTGTTGTAGTTTCACAACAGCTGGGGAACCACAGGTTGGAGACATCTGCTCTATCTGTACATCAGGGTAATACTGAAAACAGATACCATTGAGAGATCATTTTCCGTCTTTAGTACATCAGTAAGATGTCTCTTTTAATGTACAATTGCTGCACGTCTCTGCAGAATGTATATAAGAATTTGAGCTCAGCATTTACTGGCAGGTATCCAGCAGAGCCGCACGAGTTGTGTCAGCTCAGTCACCCACAGCTATTACCATCCCATTGATATTCCTTCCATGTAGGGCCTTAGTGAAAGCTACATGATGCTCTGCCAGTGATAACAGAAAGGCAGGCAAGGCAGAGAATGACATTATGTATGAGGCGGCTGCATAAAGGATCCAGTCCGTGTTGGACAAAAGAGGAATCTATTAAATAACATAAAGCATTTAAAATACAGTGTTCTTCAAGATAAGATGAGACATTGCAGCATTAAATGTACCTATTATTACGCCCCACAGTCTCCATCTAGTGGGACAAAAGATTGTTACAGATTCATTGTCTGTCTATCTATCTATCTATCTATCTATCTATCTATCTATCTATCTATCTATCTATCTATCTATCTATCTATCTATCTATCTATCTATCTATCTATCTATCTATCTATCTATCTATCTATCTATCTATCTATCTATCTATCCATCCATCCATCCATCCATCCATCCATCCATCTATCTCATATCTATCTATCTCATATCTATCTACAGTATCTATCCGTCCAATATCTATCCATTTATCCATCTATTGGCACTCAAAGCTAGGAGTTAATGCCCACATTTAGGGCACAATAATCACCCAAGAAGTTGGCAGGGATTAACTATGCACTCACTGAATCAAGGTGATGGATTACATTTACCTCTAGTGCTATGGGAAAACCACTGATTACACATTTAAGGATATTATTTATGAATAATAAGTTGTGACAAATAATGATACTTTGTTGCATGTAACACGCTCAGCTCTGCTACATCTATATTTAGATTTTTTTTTTCTCAAGGGTGAGCCTGCACTATGAAAAAATCTACATTTTTCTGCTATTGACTTGGAAAGAACAAGGAAACATTGCAAATGTTCCTATTATTAATGTGCAATACACTACACCCAAACTTTAGACTCCAAACGCAGCTTCACATGCAGGCTAGCTTTATTTATTTGGATATTTCTGTGTACATAAATACAGTACACTGGGTGTTCACGAGTCAATGAATGAAAACCACAGCCTTTTCAGAACTGTTGACATTCGTGTTACCCTTTTTATGTCGTTCTATTCAGTACTATCTATCTATCTATCTATCTATCTATCTATCTATCTATCTATCTATCTATCTATCTATCTATCTATCTATCTATCTATCTATCTATCTATCTATCTATCTATCTATCTATCTATCTATCTATCTATCTATCTATCCATGGTATCATAATGTATCCCTATGTCTTTATTTAATCAGTTCTGTACCCATTCTATGGTTGGAAATGAAGTGCTGCAACCCGCCTGACGTTGGCAGCATTGTTCTTTAAAGGGGTTGTCATTGATGGTATATTACTATGGATCAGACATTCAGGCCTATTAGCTATTTATGGCTTATCAGAGATTTATGGCATATGTGCAGGATGTCTGTAATGGGAAGACGCCTTGACCACATAAATGCCCAAGTGGTTGCATTAACATGTGAATACATAATAACTGCATTTGGTTATTGCAATGGTAATAAGGTATTAAAGACAATATCAGGTCCTGCAGTGCACCGCTGTGAGCGCAACGTACTGAATAGAAAGACATAACAAGGGTAACACGAATGTCAACAGTTCTGAAACGGCTGTGGTTTTCATTCATTGACTCGTGAACACCCAGTGTACTGTATTTATGTACACAGAAATATCCAAATAAATAAAGCTAGCCTGCATGTGAAGCTGCGTTTGGAGTCTCTGTTTTTGTTTCTTTCTTTTTTCTTCTTTGCTTTTAGATTGACCCTTTAAAGTTTGGGTGTAGTGTATTGCACATTAATAATAGGAACATTTGCAATGTTTCCTTCTTCTTTCCAAGTCAATAGAAGCAAAATGTAGATTCTTTCAAAGTGCAGCCTCACCCTTGAGAAAGAAATCGAAATATAGATGTAGCAGAGCTGAGCGTGTTACATGCAACAAAGTATCATTATTTGTCACAACTTATTATTCATAAATAATATCCTTAAAGGTGTAATCAGTGGTTTTCCCATAGCACTAGAGGTAAATGTAATCCATCATCTTGATTCAGTGAGTGCATAGTTAATCCCTGCCAACTTCTTGGGTGATTATTGTGCCCTAAATGTGGGCATTAACTACTAGCTTTGATTGCCCTACAATTACGGTGCAGGGCTGGGAGGGGTTAAATAAAAAAAAAATCAGCTTGTGACTTTACTGCCGGCCTACTTTAAGACTAAAGGCTATTTTACTTCAGTGGCCAATGGGAACTTTTTTTGGTACTAACACTATACAAGAGAATTGTAACTCGAAGAAGTTATATGAGACTAAAGAAAAAAAATAAATTTGTCCCAGCAACAGCGCCACTCTTGTCTACAGGTTGTGCCTGGTATTGCAGGTTGGTCTCATTCAAGGGAATGGAGCTGCACAGTAATACCAGATGCAACCTATGGAAAAGAGCTGCGCCGTATATGTAAATTTTTTATTTTTTGTAATCTCATACAAGCAATTCTAGAATATATTCGTCAAGGTTCATGAAAGTCTAACCTACGCTGTGAACACTTAACTTCCTATGAACGCTGCTCTATCTATATATAGTATATACGTACACTGTAACTACATTAATTTTCCGCTTCAGCTCTGCTGTTAATCTGGCTGCAACGCATACACTGCAGCTTAGAGGAGACAAACGTCACACCTAATATTGGCCTATCACGACTTTATGATGTAGACGAGACACTAATGCAAATAGACAGCACAGTCTTTGCCCAGGAACATTGCAAAGGACACCAAACCGAGCATATTACAAGAATATATTAAATCAGGTGCTGAATCCAATGACTTCTGTCACTTCTTTACATTCTCCGTTGCTTTCCATCCTAATTTACATGATTGGTCTATGGATGAGATAAAGGGCTCATGAAAAATGGACGTAGTTTATAGGACGGCTCTGAATAGTGAGCAGAGATAAGGTTTGCTCTGGAGCAGAATGATAAGAGCCTGTAAGTATTGCCTAAGCTGCTTGTGTCTTTGATGACAGTTACGAAAGAAAATCGTTACGCCATCCTCCATTTATCTGTAGTCAACGAGATGGTGTAATATTTCTGCAAATGCTAAACAGTCAACGAGTGGGGGAAGAGGTAAATTTATATGTAACCTTTATATTCTACTTTAGGGAGTGGAAAATAGCTAATAATGGAAAAGCCAAATTATTTAGGTAATATTACGGCGATATTTCTATAATCTGAACATGATGACTTGATAGATGCTGGGTTATCAAATGTTCTAAATGATCAGACAGTCACAGAAAACTGTAATTAACTTAAAGACTATGTACGCCTTTAAATAAAACAGTGTGATTGGTGCAACGTTCAAAATACTTTTTATTAAACATAATTTTTACTTTTTGAGATACAGCTGCTTTGTATCCTGTGTACAGAGCAACTGTATCTAGTGCTGAAACCTGTTTCTGTCACGTCCACAGCTGTATCTCAAAAAGTAAAAATAATTTTTAATAAAAAGTATTTAGAAAGTTGCACAAAACACTGCTAGACATTTTTAATTCTTAAAAAACAAAAAAATTATTTAAAAGGAGTACATAACCTTTAGGGTATGTTCACACGGCAGCGTCCGTTACGGCTGAAATTACGGGGCTGTTTTCAGGAGAAAACAGCACCATAATTTCAGCCATAATGGCATGTTGAGGTGCTTTTTCGCTGCGTCAATTACGGACGTAAATGGAGCTGGTTTTCCATGGAGTCAATGGAAAACGGCTCCATTTACGTCTGAAGAAGTGACAGGCACTTCTTTGACGCGGGCGTCTATTTACGCCCCGCCTTTTGACAGCGGGGCGTACAAAAAATGACCGTCGGAACAGAACATCGTAAGACCCATTCAAATAAATGGGCAGATGTTTGCCGACGCTATCGAGCCGCATTTTCGGCCATAAATCGAGGCGGAAAATGCCAGAATTACGTCCGTAAATAAGCCGTGTGGACATACCCTTAAAGGGATTGTCTCATGACAGACATTAGTGGTTCATCAACACGCAGAGACATATCTTGAAACTCTAGGGCCCCAATGCAAAATCTGTAGCAGGGCACCTGTTACAGGTGCCATTTATAATACTGGTGTCTTCTTATGTGGTAGAGGGACTTTTGGGCCCCCTCTTATACCAGGGCCCTGAGTGCGACTGCTGACTTGTCTTACCCGCCCCCCCCCCCCCACAAATCCCTTTAGGGGAAGCAGACTGTCTTTACAGCTCCTGTAGGTTCCACCTGGCTTTCTATGGAGGCCGTTAATGTCATCTGGGACAGACACAGACCTTTGCATGTTCCTATATAAGCGGTATAGTACCTATTATGGCTGGTCTGTACCTCTTTTAGCATTTTCTTCATTTCATCCACACATGTGAGCTTTGGACATCAGCACGTCACACAGTGGGGATAAGTAAACGGAGGTCAGTAAAATAATGTTCAAGCTCTGTTACAGGGACTCTTACTGTTATGGGGTAGGGGCATTGTGGCTCAGGCAGGCACTTATGGGAACTCATTGGCTGTAGCATGTTGGCTGGTACAAAGGGGCATTGTCTGTCTTTTATGCGGGTTACTGTGGCTGTCAATGCTATATTAGCAGTGTGGCTAGCTCTCTTAAGGTGACATTGTGGTGGCACTTAAATACGTGCATGATAAAAATTAGCTGCAGTGTGTATGCATGTAAGTCTTTTAGGGGTGTACCTATTTTTTTTCAGAATATTAGAAGTATGTAGGCACAGCAATTAAAGGTGCTTTCTCCTAATTGTTATTTATCTCTTATCCACAGGACGGGTGATAAATATCTGACAGCGGATGTCCGACCGCTGGAACCCCTATTGATCATAAGAACTGGCTTACCTTGCCGTTTCTGGAAGCCCCATAGGAATGACGCAGTAGTGTGCGTGCTCGGCCACCACTATTTTATTTCTGTGGGGCTGTTGAGTGTTATATTCGACAGCCTCTCCTGTGGATAGGTGATAAATATTGATTATGGGAAAACCCCCTTAAGTACAGAGTGAAGCTCATCAGTAAGGTCGTTAGGACTCTTACACAGGGCTTATGTTGGACAGTGCTTTGTGCAGTACTTTCTATTGATGCCCTACAAATGTTGTACTCTTTATAGTGTCCAAATGACCATACCATACAGTGCCTATGTCACAATAATGCCAAACTAAAATTTCCATACAGTTGCCCAACTAACAATGCTATACAGTGCTGCCATCACCAAGCTCCCCAACAACACTAAAATTTTTTTAGTCTGCCCACTGTGTATATAGCGCTTTTTAACTCTGTTCCTGCAGGTCTTGTAAGGGCTGGTTAGCTTGCTGGCTCTATATAAATTGTAAGCACTGGGATGCGCGGTCTCGGTGCCTTGCTGGGCGCAGAGCTTAGTGCCAGGAGATGAGCTTAGTGTGTAGAACAGCAGGGAGCCCGCCAAACAGTGCTGAGTGATGCCCATGAAGTAACAAGTCTGTGCAGGAGGGAATAAGGAGTAGTGACAAGATGCAGCGCTGGTGGAGATAGAAGCAGTGACATGCTGCTGATGGTGATAAGCTGCTGGGTGAGGAGAAGCTGCAGAGAGAGAGAGAGAGAGAGAGAGAGAGAGAGAGAGAGAGAGATAGAGCTATGACTGAGAAGGCTTCTGTCGGAGGTAGACATGTTCGCTGTACTGGTTGGGACTGACTGGGCTGGGACCATAAGAAGGGCGCCACATGTTTCCAAGTTCAAGAGAGACTGCAAGCTAGGCGGTGACTGGAGTACAGGGAGAAAGGGACGCATACCCGACTAAAGGAACAAATTAGAGAAAGAAGCCAGGACCGATCAGATTGAAATCGGAACTGAGGAGCCTTCAGGAGACTGGTGAAAACCGGGCCGAACTGCATTAATCGTTGGGCCAGTATTATCACCAGGTCCTACAGAGCGAGCATTGGGTGGGGTGGCAGCGCACATTGTACAGAGAGCTTGCTAGTGGAAACGTAAAGGAAATGTTCAGGCCAGTCAGAGAGAGGTTGTACCTGCAGTGGTCAGCATTGTGCAAGACTAAGGGTAGAGACAGTCCCAAATTAGGCCTAGAGGTCTGTGAATCATCAACCAGCAAGCACCATCTCAAGGGGCATTAGGCCTTAAGTGAAGCAGCCAGCAGCTGCCATTTTTTGGCCTACTAGCCCTGAATTGCCAGAGCAGCCCCTGTACCAGGGAGGGACACCCATGGCCCTGTCTACAACAAGTATACAGCAATAAAGCCATCATATGTCTGTCTGAACCGTGTGTTTTAAGAACTGTGCCTCTCAGTGGCTACTGAGAAGAATTGTTGTAATTGTTTATGGTGGCCATTCACCACCAGTGTGAAAGTTTAGACATCACTCCTGTCTGCATACCATCTATTCTGTGACACAACCTGCACTAGGACCTACACCCCCTGGGGCGAGCAGACCTTATACTAGCATAACACATAACTTCCTGTAGTAATTGCTGTGGTGACGTGGTTTTAAATAAACCTATTTAACTTGGAAAATAACATCTTTTGTATTCATATCAGTATCTACCATTCACTAGTTCAAGCCCCTTTGCTTGTTAGTGATGGTCCATACCATTTCCAAAATTCATGTAAACAATTATAGTCCTAGGTAGGATTTTCTTCATTCATTTCTATTTTCATATTCTCTTATTTCTTTAAAAACCAACAATAAGTTTGTGAACTGTGGTTTTAACTATAGTAACGACAAGTTATAGGGTTAAGGTGTTCCGTATTTCTTGAGATAAATGCTTCACATATCTGTCAGTACGGAAATTACCAGCTTGTCTTTTAGAAAGAGAACATGTCACCCTAAAAACCATAGCCATGCTTTTATACAGAAATGTCTAGTGATTACGAAACTGTAGCCTCTATTGAGGCACCTCAGAAAATAACACCAGTAACGCAAATATATAAAATGTAATCCATATCAATTAGTCAAAGGGTAATCTACAAAATCCCCTGTTTAGGCTAGCGTTATAATAATTTTGGATATAAGAGCTAATTTCATGTAAATTTACACTATGGCATAACTAATGTACTTTGTGAATCGGTTATGCCTTTCATCCTCCATGAAAGACCATGGCAAAAATCCCGGGACTGCTCCCGACAGACATAGGGCAAGACAAGGACCAGAACACTGCACACTGACAGCAATATGGTACAGAATAAAATAAGTAAGCATTATAATATAATGAGGTGAAGCATATAGTTTACATGATTGAGATAATAGAATACTGCAGGGGGTCTGTAAATATTTTGAGCCACTTTTAATATTAAATGTGGTTGTCTGGTTTAGAAGATCCATTTTCAGATACCATATTAGGGAATTTTGGTTCTCATTCAGGACCCTCATCTATTAAGCAGGGAAGAGAAAGGCTACAAAGACCATCCTTCAGCCCGGAGGACCCGACACATCTGTAAATTACCCAGATTTTAAATGTGAAATGTGCAATAATGCTTTATTTTCCCTGTGGTGGTGGTGCAGGGAAATAAAAGACTTGCTGCTTGGTTCCCTTATAAATGAAAGCTGAATACTGGAGAACAGCAGCGGAACATTCTGTGATTACCTAACAGTCAAGGGACCCTTCTAACAAAAAGAGATTGTCTTAAAAATGAGCTGGGCTCTTACCCTTGTGCTGACTGTCTAGATTTTTTTTAACCCTTTCCTTGACGCCCACCGTCTTTTGTCGGCAGGCGGTGCATGTGCTTAGTCTACAGCGACGTCTTTTGGCGTCGCTGCAGAAGATGCTCCTGTGACCGCTCATCCTCTAAGCAGGAGCTGTAACTAACAGCTCCTGATCTTAGGGAAGCCTGCTAAATACAGCTGGGGTCGGAAAACATTCGGACCTCAACTGTCTATCCCTTTGATCGCCGCAGTCTGTGACCACGGCAAGCAGAATTTTCCTCTTTGATCGCTGCCCTAACAGCAGCCTGTGTCATAGTGACACAGTGTAATGTATTAGTATACAGGAGTATGCTAAAGTTATCCCTTAATGGGATTTAAAAAAAGTAACGAAATAAATAAATAAATAAAAAAGTAATTATTTTGCATAAAATATATTTTATTGCCCCCTACACTAAATAAAAACAAAAAACCTACACATATTAGGTATCTAAACGACCGTAATAACCTGAGGAACTAATCTAACTGGTTATTTAGTGTGAAACATGAACGGGATAAAAAATAAACAAGAAAAACCACACCAAGAATCGCTTTCTCCTATATTCATGCCGTAAAAATAATTCCAAACAGTGAAAAAAATAATACAATTTTTCCTGCATAAAACAAGGCCTCATACGGCCACGTCAGTGAAGAAATAAAAAAGTTATGGCTGCTGAAATGCAGAGAGCTAAAAACTGAAAAATGTAGGTGGTCATTAAGACCTTTTCAGGCCCGGTCATTAAGGGGTTAAAGGGGTTGTCCAGTCATAAAAAACTGATGGCCTATCTTCAGTAATGCTTTTCCTTTATTATTGTCACTGTTTGTATTGTGAATCGCCAACACACTTGTAGCGGCGGTTCACAATATTACAGCCTTCTCCCATTTACTTCAATAGCAGAAGGCTGTAATACTGTGAACTGCCGCTACAAGTGTCTTGGTGATTTACAGCAGATAAGGAAAGAAGGGGAGGCAGCGCGCCTAAGAGCACTACGGCCCCTTCAAAACCGCTGATCGGCGGGGGTGCTGGGAGTCAGACCCCCACCGATCAGATATTGATGGTCTATCCTGAGGATAGGCTATAATTTTCTTATGACTGGACAACCCCTTTAAAGCTGCCACCGAGGAATGGTGTAGCCAGGCGACAATCGCTAGTTGTTCTTTCTGTTCTGTTACTGAGTTTCTTGGGTTTCGCTGCAGATTTTTACAGCATCAGCCTACTGCAAGGTTCACACATAAAAGGCTTTCAGAAAAAAAAAACATGAGTAGTAAGTGTGCCGCACTGTGCCGCAACAACTCATCCCCACAAATGGTCCATTTGATGCAGTCAGCACTCTTGCTTCTCTAGAAGTTGTTAAACTTGTTGCCCGGCCCACGTGTTAGGAGCTCCTAAGTTACATCATTTACCTAAAGTAGCAGACTTCTTAAATAAGGAGTCATTTGCTTTCTTAGAAGTTATGTGAATTGTATATCGTTACTCATCTGACTCATCATATTTCCTTGAATTTGCTGGACATAAATCAAAGGTCCCTTTATAAATTCCTTCTTTCTGAAATCTAAAATTAAGATTTTGAAGTATAACAAAAAAACAAAACATAAGTAATGGCCATGATTTAGGGCTCATGTTCAAGGCAAAGCTATGGGCACTGCTTGGCGTCCCTACAGTTGTGTACAACATCTGATGGAAGTGGAACATGCCGTACTTTTAGATGGATTTCGTATGAATTTGACAACATCCCTCCCTATGAAAGGAGAGGCATATGAAGATACAGTATGGCCCCTTAGACTTCTATGGGTGCCGTATGGCTCTGTACCCCTCAAGGCTTGTATGGAGTCATAATATGCCCATGTGCATGAGATCTAATGACGAGGTTTTACTATACAACCTGCTACATGTACTAGTTATTTACTCAACCCATAGACATAGCTTACATTTGTTAGCTGAACCTCAAAAGGATTGAGGTCACCCAACACAATAGAGATTATAAATGGAATCCCAAACATTTCAAGCTACATTACTTGATTTTAACGCAGCAGGTGATGTTTTCTTAGTCCTGTTTGTTATCCTCGCTGTTATCGATGAGGCCGTTTTGCATTAGTGATCCCATAGTGATATATAGATTCCACTGTATTATTTGGGTCTGTCTTTAGAAAATAATTTAAATATTCGCTTATTATTTTCCTTTTTATTTTTATGAATTACTAAAAAAAATAGATGTAAGGAAGACATCTCATACCCTGTGTTCAATGATTAGAAGAAGAATGGCAACAATAACAATACTATATTATATAATATATATACAATAAAAATTTAAATATCTTGTTTTTCAGCTATCTCCAGGAAACTCATGAACATAGATTCATCTTTACTGTTTTAGAACAGTCTACAAACTAATTTGCTGCTGTCATCACTTATACGTGCACTGGTTTTAGTACCATGAAGGTTCTCTTTTTAATAGTAGGACTTACAATGATGACCTCTAAACATTAAAGTGCACTTCAAGTCTATAGGAGTTACAGAAATATCTGAGCAGACAGCACTAACTTTTTCTGTAACTTCCATAAACTTCAATAGAGAGGTAAATCAATGAGGAAACCGGCTGCGCAGCATTGGCCAACAGGGATTCACAGGTTTCTGTTCTTCCTCTAGGTGTGGGACACATTTTCTGTGGATACGCCATAAATCGGCATAATGGAAATACCCCTTTGTTAGCGAAACACGGAGCAGAAAAGTTGCAGGGAATTAGGACATTTTTGGCAACTTTTTGCAAAAGTCTGTAGTCTGCATCTCATAGCCAGAATACAGTCTGTCATGGATGGTATTCAGATAGGAATTAGATTTGATATGTTCTATATTATTCTATATTTAGTTTACTTCAAATTGAAGTAGAAAAAATTCAGCTGATAAGAATACCTTAGGACCAAAATTCTTAGCTGATTCATAATATATTTTTAAAGGGGTCAGGGCAGTATTTGCCTGATACAGAGTTCCTGTAGCGTCCATGGCCGCGGGCCATCGTGTTTACTCACCTCCCGACGCCCGCAGCCATGGATTCCTAGGAGACGCCAGTGCTAACTTCCTCTGTGGTCCGCTGTGTCTCATAGGGTGCGCACGCATGCTCGTTCCCGCTCTTAAGGGCCAGCGCGCGCACATGAAAACAATCATTATCATCAACTCACATGACTTGCTGGACTATAAGAAAGCCCCTGCCCTTCTGATCCTTGCCTGAGCATTGTAAGTTTATCCCAAGTCTGTTTTGCAAATGGTCCCTTAGTGTTACCCGTGTCCTGTTACCTGTTCCTGTATCCCGTGCTGTGTTCTTGTTCCTGTGCCTACTAGTGTTGGAGTCGTGTCTACTGCACGTGCTGTTGTTTGCCTGGTACAGTGTCTTCTGCCACGTCCGGTGTCTTCTGCCACGTCCAGTATCTTCTGCCACGTCTTCTACTGTCCGCCACGTCTGGTGCAACCTTCTGCACCTACCTCCATCCGTGCTGAAGCCACAGCCACTGCCTGGACCAGTTCAGGCACCCGTGTGTTACAAACTACTACAGACTTGTATAGACTGTGACTAGGCCAGCTGCCTCTCCGCTACGGCGGAGCGGCCTAGTGGGTCCACATACCCTGTGATCGTGACAGTTCCAAATCCACTGTATTGCTATAGAGTAAATAACAATTTTCTTGCTGCCACTAGGCGAAGATCAAGGCTAACTGCAAACTGTTTTATTATTGGATTCAATGTATAAATTGTATACAATAAACTCCCCCTAGTTCTGGCTGTAGATAGTCAGAATTGTATCTTTTAACTCTGGGGGTATTGGTATAAATTACACATTCATAATCACAAAGTATATAAATACCAACAGACATTTGTATATAAAATGTGTATCCAACTTACATATTACATTCTTTTCCCCTTTGGCCATTTATTTTTGACCTGTGTATAACTCAAGTTGTGTCTGGAATGAAGCAAAATATGGCAATTAAAATGTTTTCAAGTGGCTATAGAAGAGAACTGCGATTTTTCCGTTAGTGTTTGAAGGATGTAGAACAGAGAAAGCCATGGAAAAGTATGAAAAAGAAACAGTTGCATTTAATGAATACATTGTGCTGTAATTATGGAGTTCCTGCTAACTATCAAATCACAGCAAGAAATGTTCTATAGCCCAGTAAGACGTGTCTGGACAATGCCGGTAATGTAGCAGTAGGAAAATAACATGACACAATACCATGTGACCTGGAAAAATATAGCCGTGACACACTTCAAAGTAGTTTTTAATTAAAGGTTTGGCTGTTTCAGCAGGAAAAACCTTTTGGGTAACAGAATTACTACATGGTGATTTGTTCTGTTAAGTACCATATATTTCAATCAATAACATGGTCGAAGAAACTAAATTCAGTAACTACAACGCAGGACTACCGCCAAGCTCACAAAGTTTTTTATATATATATATATATATATATATATATATATATAGAAAGAAGATTTGCAGCACTCCAATGTGAAGAAAATGGTGGTTTATTCAATCCCAATACAAAAGCGACGTTTCAATCCTACAATAGGATCTTTATCAAGCATAGTGACACATCTAGTATTGCAAACATATATAGGGCTGAGATCACTTTGCATAATTGATTTCATTAAAATACAAATAAAGTGCTTGGTGCCAAAATCGTTATCAACAAATAATTTAAGGTATCAATGAACATATAAACATGATACATAAAGTGCTGATGTGCATCTACATTATTGTGAACAACAATACATAGTACAGTAAACGTTAAAAACAAGTGATTAGGACATAATCATTTAAGCCTCAGCAGTGTTGGAATAAAGCATCACAGATCCGCTCAACAATCAGAACTTCAGGTCTTCGTTAGCATGTCAGGCCATTGGAATCCATAGCGATGTTCAGCTGTACACCACGTTGTAATCAAGAAGTAGTGCGACTGTGTAAAGAGTAAAAGCGGAAGTATACCATTGCAAGGCAACAAGGCGCACAAGGCGCATGTTGACGACATAGTACGTTCCACTGTCTAGATCATGTGAATGGTGACGTCCTCAGTTGCCAAGCAACTGATATGAATCAGCCGCACATCGTGGCTACAGTATCAGATGGCATTATCATATATTATTATACCATAATAACATAGCTATAACGAGTCAATAGGTCCAAAAATGGAAAAAAACATATACTCTATTGAGGGCTTCTGCTGCTAAGTAACGGAGATATCTTAGGGAAAGAAAAAAATAGCGATTAAGTATATCGGACTTTCGTCATTATAATAAGAGATTACTGCTGTTGATCCACACGTGGGTATGTGGATCTCTGCTCACTGTTGCGTGTTCAGAACGATCGCACCCCCAGGGTTTCCAGAATCCACTGGCAACATCTTCATGTGCACAGGATATTCCGTCAACCTCTCACGTGTAATGGACCAATAGTGCCTCTTTTCGCAACATAGTATATAAATATAAATAGTACCACAATATCTCCCAGTTACTTATCGCTAAAAAAAGGAGACTAGAAATAAACACCAGGTAAAAAAATATTTTATTAATATGTTTCTAGGACCGAAAACTCGTAATATAGCAATGTATAATGTCTGTTTAACAAATTCATTACTATTAGATATAAATATGAGAGATCCCGAAGTTCTGTTGGGAGTGGTGTTTGGATCTAAAAGAAATGCAAAAATATAAAAATTAGTGTTCATAGAAATAAACATAAAAATAAATAAATAATACCAATGTGTCATAAATTATCACAAAAAGGAGAACATTAGAGAACCTCAAAGATAAAACGGAGAAATGAAAGCATCAGATGGCAATCCTATCTACACTGAACTGACACTTCGTCCGAGGATCAGGACGTTTTTGCTGGGCACCCGTTCAATGGTTTCTCTGTGAGTGCTGCTGCTTTCTCCTTCTATATATATATATATGGTAGAAAAAAGCACGACTTCAGGACATAGAGTAGCGGGTGCTATGCGAGCCTGACCATAATCCATATAGTCCTGTAGTTACACCAAAGACGAAATGATCGCAGATATTGTTGCAAATAGAAAATGTAGTTTATTGTTCCATGTCACAAAAAGGCTAAACTTCAGTCCTCTCACAGGAACTTTCTCATGCTAAAGTGATATTCGCACAGTAGGGTTTTATACCCTTGAATACTAATTACATGTTCAGTGGTAATCAATACAAAAACATAAAAATTTGTATCAATACCTGACTAATAAAATATATAAAACATGTGCATAGACGTACAGACTTATTGCATACAGTGTTGGACCCGTTGTGTCGCAGAAAAGTGATAAAAACAGTGTAGTATATTTAATAAATCAAATATCCATATACAAACATATTCATAAGGAGGAGGAGTAGAGAGTCACTCACCAATCCCAGAACTGCGGACCCATATTTCAGCTAACTGGAATCATCTGTATATAATCCTTCGGCATCTTCAACAACCAACAGCGCATGTGTTACTCTACGTCATGCTAAACAAAAGCCATAGGCCAATCAAAGGGCAGCGTCCCCCGTAACCATGATTACTATATAGAGGGCCAATTAGGAGAAGTTGTCACGTTGTCTAGACTACAAGGCCGCTAATTGTAAGAACGCCTGCTCATTGAGTGTTACTTCGTAATGGCAGTCAACATAGTCCTTGTGACCAATGCACACCACTATTCGGATCACTGGGTAATGCAATGAAAATCTATATGTAATGCCCTAAAAATGCAGACCGGGTCATTGTCCACTCATCCACATCTATTATGTAGTATGTCTGGCAAACTCTATGCTTAATATATCCCACCATCTGCACTTATGTGCGATGGCCGGTACATTTTCGGCATAACAGTCAAATATATTTGCAGGGCAAACAAAATTACAACCATAACATTATGGAGGATTAGGCAGATTTAGTGGCGGCACGGGACTGACAGGCAAAATCTCACTGAAGACAATTCAAAGCTATGTTGGTCGTTGACAGACATCGGAGAAAATTATTAGTTACAGTAATAACTTAATATTTATCAAATGTAGTTGATGCTACTGAATATCGCCTGTTGTTGGGTGGTGTGTAGCTCCTACTCTTTCCACATCCAATATCTGCATATAAGATAAGAGATCAAAAATTAGTATTAAAAATGAATATCATCAAATCACAATTATATTTCATCGAACGTCGGCAGAACAGTGGTGAGGCTCAAGAGCAAACCCACCTAAAAAAGGTTACATACTGTACAAGGTTTATCTAAACATCAGTCTAGAGATTTGAAAATGTACATTGAGACCCTTGGGTTTCAGTGTTTCTAATCTAAAGATCCATTCCAGTTCAAGCTTTTTCAAAGTAGTGAGCCTATCACCCCCACGTTTAGGAACTGGGACATGATCACATTCACAATGTCCCTTTTCAAGAAAATGTTTCGAAACAGGTAAATCCATCTTTTCCTTACGTATACTATACCTATGATTATTTAAGTGTGTCTTCATGTCACATGTAGTCTCACCCACATAAAGAAGATTACATGGGCACCATAATACGTACACTATCCAATCTGAATTGCAGGTCAAAAAAATTTTAATCTTGAAAATTTGTTTTGTATGTGGATGTACAAAAACATTCCCTTTCTTCATCAAAGAACAATGAATACATCCCAAACTGGGGAAGCTACCCATTTTGGCAGATTTTAAGTATGATTGTTGTGTTCCGGAACAATTTGTAATAACAGTCTTGACTAATCTATCTTTTAGGTTAGTCGGGCGTCTGTATGACAATCTCTCTTTGTCCATCCCTTACTATAGACCAATGGTTCCTAATAATCTTACCGATCTCATGGCTCAAATCATTGTAAGTTGAAACAAAAGGCATCCTATTTAGACTGTCACTGACACGGTTATTATGTAGTGCTTGTGCTCTTGAGTACTGTTGAATCCTATTTCTATGTTTATACACAATTCGTTGGGGATAGCCTCTTGATAAAAAATTGTTGATCATTATATTCAAGGTGGGATCCAACTTTTCCTCCGGATCAACAATTCTTCTAATGCCGTAGCATTTGGCTAAAATATTTATATATATATATATCTACATACACATACGTCATGGGAAAAGTAAGTACACCCCCCTTAAACTCTATGCCCACCATCTCACCTGCAAACTTCTGTATGACTAAAGAAGACTAAAATCAACTACTTGAAATGTCTTAGTCGAAGTACAGACCACAACTGTGTTGAGACGCTTTGATGGGATCTTTGGAGAGTAAACGAATGCCTTCAAACATCAATGAATTGAAGCAATGTTGTACAGAACAGGAAGACCCTAACATCACATTCATAGGGGGATGTTGAGTATCTCATTTTGAGGCCATAGACAATGACATGGAGTTGTTCCCCTCTTTGCTGTTGAAATACCCTCCGCTCTTCCAAGTTGGCTTATTAAAGGGGTATTCCCATTTGAGACATTTATGGCATCAGTGTCTGAAAGATGTGGGTCCCAGCTCTTGTACCTGCTCTTTTCCCCAGAATGGGGGTCACCCGACCCTGTCTCACTTGGTAAGGTGGCTCAGTTGTTTTCGTAACTTCCATTCGAATCACTAGAGAGACGCGCACATGAATGGCCACCTCTCCATTGATTCTCTACCAGCATGTCGTGGTGTCCTTTGTTTGACCGCAATAATAGCATTTCGTGCTGCGCTATTATTCCGTCTAATGTGACGGAAACTGCCAACACAGCCTAGGATTTTGCTTCTCTGGAAGTAAGGTCTCAGCCATGAAAAGGACTCAGACCATTATTACTGCACTTGAGCAAAAGTCCCCCTGGGTGAAATTGTAATCCTTTCTCAAAGCTCCCCCCATGGGTATGGGTGGCCTAATACTACAGTCCATACTACAAAAGTTCATTTTTTTTTTTTAATACAATTGTTCAGTAAAGCAGGTAAATTGTCTTTCTTAGTTGACCAGGTATGTCGTGCACTGGCCTTTCTAAAGTTCAATTCTGGGTTCAAAAGTTTATTGTTGCTTTTTGAAATAAAGACTATTCCATATGTCAGACTGCCAAGAAACTGAAGATTTTATACAAACGTGTTTACTAATGACAAACTTAGTATAACCAGAATAGAAAAGGCTGAAAAAGAAGGCCAAGGTGCACAACTGATCAAGGGCATAAGTACATCAGAGTCTGCACTTTGAAAACAGTAGCATTAGGCCATATTCACACTGCAGCGTCTATTCGGTGTATGCGCTGGGAAAGCTCTGGCCATATACACTGAACGTATTTATAGAGCCCTATTCTTCAGACGGATACCAAAAGAATGTCCTTTTGGCATCCATTGCTCCAATATAGGTCGGTATGTCTACTATTTAACTGTATGGAATATCATAGTGGACTGTACTGTTCCAAAGAGAGGCTGATGGCTGATTGAGCAAATATTGGAAAAGTTACCTGTTCCTGGGAGTTCCTTAAAAAGATGTATACTGCGCAGTATGTTATTTTTAACATGGGAGCCTATGGGCGACTGTTGGAAGTTTACGTCTGGAGTATTTCGACAGAGATTGCAAATGCAGTGTGAATAGGGCCTTATAGGTCCTAATTTTGTGACTATTGCACATACTAAATACCAGTGTAATCTGCAATAGTAAAAAAAAGAACTCCACGATCTAGATCTTACAGGCAGAGAGGCAAAAATTATACATGAAAAAAAAAAACAATATTTAAAATGAGCAAAACAACACAGACATTGGATGATGGATGACTGGAAAAGAGTATTATGGAAGTATAAGTATACTGTATGTTTGAGGTGTATGAAGGAACTGTTCACATCAGCGTCGGGGGTTCCGTTGATGGGTTCCGTCTGAGGAACCATAGCTTCCGTTTGCATTACCATTGATTTCAATGGTAATGCTTCCATTGCAAATGTTTTCCATTTGTTTCCGTTCCGTAATGTTTCCGTTTTTTTTGGGAGGAAACAATAGCACAGTCGACCACCCAGAACGGAAACAAATGGAAACCATTTGCAATGGTAATGCAAACGGAAGCTATGGTTTAGGTTTGCCTTTCTGTTGAGGGGTTCCTCCGACGGACAGGTCTAACAGAACCCATCAACGGAAGCCCGACGCTGATGTGAACACACCCAAAAGGACAGGATACTGGACGGTACTTCATGCCTTCTGTCAAGCATGGTGGGGTTTCGGGGAGATAAACTTCACTGTTAGGGAAATGCCCAATAATCCGCACCTCTGTGAAGAGCCACAGAAGTTGCTGGGTAAAATTTCCCCTTAATATCTTTATAACCTAACAGCTAGAATACCACACATCTGCCAAGCTCTAAGTGCTGCCAACAGAGGGGGAATTTGACGGAGAGAACTGTTGTCAATTCCCTCAAGCAATTTCTCAGTGATACCAAACTTTACACCCACTTGTATAGCTGGGATTTTTAATAAAGCATTACATTACTGTTGGATAACTCATGTAATCACATTAGAGAAGCCCCGACGATGAGTCTGTCACCTCATTATTACTGTGTGGATAAATAAATCCAAGGTCAAGGCAAATATCTATGTGATTGAAACATTACTCAGGCCTAAATAAAAAGAAGAGCAAAAACGAAACAAATATTACTATAAATTTAATAAAAGTGAACATATTCACCTAGGGGGTCACAATACAGTACAATCGATCCATTTCCTAAAAAGGATATATAATCAGTTGCATATCCGCTACATACCTAAAAAGTTTTACATTTGATTCCCTGATGACAAGGAGATCATAAGTTATATCACTGCTGGGAACCCCAGCGATCAGCTGTAATCTTTGGTGAAAGCCAGTAGCAAGTGTTTCATTTTTCTGCAGCGCCCCTGCAGGGGAAAATAAGCATTTCACAGTTCAAAAAAGTCAAATGTTGGTTTACTTTAAATCTTCATCGACTTCCTCCTCTGAATGTAATGAAATATGCAGGAAAATATACTATGCAAATTCCCATATATTTCATAAACTGCGGACATTGATACTTTTTTTGTGTATTTCTGGATGACAACTTTTTTGAATGTATTGGTTTTATCGACCTGTAGAGTTTTATTCATTTTTTCTCCATTACATTAGATTTTATTTACCATTTTGATAGTAGGTATTCGGCTCATATGACTATTTTGCACTGTTGGGGGAATCGACATCATCTTTCAGTAGGAGATCTGCTGCTTATCTGTAATCTAATCCTATAAACACGTACAAAACTCAATTTCCAGAGAAAAGATTACAGTGCAATTTTGTCTACTATATCCACAAGCAAAATACCTATAGATTAATTGATGAAATAAACCATGATAGGGGTTATGGGTTGGAAGGGCCGGGGGTGTACTGACCAGGTGTATAACCGAGTTTTGCCCTATCTGATGCAATGATAACTGATGCAAAAAATGCTTTAGTTGTTTTAAAACATACAGGCCCAAAAGGCTAAAAAAAGACACTAATGTGAACACGACCTTCATTGTATTTTCTGTTTCCACATATGATTTACTGCCATTAGTATTGTTAAAGAGAAACTGTCACCTTCCCAAAAACTGCAGCTGACATCTCAGTTAGATTGCAGTCACCTCACAGATTCTGCCGCTTTTTGTTTTTTTTGTTCTAGCCCCCACCGTTGCTGAGATATCAAGGCTGTTAGTTCTGGTGCCTGATATGCAAATGAAGCCTTTGACAGTCAAGTGGGCGGATTACACCTGTCACTTGATAAGGGGGAACCGCCCACTTGACAGTCAAACTCCTCATTTGCATATCAGACACCAGAACGAACGCCCCGATATCTCAGCAAAGGTGGGGGCTTGAAGAAAAAAAAAAAAAAGCATCAGAATCTGTAAGGTGCCTGCAATCTAACTGAGATGTCAACTGTAGTTTTTGGGCAGGTGACAGTTTCTCTTTAATGTCTTGGTGTAAGGTTCTGATTTGATTCTGGTCCTGCTATTATATAATTCATCTGTGCAAAAAGATAAGGTAAAAGGACATAAATTCTATCTTGTCCTCAGTCCCCCATGCAGTTTACAACCATTCAGGATATTTAAAATGTCATATATACAAACAGCTTAGCGTATATGCCGATAAAACGTGAATAAATTTGCAAGATGCAGAAAATTGTTTGGCTACATCCAGGGGCATTGCTAGGGTCTTAAAAGATCAGGGGCACAAGCCTCGAGTTATATGTGTTTACACCCCCGTCCCCCCCGAAAAATAAATACATATCGGAGATAGCATATCTATAAGACTAAGGCTCCTATAGCTACCATGCCGGATAGAATTGGATACATTGTCTCAGCAGACAGTATCACACATGATAATCTTAGATATATGTCCCCAGCAGACAGCATCACACATGAAAGACTTAGGCTGGATTCACACGAGCACATTACGTCCGTAATGGACGGAACGTATTTCGGCTGCAAGTCCCGGACCGAGCACACTGCAGTGAGCCGGGCTCCTAGCATCATAGTTATGTACGATGCTAGGAGTCACTGCCTCTCCGTGGAACTACTGTCCCGTACTGTAATCATGTTTTCAGTACGGGACAGTAGTTCCACGTAGAGGCAGTGACTCCTAGCGTCGTACATAACTATGATACTAGGAGCCAGGCTCCCTGCAGTGTGTTCGGTCCGGGACTTGCGGATGAAATACGTTCCGTCCATTACGGACGTAATGTGCCCGGGTGAATCCTGCCTTAGATACATGGCCCCAGCAGACAGTATCACACATGATAGACTTAGGGCTCATTCAGACGAGTGTGATTCTCGTCCGTGTGCTGTGCGTTAAAACAACGCACAGCATACGGCCACATTGATATCAATGGGGCTATTCACACATGTGTGAGTTTTCACACAGCGAGTGTCCGTTGCGTGAAACTCACTGCATGACCTATATTGGTGCGTTTTCATGCGCCCATTGAAGTCAATGGGTGTGTAAAAATCGGGGACAGCATAGGGACAACATCCGTGTTTCACGTTTCTGGGGCCCAAAGCAAAGTTATGTCTTGGGGCTCTTTTCAAAGACACCTGTAAAGAGTTCCCCACGCAATTCCCCTGTATATAGTGTCACATCTCCCCTGTATGGTTCCACACACAGCCCCCCGCCATACATCCCCCTTGTAGACAGTGCCATGCAGTCCCCTGTAGGTAGTCCCACATACCCACCTTGTCTCAGCAGACAGTATCATATGATAGGCTTAGATACATGGCCGCAGTAGACATTATCACACATAGACAGCAGTAAGTATCCTTGTACTAACACATGTTCACCCCCTCAAAAAAATTTGTTCGTATCTATCTATCTATCTATCTATCTATCTATCTATCTATCTATCTATCTATCTATCTATCTATCTATCTATCTATCTATCTATCTATCTATCTATCTTTATAGGATACAGCATATCTGTAGCACTCTGACCCTATAGCTATGGATAGGATTAGATACATTGGCTCAGCAGACAGTATCACACATGACAGGATTAGATATAAGGCCCAGCTCGCTGACATTGTGGCTCCAGCGCTGGACCCAGGAAAGGTAAATATAAGAATTGCTTTGCTTTTTTAAATGTTACAAATTTTTGGGGTGTTTTTGTGTTTCTTTACAGGTTTGTTGTTGGACTACGTCGGATTCAGGACTACTTCGATTACGGCTTTTTTTATTCTCAATAAAATGGCTAATGAGGGTTGTGTGAGGGTTTTTAATTTCAATAAAATATTTTTTCTAAGTCCTTGAATTTTTTTAAACTTTATTACTACCGCCTTAGTAATGGCTGCTGGCTGATTGACAACATCCATTACTAAGGTATGGCTTAAAGTTAGCAGGTGAAAAGGCTAGAACTAACCCCCATTGTTACCCCGGTACCCACCGTCACCAGGGGTATCGGGAAGAGCTGAGTACGATCCAGTAGCCGACCATCTGTAGTGATGGTCGGGTACTGGGGCGGCTGCAGGCTGGTATTATTAGGCTGGGAAAGGCCAAAAACAATGGCCCTTCCCACCATGGTAATGCTGCCTGCCGCTGCTGTGTTGTATCTGGCTAGTTTTGATAACCAGCCAGATACAACATAGCAGCAGCAGGCTAGCATTACCAGGATGAGAAGGGTCACGGTTTTTGGCCTTTCTCAGCCTAATTATATCAGCCGGCCATCACTACAGATGGTTGGGTACTGGATCGTACCCGGCTCTTCCTGGTACCCCTGGTGGCGGTGGGTACAGAGGTAATAATGGGGGTTAGTGTTAGCCTCTGCCTTGGCTAATACTAAGCCATGCCTTATTAATGGATGCTGTCAATCAGCCAGGAGCCATTACTAAGGCGGTATTAATGACGTTTAAAAGAAAATACAAAGACATAGAAGAAATATTTTATTGAAATAAAAAAAAAACACACAACCCTCATTAACCATTTTATTGAAAATAAAAAAGCCGTAACCGAAGTAGTCCTCGAATTCGACGTAGTCCAACAACTGCACCTGTAAAAAAACACAAACACGAAAAAAAAACATTAGTAACACAGGTGGTAGGCTTAGATACAGGGCCCATGTGTGATACTGTTGGTTGGACCCTGTATCTAAGCCTACCACATATTATGCTTATATACAGGGCTCCAGCAGACAGTAATCTTATACAGTATAAGGTAACTGTCTGCTGGGGCCCTGTATGTAAGCCTAATATGTGGTAGGCTTAGATACAGGGTACAACCGACAGTATCACACATGGTCATGTATCTAAGCCCACCATGTGGTAGGTTTTTATACAGGGTCCATGTGTGATACTGTCTGTTATACCCTGTATCAAAGCCTACCATTGGGCAGGATAGAGGTCCCCAGCAGGCAGTAATGATGGTACACTTACCCACCTCTTCGGCTCCGGGTGCAGCGGATGTCCTGACACCATCTAGCGTCGTGACGGCATACGCAGTGACACAGCGTCGTTATGTCATGACACGAGAAGATGTCAAGACTTCCTCTGCGCTCGGGAAGGAGGGTAAGTATAGTGGTATTACTACAGTAGCAGGGGCACGTGTATTTTATGACATAGGCCACAGTTACTATAGTACATTTTTATAGACAAGGTGCGGGGCCCGCAGACCGGTCACAATTGCGACCCCTGTAGTGTCAGTCGCCTGGGGATCCAGGGCTTGGGCCACGGAGACCCGTTGCTAGCGACTCCCCTGGCTACAGCTCTGTAAATAAATGACATATATGACACTTCTCCGGGGTTAAAGTCAACTGAAACAAGTCTTATACAAAGCCTCTAGATTATTTACAAAAAATATTTTGGTGATTCGAATTGAAACTATAATTTTTTTCTTCTTTAGAATGGAAAATTATGTTTCCACTATTACTATCATTATTGTTAATATTACATCACATTTTTTGACTGTACTATGGTCTTATAATTTTTATGATTTTTGTGATATTGCACTGTATTTAGTATCATTTGATTACACTTTCTTTTTAGGGTATTTTGTTAGTGTAAAGGTGTCTTCATGTTTTTACATTAAAAACTGTATCCCTTTTGAGATCACAAAGTAACTTCTCGAGTCTATGCTCGAAATGTACAGTGGGCATTATAATTGTGAGTAAAGACTTTGTTGAATGTTCTACAATCAAAGGAGGACTGACACTGACGCTAGGCCCCCTATGTTGATAGAAGTAGTGTAATGAATTTGATTTGCTTAATTGATATCTAAGAGAAGAAAAACTTATTGGAGCTAATAGTATCAAATCACGGATTCAGGTGGGGATCTATCACTCGGCCATGTCAACTGCGTGGTGAAGAATGTAGGGCCTCTAGGAACTATCTGTACCTTTAAGCGTAACTAACTTTTCAGGTGACTTTTCAGAATAAGCTGTCATATGTGTGTAGATGAGGAATAACACTATTTCTGGGCATTATATAATTTGTATTATACATTTTTTAGCAGTTATCCCTTCTGCCTGCTCTATCTCTAATTCTCAGTTGTCTCTGAGCTAGTGGGCTGAGCCTAACGGCTAACATGTCTTCTATACACTGCACACATAGAAAAGGGGAATCCTGCTCACACACACACACACACACACACACACACACACACACACACACACACACACACACACATATATAAGATTATACAGCAGTAATGAGCAGTGTAGCTGTAAATCCAGCACTTAGGTGAGAAATAACGCTGCAGCACATCTGTCTCACTGCTACTTCTCCCTCCTCACCTCGCCATAAACTTGTATGGGCAACGTGTATGTGTCTCTTTCTCTTCCTGCTCCCCTTTCCCCTCTCCATAGACTTGTATTGGCAGGCGGTGAGGAGAACCCGTCCTTTCTGCAGTCTGTCTGTAACTAGGCACAGGTTTTGTTTGACAAACAGGAGGGGAGTGGGGGTGGGCAGCAGATTACAGGAAGGGAGACACCTAGTTGCAGTAACTTCACACAGAGCTTGCATGGATAAAACAACTACATTTTAACAGTAACTAAATAACAAAGTAAATAAATATCAAGTATACTATTAGATTAGCACAAGTTGTTTAAAAAAAAATTAGTGCCCATTTAATAAAGTGCCAAATTACCAATCCTGCAAGTTTGTCCTTGTCCAAAAATGTCGGACTCTGTTTACATTGTTAATGCAGAGATTTATAACAACCTCAGCTATAAAAAGATTAAGATTTTCCTTCTATTTTTTTTTAAGTTCCTTTACTATAAGATAGGGTAAAAGAACAGGCTACTACTGATTTCATCTGTTTCAGATGTGATTTTATTTTGATGTCTTGCCTTTCTATGTTGTTCTGCACAATTTCCTCCCTCTTTGTAGTAATGATGAGGTAGATGTCAAAGTAACAGTTCATTTTAACAGTCTCTCATTTACCCATCTCCTTCTCTTTGTATCGTACCAGCAATTATGTTACCTTTCATCACTACACCAGTTCTCGTACTATTCATCCCAAGGTATTGTGAATATGAATGCAGTTGACCTGTTAATTAAGAAGTGAACCACCTGCTTAGGGAATGTGCTTATTAACTTTACTGAAATATAGATGAAGTTTTAAGCTGCACCTGAAAATGTCTCGTTTTATGATGGTAACGCCAAAGGAATGTGTATTCCATATTATAATCTTTAAGGGTAACAGATTTCTGCTACCCTGGTTTAATGACGCTAACTAGTTGCCTAATTTGCATTCTTATTATAAGACATATAGGGCTGTTTTGTTTCTTGAGAACACAACTTATTTTGGCATCAGGACGCAGTTAATTTTTCCGTTTTTGCCTCACTGCACACCATAAGTCTTCTTTTATTTCTGTAGTTAATGTGTAAGATCTTGTTTTTTGCATTTTAGGGTGTATTATTTTGGTTTACTATTCTGGCATTCCCAAGATTGCAATTAATTTATAATAAAAAAAAATTAAGTTGAATTAGCAAAATATGTAATTTAATTCCGTAATGATGTTTTAAATTTCTTTACATTTATTTTACGGTTTGTAACGATTAATGGAATATATATATATTTATTTTTTTATGTTTTATTACTTTAATTTAATAAAATAGTTTTTATTAAACTTAATCAAGTGTATTCTGGTTTTTTGCTCAACTAATTTTATTATACTTTAGTTAAAAAATTTTGGGTTCCACAGGAGTTCTTTTAGTCTTACATGTAAAATGGACAGACAGCTGTTAGGACATACCTCAGATATGCCCTAACAGGTATTAACACAGGACATCCCATGACTACCCATAAAACTTTCAGCCCCATCGAGGCTGACGCTCAGGGAATATCATAAGGATTAAACATCACGGATTGAAGTTTCCCAATGACCCTGCGGATGATTGCGCGGGCACAACTGCTGTGCTTTGCGTTTACAGTGCCATAAATGTACATTGCTGAAAGTTAAAGGGGTTTTCTCATCTTAAACGTTTATATGCATATCAACATGTCTGGGACCCGCACCGATATAGAGAACAAAGGTCTGCCATCATCAATTTCGACCAGTGTGGCAGCTGCTAGACGCAGAGTCCAATCTGGGTCTAGCGGAGAGAGCTCTCGCCATTCTGTTCAATGGAAGTTACGGAAACAGCTGAGCAAGCGCTGCTCGGCTGATTCTGTAACAACCATACAATAGAATGGATAGAGTTGCACGCATGCGTGACCCTCTCTCATGTAGACCACGCCTGGATTCCTCGGCCAACAGCCGCCACACAGAGAAAACTTACCTAGGACCTGCATCTTTCAGACATTTTTGGCATAATCTGTGGGTATGCCATAAATGTTTAAGATGGGAATACACCTGTAAAGGATTTGCCAGACACAGCTTCTGTGTCGATGCCCGTGGTTAATCAGTCTGCATCTGCTCCTAGGTCTGATAGATTGACTCGATCTGCTACCACAAAGGCTGGTAGGCTGAGGAGTGGGAGAACCTATCACAGCCCGGCCAGACGGTTCTAGCTCCCGCCCTCGGTCTATGTATACCTTCATTTGCTTCTTGTCTTTGCCTGTGATTCTATCTTGTTTCCTGGCTCTGCTGCTCCAGCTATTACTATTGACCTCTGCTTCATTTTGACCCATGCTTTTCTGACTACGCTCCTGCTCTCCGTTTGGTACCTCGTACACTCCTGGTTTGACTTGGCTCGTTCACTACTCTTGTTGCTCACGGTGTTTCGGTGGGCAACTGCCCCATTTCCCTTAGCTTCTGTGTACCCTTGTCTGTTTGTCTGTCGTGCACGTATTAAGCGTAGGGACCGTCGGCCAGTTGTACGCCGTCAAAGAGGATGGGTCGTGCAAGTAGGCAGGGACTGAGTGGTGGGTAGATTAGGGCTCACCTGTCTGTCTCCCTACCCCGTCATTACAACACCTTTAAATATTGTCTCCAAACACCGTACATTGACGACGCAGGGTTGGAAGGGATTACATTTCACAATTTTACACTAACATAAAGAATTAAAATAGGTTTTCCATTTTGTTTCTATCATTTTGTTACTGTATATGATATGTATACTTTTGAATGATCAAGGTGGGTTATGGATTGAGTTTGGATTGGTGTAGTGTTTTATTTTTCTTACAATTTTTTGTGCATTTTTTGTAAATTGTCTGCATAATATGTCCTCCAAGATATCATAAAATTACTCTGGGAACAATCAAACTTTATATTTTTAGCTTTCCACTGTAACAGTAGCATCTATGGGATCTCCAGTTATAAAGGAATATAGCCCTGTATGGTAGCATTAGATACATGCAAATCTTGTCTGAGTCTGCAAAGATCTGCCATGCAGATGGTACCTAGCGACTGTCTGATTGGTAATGTGACAACCAAGTTCATTAGAAGTAGTGATATTGCCACTGCCATTATACTACACTATATTCAGCGTGGTTGGGTTAAAAGCCCATGGCCAAACATCATGGTCGTTAACTGGTTACGACTTTTCCCTACGAGAGCCTATCAATGTGCAATCTGTGGGGGTCCAATCTCTGGAAATCCCACTAAATAGCTAGTTATGTCTTGGTATAATTCACTAAATACCTTTATTCTATAGGAAAAGGATAGAAACACTGTGTAATGACTACAAATAGAGCTCTACTAACACAATGAAATCACATAGATCGGAAACTCCACTAATGTTTGGAAGATCTCACTCTTATCTACTTGTACTCTTATTGATCATCAGGTTATCTGTGGAAGTCTGACCTGGTGCGGGGCCTCCAAAGCTAGCCATATACGGTACGATATTGTGTCCGGATATTGCATTTATGAGAACCCTTCCTTTTTTTGTAGAACCGCCAGCACTCTGATAGGTCTGAATACAATGAGACATCTCAAAGACAATTCGTGAGACATCTACGCGGCGTTGCAGATTGTGTTTTTATACAATTCACATTAATCCTTGGTCAAAAGGCTAACAATCCAATCAAACACTATATATAAATAGCAGATGTCACGTATCCGTGGCTTATAAACAGAGCATGGAAAATAAGCCCTTAGTTAATCGATGAGCATCACATACAGTGTGGACAGTTATTAGAGGTACATGTGTTTAGCAGCTGTTGTAAGCAGTCATATGAGCCTCTGTTATGTTATGTCAAACTCCTTGGAGACTTTTTCAATTTGTCATGGATATCCGTTTATTTTTCAAAAGCAAATAACAATAAAATAAGGTTCTGCAAAATAAGAAGTACAAAATTGTAGGCAAATTATTTATTAATAGAAAACAGCTCCTGACTGTTTAAAGGGAACCTGTCACTAGGTTTGGATGCCGCTGGGGTTTAGTGTTCAAAACCTGCCCATATCAAAACCGTCCGTTTAGGCGATAGTTAGTTAAAAAAAAAAACCTAGTAAGATCAGTCCGGGATCGGAATCAAAGACATGAAAATAGCGCACATGAATCACCTCGCTTCACTGCACATGTGCAGGGTACCGTCCCCAGCTTCATGTGCGCAATTCGCATGCACCTGATGCTGCCGAGCTCCTCTCCCTGACTCCTATTATGTAAGGTATTTTACTAACTATTGCCAAAACTGACAATTTCAACGTGGGCAAGTTTGGAACAAGTTTGGAACCTCAGTTGTTAGTGACTCCAAACCTAGTGACAGGTGCCCTTTAAGAAATGTGCGGTGAATATTGGTTGCTGGATAGTATGTGATTTTTTCTGCAGGACATTGGTTAGTTACTTATTTTTCTAAGCTATAAGGCTATGTTCACATATTTCGAGTATTTCACAGTGTTTTTCTTGCCTACAAAATAATAGAAACCTCGATCGAATTCTGACAAAACTGATTATAAGTAAATGGGGTCTGCCGGTTGCTATTCAGATCTGTCACATAGCTTCAATTATATTTTGGATTTCTATACCTATGAATATCAACTATGATTTATTCCATCATTTCTGAGCTGTGCCCGGCAACTTGGCACATAGTTATTTACTGTGGTTGTTTCCATCAAAACCTGTCTAGAACTCGTATAGGTGGTTAACTGTATGAAGATGAATTTTGTAGCCATATTGGGGCAGGTTACGTTAAGGATCGGTTTGCTGACCACATGTCATGTGGTGCCTGGAGAAATGTAAGGTTCTAGTTCCGGTCACTGAACTTGTTTACACTTATTTTTAGATTTTTATTTCATTTGGTTTCAGGAATACAACTCTTCCTGTCACTGGGGTCTACATCTTCATGGCTGAGCAGAGGTTCCTCCTACATATTTCATCTTCACAATTAGGGTATGTTCACACGCCCTATTTACGGACGTAATTCAGGCATTTTTCGCCTGGAATTACGGCCGAAAAAACGGCTCCAAACCGTCTGCAAACATCTGCCCATTGAATTCAATGGGTCTTACGGTGTTCTGTGCAGACAGGCTTTTTTTTTACGCGCCACTGTCAAAAGACGGCGCATAAAAAGACGCCCGCCTCAAAGAAGTGCATGTCACTTCTTGGGATGTAATTGGAGCCGTTTTTCATTGACTCCATTGAAAAACAGCTCCAATTACGTCCGTAATGGACGCCGCGAAAAACGCGAGTAGGAGCAATTACGTCTGAAAAACAGCTCCAAAAACGGCCATAAAAAACGCAGCGAAAAACGCAGCGAAAATACGGCTGAAAATACGGAGCTGTTTTCAACATGCCTGGTTGACTAGCATAGATAACAAGTATCCTCCCAGCCCCATGGCACAAGAATCGGGTAAGGCTTCATTCACTTCTGAGCCAGGGTCCCGTTCCAACGTTCCATCTGAGCTTTCCGCCGGAAAGGGACCCTGACTGACACAAACGGAAACCAAAGATTTATGTTTCTATCACCCTTTGATTTCAATGGTGATGGATCTGGTGCCAGTGGTTTCCATTTGTCTGTCAGGGCGTCGTTCCAACGGAAAGCTCCGACAGGACGTCGGAACAGAGCCCTAGCGCAGATGTGAACGAATCCTAAGTTAGTTTCTATTGTATGTTTATCTTTAAGATCTGATAAGCCCATTTAGTTGTATTTGTATCTATATTCTCTAAACTGTACGGCTTACTAAGCCAGCTGGCTCTAGTGGTTAGCGTATTAACAGTCACTTATGACGTATGGTCTTATGCTTCGGAAACCCTTGCCCAACGGAGACAAACGGAAACCATTAGCACCGGATCTGTCACCATTGAAATCAATGGTGATGGAAATGGAAACCTATGATTTCCATATGTGTCAGTCAGGGCTCCGTTCCAACGGAAAGCTCAGACGGAATGTCGGAACAGAGGCCTGACACAGATGTGAACGAAGCCTTACTTGTGATTGTGTTGTTAGTGGCATTATTTGATGCGTATCTTCTCTCTTTTTATGTGTCTACTGGGCTTCACATTGTATCACCCACAGAAGTTTTCTTTTCTGCTTTATGGGCATTTGTTGTGAATCACTAAAGAATACGCATCATGTGCTCCTTGAATATCTCTGTAAGAATCAGCGAAGCAAGAAAGGTAATGTTTTCTTGCAGCGGAACTTCCTGGTTTATACGATTCATCTGTTTTATATAAACATGTTTACATCTCATAAGTCCTTATACCACTGGAGAGGAGACATAGTGAGTATTAAATGTGAACTTAAAAAGAACTATTCAAAGCAGGGGTCTCAAACACATGGCTCGCGAGCCAGACTTTTTTTATTTTTTCACCACCGGAGCTGTGTGAGGGCTTATTTGTTGCGGGACAATCTGTAGTTTTCATTGGTACCATTTTGAGGTACATGCGATTTTTTTTGATCACTTTTTATTCAAGTTTTTTTGCAAGCCAAGTTTTTTTGGTGACCAAAAACCAGCAATTCTGACAATGTTTTTTAGTTTATTTTTTGCACTATAAATGACAGTTTTACTTTATTCTGCGGGTTGGTACGATTACGGCGATACCATATGTATATAGTTTTTTTTATGTTTTGCAGCGTTTGCGCAATAAAATCACTTTTTTATAAAATAATTTATTTTCTGTGTCACCATATTCTGATAGCCGTAACTTTTTTAATTTCAAATCCCAAAATCTGTGTAAGGACTTGTTTTTTGCGGGACGGGTTGTAGTTTTTATTGGTATTATTTTCGGGTACATGCAACTTTTTGATCACTTTTTATTCTCTATTTTGGGAGGGGTGGTGACCAAAAAATAGCGATTCTGGTGTTGTTTTTTATTGATTATTTTGGGGTGTTCATCGTTTTATAGTTTGAGTCGTTACGAACGCGGCAATACCAAATATGTGTACTTTTTTAATGTTTTCTTTTTTTTCCTATAATGAAAGTATTATAGGAAAAAAAGCATTTTTTGTTTATATAACTTAACTTTTATTTTTACACTTTTTTTAAAAGATTTTTTTTACTTGTCCCACTAGGGGGACATTTAGACTTGCAGCTTTGATCGCTGCTAGAGTACATTACACTACGTACGTAGTGTAATGTGTTCTAACTGTCATTGTGACGTGACAGTCACACTGACAGGAAGCCTCGGAGGACCGGCCGGAGGTTGCTCTTCCAAGGCTTCCATACATGGCAACCCGGAGGTCATTGTCTGGCCTCCGATTGCCACGACAAGTATCGTCAGCCCCCACAATCACTTAGTGGGGGCTGCCGATGTGCTTCAAACCCCTTAAATGCGGCGAACGCAATCTGTCGCCGCATTTATGGTGTTAATTGCCGAAATCAGCGGCGATGGTCCGCTGACCGGCAAGACTGGAGTGTAAGCTGTCGGGGATAGCTGACCTTCCTGTTCCCGGACACTGTCCGAACTACTCTGCAACTGTACGTCCTGATGCAGGAAGCAAGCCCTCTGCAGGATGTACAGTTGCGGCGCAACGCGTGAAGAGGTTAAGCAGGAGTAGGAGTGATGCAGAGAGCAATGTTAGTGCTGAGAGCGTTGGGAGCATTGAGAGACTGTATATCGGACAAGTTTGTCCAGTGTATTTACTTTTTAACGGTCTTTGGCGCCTGGAGTCTGGCATCTTTAGAGCCTTTCATCTGCGCTTTGAGGTTGAGCCGGTTCTGCTGGTTTTTACGCCTCTATTCAGGGATTACTGCCCGTTTTTGTGTGGCTTGTAAGGCTTCCTTTCTGCGTCCTGCGAATGTTTCCTCATCCCGAAAGCCACAGACTTTTATTCAACATAAACATATGCCCCTTGAAAAGGCCATTGCCATTTTTGCTGTCTATTTTTTCTATAAGATAAGAAAGTTTTTAAAGGATCTAATGTCAATCTAGAAAGTTTATGCAGTCTAAGTCAACTGCTTGGCTTTCCAAGAAAAGCCGATCTCTTTCAAGATCAGCCGCTCATCCGAGTGCTTCTGCTACTTCGTTTTAGCCATCGGTGGGGCTCTCAGTGCTCAGACCCCTATTGATCAAAACTTTTGACATGTTTTGTTAGTTACCCTTTAAGTAAAAACTATTACATACCTGGTCCCTTCAGAACACAATTTTACATAGGGCTACCACCACCTGGAGAGCCAAATCCAGGGTTCCTGAGAGCCATATTTAGCTCCTGAGCAGCTGGATGGGGAACACTACTTTAGGTCAATGTTCCCTGGGAAAAATTATGTAAAATAGCTCCCCTCCAGAAGGAATCAAGCTGTCTCTCTAGTGCCACCTATAGTTGACTACCCTATAAGTCACGGTCCGACCCTTTATAGACCCTTTAAACATGACTCTGGTTATTAGTTAAATCAAAGAGATCAATCTGATATCTGGTAAATGAAATCAGGGCTGTAAAATTCCTCCACAAACCTTTTTATTTAAAACTTGGCATGGAAACATCCATAGATCCTTTATTACAACCAAGCAAAAACAAAGTAAAAATTCTCCTAGACAACTAGCGGTGAACCAAGATGTAGAAATGTTCCTCCTTATGTTTTAATTTATATGTAAGTAAATTGAGCTTTAGATACTGTATACCTATTCTTGGCTTCTGTTCTTGTTTTGGTAAGTAAATTATCTATCCCTGAAAAAAGGCAGGAAGTGGTCTGAAATCCAATAGCTCTTAAACATCTTGACTATAGCTGAACCTCCGAGGGAGGAAAAAAGTTTTTGCAACTTCAGTCTGCAAGAGGAGATTGACTGAACTACACAATGAAAAGCATTCCTGCCCTTGGCTACCATAATTAGGCTAAAACTAGGATTTACATTTACTTGAGTCGCAAACACTTAACCTTATTCTTTATCTCCTTTTCAATGTGACAGCATGGGGCATACCATGGCCAAATTCAATTGAGAGGTAAAGAACTCATATGGAATTTGCTGAATAATGGATCTGTATTGATAACGTATCATTGAAGAAATATTTATGGATGTATGAGAAGAAGTGGAATTTAATTTTAAGGTAAGTTGATGAACCATTGAGGCTAGTGAGTGGGGGGTTAATGGGTTAATGGGTGGTCTCTGAGAAATTCAAAGCTAATGTAATCCGAGGAATGTTGCACATTACATTCCCCAGCTTGTAGTTTTTTTTGCAGAGGTCACTAGTTTGGATACACAGAGTTCTCTGAACTGATGATAAGTCATTAATTGGAGCAGCTCTGAGGACTTTACTCCGCAAGTCTTCCCAAGGTATTCCAGCCATAAAACATCTCTTCCAAGATTTATTCCAGCCAAGGAAAATATTCTAAAGCGAGACACTAAAATTGAGACAATTGGAAACACATGCTTGAATATATATTAAATTGGTTTTACTTAGTTTTCATGAGGGAATGCAATGCAGTTGTGGTAGAGAATAAATAGGTGGTGACTTGTGTTTCTCTGAAAGACCGGACTGATGTCTTCGGAATCTCTATCCATAAGATGTAATTGTTTTACTATGTTAATGATCAGCTCATGTTGAGGATGGTTGTTGTGATGATTATTTTACTTCTAATGGCATTTGTGCTTTTGTGTTTTTTTGTGTTTCTGCAGATGATCATGCTGAGTTGGTGGTCCTGCATATGGATTTTCCTGCCTGTTTGTTATGGAATTCCAGCCGAGAGATGTACAGGCCAGTCCTGCACCAGCAGTTTTACAGACAATGAACAGCAAAAGCCATGTGTGGGTGCCAGGTGCCCAGCTAAAGCAAGCAGAACATCACACTCCCACCAGCAGACAGCTAGCAGTGATAGCCTTCACCAGCCTGTGAGAGTGAACCAACAGACATCAGCTTCCACAAGAGCCGACTTTTCTGGTAGTCCTGATGCATGGGGAGGACCAAACCTAAGTAGTAATGTCACCAGGGATTGCAAAGGAATTGAATGCAAACTTCCTCTGCGAATCCGCCTGAAATCTCGAGGCAGAGCCCCATGTACTGGGGAAGGATGTACACCTGTGGAGGGGCAACAGGGTTTGGTGCGGTTGTCAGACAGGGCAGCTCACTTTATTGGGGAGGTACCAGATCTTCAATTTTCAAATTCTGAGCTAGGAGGCGCTCCACTGGGAGTTCAACTCACCTGCGATATCAAACCAGGTAAGGGTGAAATGTACTCTAAAATAATTTTATGGTACCTTATTTGGAATTGGATGTTATAATGAGAAAGATACAGTATGATTGGAGTCCATTGCTACTGCTCTGAACACTTGGTTCTTTTTGCTATTAAATGCAAAATCTTCCAGATTTTGGCATTTTCTTATCCTATGATAACATACCATAATTTAATTTGATACAAAGCCTTCTCATTATTTAGATAATTTAGGACTGAGCAACAGAATTTAGCTGGTAACTTGTCTTGCATGATTTTTGGGACAATCCCTTTAACTGTTAACAATAGACATGCCTACCTTTGCAACCATTTTTTTTATTGCTCCAATGGATCTAAAATAATTGATAATTCTTATATTTTAAGTATATAATTTTCCACTATTTTGTGTGTACAGCTCCTGTGCATACCAATGTGTCTCCATGGTTACAGACTACAAACAAACAGTGTGTAGTCTGATCCTACTGTCATACTGCTTTCCATTTGTCCCCTACTTCTTGCTAACATGAACACAGTAGTATAGGTTAGCAAGAAAAAGAGGAAGATGTAAGAGACTATAATTGCAGGATCAGATTACCCTCAGGTTTGTTTGTAGTTTGTAACCATGGAGACACATAGGTCTGCATAGACACCAAACAGTGGAAGATGTTTAAGACTAAGACGCTTCCTTTTTATTTTGAATGAATAAAAACCTAAAAACCTTGGTTAAAGGTTAACATACCTTTTATTTAGCTGATTTTCACTCATATTGTCCATGCAGCCCACACTCCATTAAATAAGTTATCCGATGAATAAATTTGTATTTAGAATGTCAGATATACAATGTTTATTTTTTAAAAGTTACTCCCTTCTAAAAAAAAACCTTTGCTGACCCAAGTAATTACATTTTCCTCTTATAGCGCCCCCTAGTGTGTTAATTCTATTTCAGCTTGTTTACTTATTGTGCTCTTCTCTGGAGAACAAACAAGTGCTGTTCGGCTTTTAGTTGACAACGTCCTCAGCGGCAGCAGAGGGGTCTCTGCTGATGAGTCAGCTATATAGGCATCAGGTGCTTCTTCTCCGCTTGGCAGATAAATTGGGGATGCCACTTCATTAGGGAGACTATTACTTTATAAATTGAATTTTGACTAAGTTTGTACATAAAAGAGAATTTCAAATCCAAAATGTGAAATTATTTATATACTAATAAATCAGCAGTTAGACCGGCAGCCACATTTTGGTAGTTAGTTTTGTTACCAAACTTTGGCTGCTGCACTAACTTCGGTTTTAATATTTGCTCAATTTTATGCTATGGGTGGCAATCTATCCAGGTTTACCACTGCGTTCATTCACATCTTTTGATCAACATCTATTGTCTTGAAAGCTTCCATGAACCTGTAAATCCTCTATGACATGGAACTGTATGAACTGTTTAGATTAGGAAATTTCTATTTCCTACAAATTCCAAAAATAATCTGTTTCTATAAAAAGAAAGACAAAAACAATCATTTCGTCAGGATAACTTCTCTGCAGTTTTGCTTGAGTTAAGGGCCTTTTACACCGGCCGACAATCGGCCGATGCAACGAGCGCCGATCATCGAGACATCGTTGATCGGCGCTCGTCTGCTCCTGTCAGATGGAGCTATGGAAGTGGACGGAGAGGTTGTTACCCCAATCGCTCATCCCCATACATTATCATCATGTTGGCAGTGCGTCTCCCTGTTTACACCTGGAGATGTGCTGCCGACAATGATACTATTTGACTTTTTTAAAACGATATGATCAGCAGATGATCGAGCCTTTGCTTGTTCATCTACTGATCATTCCCCGGTTCACATAGGGCAATTATCGGCAACAAGCGTTATAAGTACACTCGTCTGCACGATAATTGCCCAGTGTAAAACCCCCTTTACAATAAAGGAGTTTATTACATCTAGGAAGTTGATTTTTCCACTAATTACATAGTAGTTAGAGAGATATTTGAGAACAGTTGTGGCCGTTTGCAGTTGTTCCCGTATTCTGCTGCCATTAGACAGGGTTACATACTTGAGGCCAACTAGTGGATCATCTGGTACTTTCTTAAGCAAGTCCAAGCCTGCAGGCTTATGTAAGAGATTTTCGCATATTCAGGGCATCTCCCACTGCAGAGCTGTCAGTCTTTCTTCTGATTGATGTTGATTTCATAAAAGTGAACTGGATGACAGATCCCGAGGGAAGAAGTGATTAAACGTTTTAGCTGTATTAATATGTTTAAGAAGATAGAAAGGGAGATTAATGGAGCCTACTGCCAGCAGACGTACAACTGACGGGTCATTTAAGTAGAACTAGTACTATCGGGGAGAAGATTCTTCCGGCAATATCTTCCTATAGCAGCTACAGTTCTTTTCATTTGGTTTCTAGAATTCAACAGTCTATGTATCAAGAAACCTGTAGTTATTATCAGAAGATATAAATTGGACTGTATTAGACTATATTGGTCAGCGACAGTAACTTATAGTAGGGGATAATACAGTTCTAGATCCTGGCCAGTGGACGAGTGCAAATATTGGTTATGGGAACTGTTATGTAGTTATACGGTTAGGTATGATTGTGTTTTATAAGATCAGCTCAGAATATTATAAGCAATTAATACTTTTCGCTCACAATTATGATCAGACTTAGAATGACTATGTGGTCCTTTGGAGGATTTGGTGCCCATGTGAACCCCACAAGATCCTTGGGATAGCAACCTGAAACAAATAATGCAATAATTAGACCAGGAATAAGAAGTTTATCTTACGCAAAAGTACCCAACAAAAACAAAATCTGTTAAGGCCCTGCACACAGAGTTTTTTTTGATGCGGAAACCGCGTCGGAAACTGCACCAAAAAATGGTCGAAAATGCCTCCCATTGATTTCAATGGGAGGCAAACGTTTTTTTTACCGCGAGCAGAAAAACCGCCTCGCAGCAAAAAGAAGAGTCATGCCCTATCTTTGGGCGTTTACGCCTCTGACCTCCCATTGACATCAATGGGAGACAGAGAAAGCGTATTTCGCTGCATTTTTTGCCCGTAGCACTCAATGGGCGCGAGTGAAAAATGCCATGAAAATCCCAAACGGAATTTTGAGGCAGAATTTTCCTCCTGCAAAAAAACTCTGTGTGAACTGAGCCTAAGCCGGCATAAAAATTAAAGTCAGCCCAGCCCGCTGGTTTTGCCAGGATTGGCTGAGGATACAATGTGTATGAGTCCACCGAACAGCTCCTGATGTTTGCTGTTGGGGAAGAGAAAAATCTGGCATGTCGAAATACAGGGCTTTTTTGCCCTAAGAGATAAGCTGCTTCCAGAAGCGACTGATGCCAGAGTATTTCCCTATTACCCAATGATCCAGGGCATGTGTATGAGGTAGTGAAGGAAAGTATCTATCTAATGTGTAAGGCCACCCTTAGCCTGGGCATAACAAAACCCGTGCTGGGGCCCATACACCCCCCCCCCCACCCCAGATACAACATAGAAAAAAAAAATATTAATAATAATAATTCTTAATCCTCTCAAGATGCCACATCAAGCCCAGTGCATACAATTTCCTGACGCTGGGCAGTGCCGGGACATTATATGGGATGCAACATATGTCCTCGTTGTGTGCTGTGTCGCATTCAATATCCTGACGCTGCCAAGTGCCAGGACCTTGTATGCACAGACCTTTACTGGGTCCTGATCTGGGAGTCTGAAGGGATCCTGCAGGCCTCTTTTTTCTCTGTGATTGTTAGGCCTCTGAGCTTTAATCTGGCCTTAAACATTAGAAATAAATTGGCCAAACTCAGCGCTTTCGGCTGGACCATCCGACCATCTAATCTGTATCGCTGTGTCCCAACACTCCCCCGATGGCAGATATAGGGGGACAGAAGGGTCGGACATGTTTAATTTCAACATGCTCGATCCTTTTATTTGTTAGAAGTCTCTGGCAGCAACTTTCTCCATTTTCCATAATGAAATACATTCACGCTCAGCCGAGCCAAGCATGCACGTGTATGGGGGAGTCGGGAGGAATAGCTGTTGGTCGAACAATATTTCGCCCGATAGCTATTTAACGTGTATTGCCAGCTTAAGTCTGTGTCACATATGAAGGAAGGTCAAGGAAGCCAGTATTGTATTCAATTAATTAAATTGTAAAGGCTAGCAATGATGATGATGATAAATGAGGTTCAGAAAAAGGATGAGCTGAGTGGAAGAGTAACTGGACATTGTCTGAGGGTCCAACAGTTTTTCCTCACCTAGTTGCCCCTGGTATATCTTATGCAGATGGCAGGGGCCAGCAGTGAAGCACTGAAGCGTTAGTAGCCCTTTTGTTTATTGATTGCTTATTAAGTGATTGGCTAATCATCTCTTATCTTGTGAGATCACTATACCGGGTGCAGTGATGTCACTAGTTGCAGCTCAGAAGCTCAGGAAGGTCTTACTCCATCACCCATTTGGGATGAGGAAACTACTGCCTGTAATCCATATATGTAGTAAATTGGTATACCTGATTTTTTAAAACAACTGTAGCTTGTCTTTATTATGTGCCTAGGATGAATTTTCCCCTCTTGCAATACCGTTACTCTGCAGCAACCACTTTCATTCAGAAAAATTACACTTCACAGTGAAGAATTTTCCTCGTTCTGTTTATTTTGTCTGGTTTCCTCTATTACAGTTACTTCTTCATGAGACTTCATTAGTATTTTATTCCATGCATCTTGCTCTGTTCTGGATTATCTTGAATTATGTGTCCGGGGCACTATGCAACTGGAAGTAAAATTTGCTGAAAGGCAGCATTATGTTTTGAAGTATCAGATTTCTTTCCCTGGGGTGTTCTCCTTTTGATGTGCTGAGTGATTGCTTAGTTATCTACTGCTACATTAACTAGTTGCCACTAAATAGCATGAGGAATAATATTGGTATATATAAGTACAATATACATATATATATATATATATATATATATATATATATACAGACATACACACACTATATATATATATATATATATATATATATATATATATATATATATAAAAATATATCCAACTTAGAGAATAAACATTAAAATCGGGCCGTGGTGCAAACAGGGCCCCTAACTTTAAGGGCAGTTTTTGTTACTGGTCTCCTCTTATGTAGCACAGGAAGCGTTGGGCATCTTTAGGCACCAGTTCCAACTGCAACCTCTGTACCTCGTATACTTACGCCTCCATAAATACACACGGTGATGTCACTGTACAGGAATAATTATTACAGTGATGTCACAGAGCATGGATAATACACACTATGCTATCCCACCACAGGTATAATAAACACAAAGATGTAACAATATAGAGATAATAAACAAAGATATCTCTCAGCAATGATAATAAAGATAGGGATGCCACAGAACATAGATAATGACCAAAGTAAAGTAACAGCACATGAATAATAGTGTCAGTGATGTCACAGTGCAGGCATGTTGCACACAGTGATGTCACAGTGCATAAATAACACTGTCATATGAATGAGTTATTGTCCGCAGTGATGTTACAGTACAGTAATCATGGTCACGGTTTATGACAATACAGGCAGAATGCAAAAATAAAACAAAAATGATGTAACAAAACAGGAATAACAAACACAGTGATGTCATGTCATGTCACAGTATATATGGATAACAAACACTGTGAAGTCATAGCAAAGCGTTATTGCACATAGTGAAGTCCCAGAACTGAGATAGTACAAAATATAAAGAGGACAATAGCATCTGTGATCAAAAAGGATCTTTTATTTAAGCGATCATCTTAGTGCATACGGAAAGGCAACATTTCAGCCCCATATTTTTGTGTTGTTCTCAAGCCTCTAAAGGTGCTTCTGTATGCACTAAGCATCAAAAATACTTTTAAGTTGAAATTGTCTTTATCTACTTTAATGGAATTATTACAAAGTCAAGTCAAGACGAACAGTATAAGCACCTACAAATGTATACCACACAACCATATAGTAGAACCACACGTAGTAAATATACAACATATCTTTATTAGTACAATAAGTACAAACAATACATAACACGGCTATATCATAAAAACTATTACAAAATATATCTAAAACAAGCTGCAGTGGTGGTCATGAATACACAAAATACAATATATAGTTATATGGTGCGCACAATACATCACATCTATACTTACTGAGGAAAAAAAAACACAGAATAATGCCAAAATTTCCAAGTGGGAGAATATGTCTATTGGGTGAAAACCCCACACAAGGCAAAATATAAACATTATAAAAAAAAAGGGCTTAATAAAATGTAATATAAACCATAGGTTCTAGGTAAGTAATAAAATACCATGCCCTCATGACACAAGGGATAAGAAAACACTAGTAAACGGACCCATCATATAGCAAAGATGCAGCACCAAATGACCACCACTACCCTCACGTCTTGATACTGATTTCAATGATTATATTTAAAGCCCTTAATATAAAAATATAGGCCCTTTTACACGGGTCAATGATCAGGCAAACGAGCGTTCATATGTGTAAACAGGGCAACGATCAGCCGATAAACGAGGAGCTCCTATCGTTTATGCAGCAGAAAATATTATCATTGTCGACAGCACATTTTCCTGTGTAAACAGGGAGATGTGCTGCCGACATGATGGAAATGTATGGGGACGAGTGATCGTAGTAACAATCGCTTGTTCCCATACCTTATTGATTATAGTTCTTGGTGAAAGCAGCAAACGAGCGCCGATCAATGAGCAGTGTCATTGATTGGCGCTCGTTTTTATGGCCCATATTAACCGGTGTGAAAGAACCCTAAAATTATTTCCTATATCAAGGGCTTTGAATAATCATTTTGAACCCTTAAAAAACCTGAAATGGCCAATGAGGCAATATAAACTGTTATGAGTTGGATGTATAATGCCTAGTTCGGTGTAGTTGTGCATAAATATGACAGCTTACATTTTAACAAAATAGCCAAGACCTCTGTGTAGGTGATAGGTCCAATGACAAACACTGTAAATGTTGGTCGAAAATGCAGAATTATTAGCAAGTTCCTATGCAGTTTTATTTCTCATAACAATATTTTTGCTTTCATTTGAATTGAATTGAATTTTGGCATGTTGTGTGGTTACTTGCTGGAGTAGAGCATGGAGGTAGCCCATGGAACCATTATTAGTCCATTACTTGGAGTGGCATGAGCCCTGATTGACCCTTTTCCCACTTCGTCAAGTGCAAAGTAAGGCTGGGTTCACACAGCCTATTAACGGACGTAATTCGGGCGTTTTAGCTGCGACTTACGTCCAAAGTGTCGGCACACATCTGCCCATTCATTTGAATGGGTTTTATGATGTACTGTGCCGACGGTCATTTTTTTTAAAATGACGCCCGTGTCAAAGAAGTGCCTGTCACTTCTTGGGCCGTAATTGGAGCCGTTTTCCATTGACTCCATGGAAAAACAGCTCCAATTACGTCCGTAATGGACGCTGCCAAAAACGCCTGCACTTGCCATTACGTCTGAAATTCCGGAGCTGTTTTCTCCTGAAAACAGCTCCGTAATTTCAGCCGTATCGGACGCTGCCGTGTGAACATACACTAACCCTGCTTCTACTTTCTACAGCAAACCAGAAAATAAGTGTGCAAAGGCCAAACAGCCCCTCTCTCCTGTAAAGAAAGAGGAGAGAACAAGCACTGCCCCTCCAGGTATAAAGTAGCACCTTTTTTAAGAGCGAGCCCATTCAGAATTTTTTACATTCGGCCCCTACTTTTTTATGTATTTCTTCACTTCATCCCACTATTTGTCTATGTCTGATCACATTTTTATCTTATGTGATGACACAGCATGTGGCTTTATACCCTCTGAAGATACATCATGAAAAAATGAACACCATGTAAAAGTGGATAAATACTTTCCATGGCACTGCATGTCTTTAATAGGGTACAATTACAGTATGCTTGTTTTGGCAAATTTTCTGTTAGCAAAGTATTTGGGGGTATTTGTCTGAAATCCAAGGTATCATAGCTCTTTTTATGTTCATCAGAGTCTGACCTGCCATTGATATAATGGGAGACATTTCTGTTCAGTTTACCTTGTGTTTTTGAAAACATATGTTCCTAATAGCCTCAGGGGACTCATGTGCACACAGATGTTTCCCATCTATTTAACTTTCAGTTAGATGGTCACTTAATGCTAGGATTACATTTTAGGGAGCTCAAGATTACACTGTGTATACACTTGAATATAAATTAGTAACTTCATTTTCCAAAAACTTCAGACTATACGGTGGATATTTGCCTGATTGGCTGAGCGCTTTACCTCCCTCCTTCAAGATTTTTATAATAATTTTCTGCCCCTATCTTGCTCCCTGCTTGTGCCACCTTGTTTTTATTAAACAACATCTATACAATGATGACCCTCAGAAGCAAGGCGAGGGGAATAGAAGTCTAGTTGGGAGTTGAAGACACAATACGTAGAGTTTTATTGTGTATCCATGCAAGACAGTGCTCTTTTATGGCAGACTATAGTAGACGTCTGACTTACTGTGCACTCCTGTATTTAGAAATAGTCTTAAAACTATATAGTGACTTATTTACAGTAGAACATGCATTCGTTGCTATATAAAACACAAGTCAAAGTTATACGACAGGTGCTAATAGTAGATTGTAGGGGCCAGTAGAACTTAGTCTTAGGCCACCAGGCAGTTTTTTTGCTCGTTTCACCACAGTAGTGGGAAAACTGTTTCTGTGTGCTTATCGACAGTCTGTTCTTGTGAAACATTCATTGGTAAGTCATATAGGAACTTGGCTCGACCAGTGATATTAACTGGTGTGGGTCTCATACACTCTCTGATGTCTATTGTGAACTCTAGAACAGAGTAGGGCAGTGGAGAGGAGCAGCATGGTCAAGTATGAAGAAGGCTCGGCTGTGAAGCAAGTGTTGTAATTAAAGGATTATTCACATTCAAGACATTTATGGCATTACCATGGAATATGGCATAAATGACTGATAAATATGGTCCCAGCTCTGGGACTCGCACCTATGTTGAAAAATGGGGTCCCCTCACCCCCATCCCACCCAGTGAGGTGGTCGGCACGTCCAGGAAAAGAATGAATGAAGAAGTTGCATGTGTCTCTCCACTCTGTTCTATGATAATTTACGGAAACAGCTTAACACGTTTGCTCGGCTGTTTCCGTAACTCCCATAGAAGTGAATAGAGAGAGATGCGCTCTGCCACCTCTCCATTCAAACTTTCATATTCAAATTGGAAAGAATGCTATAAACATTTTCTTTTTATGCCTTTTGCAAGGATCAAGACCAGCAGGATATTAATTTTCATTTCCTAGTTTAAAACTTTAATGGATATATGCAATTTTGCAACCATTTTTAAGTACTCCAATGCATCTAAAGTAAAAAGGAGTTTGCAAATATACTTGTTAAAAATATGCTATAGCTTTGTGTATTCAGCTTCTATGCAGATCTCTGTGTCTCTATGGCCACAGACGACAAACAAACCCAGTGTAGTCAGAACCTTAAATTATATGTTACTCCCTTCTAGCTACCCCTTTATCTACCCCTTCTTCTTGCTAACCTATTGTGTGTAGGTTAGCAATAAAAGGGTCAGAGGGCGTAAACATAGTGCACATAACATTTAGAATTGATAGGAAATGTATTAGACATTTCTGACACATAATTTCATGTTACATCTTTAACTTGCAGCATTATAGTGATAATCATTCCAGTGAAAATTTGACAAATTCCCATATGTTTTAGGAGAGAATGAAGTTCCATCAGAAGATGCTTTGATTCTTCATTTGCAGCTTGCAAAAGGCCAGGAGAAGTTTGTGGAGTCATTGAAAGTCCAACAAAAGACCATAACTGATTTACAGCAGAAACTATCTGAACAGCAGAACTTACTGGTTAACCAGCAACGAGAAATTATAGAGCAGCAGAGGAGAATGTATGAGCAAATGGACATGATTAAAGTCCAATACAGCATCCTGTTTGACACCGTGAAGCAGATGTCCTTTCAGAGTCTACAGGAGGACATACAGCAGTATTTTGAAGCACATCTCCAAGGGTTGCAGAATCAGGTTCGGAACCAGATTCAGAAAACATACTCTGTACATAAGATGGACGTGGATGCCAAAGTGATTGATGTCGAGGAAGATCTACCCGATTGTGGAATCTGTGAAAGTGATGAGTTTTGTAACTTTCAGAAAACACCGTCTCAATGTGAGAAATGTACCTTGTGTCCTGCTGGATTTTTTCAACTATCTGATTGTGCTGAAAATGTTGATCGGATTTGTCAAGTAAGTAAAAAATGTAATTATTTTGAGAGTGAAAATAAAAACAGAACATTTAATCTCAACTTATCTCAAAACCTTTGAATTTAGGTATAACTTTAGTTAACTCCAGTATCCACCATGTCATAGTCAGAGAGGTCCTAAAGTCTGCAATATAGAAAGTTAATTAGAGCTTGTGGTCACTGGTAATTTTCTATGGACCCTATCGACAATCTAATTTGTATGGGAACTCCCTGCCTGTCTACTGAAGTCTTCTGTTGGTAGACCAGAGGTCAAACAGGTTGAACTGTGTGCTCAGGAGATAAACAGCACCATAGATGTCTGCCAGGTGCTTATATTCATCCCCGTATTAAAATAACCTGCATTCTCAGCCGAACAAAATATTCATGTTAATTGGAATCTAAGCTTTGGTATCTATTGGCTGAAGCATCATCAGGTTGATAACTATCTAACACGCAAATAAACACACACACACATATATATAGATCTCAAGTCTGATAATACAGCCGTCTGCATAAGCACTAAACAAAACTCACTATATACTCAGTATGAAACCTCCATATAAATATACAAAATATCCAATATCACATGGCTTGCTTGGAGACTGTTGACATTTAATTGTTTTTTTTTAGGACAGAGATGAGTGCATGGTTTCACCAAATATCTGTGGCGAGAGGATCAAGTGCTTAAACACCCCAGGTACTGCATAATTACATATTAAAGTATTGATGTTTATTCTGAATAATTAAAACATTTGGAGATTATACTGCAATAACAGTATATGGGCCTCTTCTTTTACCTGCTGGAAATTTGATGACTGCGGGGTGCTAGCCATAGAACCCCAATTCATGCCCACCCACTAGCAATTGTAAGACATGTGATCATGTGATCTTATAGACAGTAGGAAGGACTATTATAGTTATTTTGTTCTTCAGGTACATGGCCCCTTCTTGCCCACATGGCCCCTGTGCAAATTAATAGGTTGTCCGCCCTTGTTTACATATTGTAGTCGCATTAAGTCTGCCATATTAAGGACTTTTCTACTCTGGCTCATAGAGGTGGGCCCTGGGCAGAGGACTCCCATGTACGATGTCAATATGCCCTATTAGATACAGATTAGACAACCTCTTTAAATTAAGTATTTAGGACATAACATAGTTTTGGCCAAAGAATTAATCCCCCAACCTCCATTAAGTGTTCTATACAAGGGTGCAACTGTTTTTTCAGCTTTGAGGTGAGGGCAGTATATTCTGTGATAATATTGCTGAATAGTTGAGCTCTTGGTGTGACTTCAGAACTGTGTTGTATGCTATGAGCAAATGAGATGTCCTCTGCTGCTCCCCCTCCCCTCTCACAGCATGAAGCCTGATAGACACGCTGTGGAAGAGTCACTGCAAGTGCTTTTGCCTCTCCCCTCCTTGTCTTCCATGAAAAGTTTTACATTAGATACACTTTTATAGCTATACTATAGTTTTATAGTAAGATATTGTTTACTATGACATTGCTCAATAGCTTGCTTTTCACAATTAAACATTTTACAATGTTATTATTTTACTAGGTGGCTTCAGATGTCTTGGGGTTGCTGAAAAGGATGCAGCTTTAGGGATTTGTGGTGACCAATACTTCTTTAATAAGGAACTTCAGGAGTGCCAAGCCTGCTCTGAGTGTGAAGAAGGGGTTGTTGCCTTTTTGTGTACTGCCGATAGTGATACAGTCTGCACAGCTATCAGTGAAAGTAAATTATCTGAATCATGGTCTGCCAGTCTTTCTATGCCCGAATCTAAAATGCCTAACTCACAGATCTTCCCAGGGATCAAATTAAAGATAAAAGAGAAGATGCATTGCGAAATTTTATCTCCAGAGGAAAATCAAGTTGTCTTTAAACAACATGGCTTGATATGGGCGGATCTGAATTTTGCAGTAAAACATAACTGCAGGAATTTTCTTCAGCTGTCATTAAAACATAACAACAGTGAAGAAGGTTATGAGATAAGTGGTTCACGAATAGAACAGCCAGAAGGGAAATACTTTCAGAGCACATGTATAAGTTGTGCGGCAGAAGTTGAGCCAAGCCAAACTATATCCGTGGTTCTAAAAAGCCCCAACCAGTTCTGTAACCAGAGTAAAGACCTACATGTTTATGACCTGAACACTCCACTTAGTTTTCTTTGGTTGTCTCATGACACAGGAGCGGTGGCCATGAGTGCTCAGATGTCCACTGCAATGCATTACCAAACAAATTATCGGCCAACCTTTAAGATTATTTCTGTGTCTGACCCATACATGATCAGTCTGTCTCATGATGGAAGGAGTATTAAGTTAACCGAATCTGGTGTAGTCAAATTCGTCTTTCAACAAGCCCTATATTCAATGGGTCCAACCTGTGTCCGTGAAGGTTTTAATCTGATTCTCTACATTAATCGAAATGGCACCAATGCTGAATTAATGCAAGTTTTTAAGTCTGGTGTAAATTACAGAGACACGTCCATCTCAGGATCTGGAGCAGCCAAAGTTAACTCTGGAGATATAATAAATTTTGAGGTCTTATCACCAGCGCAATGCAACGTTAGATATTTTGGAGAAAACTCTGGAATTAGCATGTTAAGTCTTCTCTGGATTCCAACAGCAATTTCTACTGCTATCACGGCCTCAGTATCCAGTTCTGGGTTACCCACAGGCGCAGTTAGAAATAAAGTCTTGAGTTTCAGCCTGGACTTGCCCGAAGATAAGATAATTCAGCTTGTTTCCACTGGTCACTTTGCCCAAAAATATTTCAAGTTTACAGAAAGTGGAGGCGTCAGTGTGTCTTTCAACCTGAAATTGATCCATTCATGCAATGTTGTTAAAGTGACATTAAATACACGGATAAGTGACCAAGTGCAACCAACTGTGGTCGCCCAACAAATTGGTGGGCAGATGCCTGAAGGGAGTCAATGGACTAGTGTGGCTTTACGGTCTTCATTTCATGTCCAAAATGGCACATTTTTATCTGTTTCACTTGACTGTGTTCGCGGTAGAATCAACCAGATCGCTCATGACAAAGGGACTAATTTGTCCATCTTATGGGTTTCATCATAGAGCAGCCATAGGTTACTAAATCTGATACCATATCATTGGATAAGGCCAAAAAATATTAGTCCCTGTATTATCAGCTATTGTTTCAACAGGTTGTATATTCCAGTTTTAATATAAATCGATGTCTTCGACATATAGGTAGGAGGTTTACACCAACGATTACCTTTGCAAATGGTCCCTAAAGCTGAGAGTCTTGTTGACTCATAAAATGTAATGATTTGGTTTTTATTCCGAGCACTCATTATCAAGACTATGGTTGTTTTTTTTTATCATTTGAAATGCAGAATGTAAAAGTGTATTTTAACCCAAATCATAAGTCTCTTCTCCTAGTCTTTACAATATTTTACTTTAGTATAGTTTGTGCTCCAGAGCTACTGCCCATTGCAAGATTAGATAGGAAGCTGCAAACAGTGCAATCCATTTTGGAGTTATGTAGCTGAGTATTTTGGTCATCTGGTCATCCACTTGCAATTATTGACAAACACTTCACTGTTGTCTCTTTTTTCCATATTCATATGTCTCTGTAGTCACTCTCTGTGCTTTTTGTAGTTACTTGGATTAGTACTAATTAAGACACTCTTAGGGGTCATGTATAGGGAAACGTTGGAAACAAGGATCTTATTCAGAAGCACATGGAGTACTTCTGAGTGACAACGTATGGTATTCTCTAAAAGTAATGTGTGTAGGGGAGAATACCCATGCAATACTGAATTTCATTGTTTTTTTCTGTAAGAAACCGTGAAACATGAACAGAGGTACAGTATGAGAACTGAATTATGGAACTGTATTATGGGAACTGTTTCCATAGGACAACAAGAGGAAATGATTCTGAGGACCACCCTCCATTTATGCAGAAGATGTGAATGTCTACTTTTAATTGCATTTCAACCTTTGCTATCATTGCATGAGCAGGATGTGAATCAATAGGATGTGAATCAACCCACAATAAATAGGTCCTAATGGCAAGGAATTGGCTACAAAGCCTGCTCTAAAAAGTGTTACATCTTTGTGGCCCATTAATGTGAGCCTGGGCCCACCGGAGTATTCTCTTGTACTTTGGTGAGCTAGTCTGACCCTGCTCCTAACAGTAGGAACCCCACATATACCACGAGAGATAGATATTCTAATCTTAGTCTCTCCATCCATTCCAATAAGAGAAAAAGTCAAAACGAAAATAGCTAAAAAAAAATTTGGAACGTGCAATTTTTTTTAATTTAAAACAAATTTTGCATTGAAATGGTGCATCCTTGACATATATTTACAAAAAACAAACAAACTGGATATATTTTTTAAGAAATAAGATATATATTTCATCAAAATGAAGTTGCTTTTATAAAATATCTGTCTGTTTTCTTGTTTTGGAAGTGCTCTCTAGGTGGGTGGTACACGAATTACACAATATTAGTAGGCAAAAATGTATTATATGTTTAAAATATGCATCAAAACCATGAGAAATGACTAAAGGACTTGAGAAACTTTTGTAAGAGGAAGTGTATTACGGTGAATCAGGCCTGTTTTGCTGGCGCAAAATGGTTCCACCCTTTATGTGACTAATTTTTTGTAAATGCTTACATGTATTTATATTTTATAGAAAAGTACTGATTTTAATACAATAATTTTTTGGGTAGATAAGAATGTATTCTATAGATTGTGCTTAAGCACACGACCATATTACAGCTCTTTACCAGTTTCATGTTGAGCGGTGCTATAATTTAAAGGTTTACGCAACGGATGTTTGTACGGGGATATTTTTGTGCGCACTCTATGTGCCACTGTAAAAAAATGGTGCTATGCTCCAGTGGATTCCTTATGTGTGCTGATTTGCCCCATATAAGCCAATGGAGACTGAAAAATTACATTAATGTATATGGATCCATGTATAAACCTCCATATGAGTCCCATATGAGTACGGTTTCTCGCCTAAACTACTGGTAAGGATGACATAGGAACCCATACAGTATCAGTAGGGAACACCATATGGAACTCATGCGGAAACATATGGTAAAAAGGTGAAGTTTGTGCATTCGTATAGAGTGCCGCGTGATATGATTTATTAACGGTTGTGTGCAAGAGACCATGCAAGGGTTACAGATTGTACGAGGTTAGATGATCATCATCAACTTTGATCACTTAAAAGGGAGTCTTTTATAAGATTTTGTTTTTTAAGAATTGCAAGCAAATTAAAAACGATTTTAATTGCACAAGTTGTGTTGATCCCGATAATTAAATGTATATAAACTATTAATTAGAATGAATTTTCTTATATACGGATTTATCTATTTAAAATTATTTTAATAAATTTCTTGGTTTATCATTAAATCCTGTTAATAGTTGTCTTTTTTTTATTATCTATTTTAATCAAATTGAACTGACGGCAAAGTAATAATTACTGTGAATATTTTTTTTTATTATGAGACCAATCAAGGTCGAATTATAGAAAGGGCAAATGTGCGAATAGCCCTGGTGACTCCACCAACCAGGGGCCTGAAAGCCTTCGATGATCCCCAATTTAAAGGGGCTTTCTTTGACATTTATGTTGGGGATGTTCTATAGGTTAGGGCCCGACACCGCGGTCGACTGCTGCACCTACTTTATTGTTGGCACAGCACAGTACATACAGTTTTTGTTTAGGGTGCTACCCACACCAACACCATCTTGACCTACATTAGTTTTCTTTGGCATTGTGATCATACACCACTATGTATGTAAAAAATACACCATCATCTTGACATGATTAGAGTCCTTGGAGATATATTTATACATTTATTCTATCTACTTAGAAATGGAAAGGGGCTTCCACCCAACATTTTGCACAGTGGCCTCCTCCAATTTTGCTCCAACCCTGAACTACCCAACATTAGTACAAGGTTTTGCAGAATTTGAGCAAAAACAGGCAATTCTTCCAAAATCAGAACTTGAAAATGTACAATGAGGGTAATGGTGTGGGATTGAAAAAGTGACATCACAGTGATCACCATTGTGGTGTTCAGATTGGTTGTCACTTACTTTTCTTGTCGATTTTTTTTTGGGGGACTAATTAGCCAAAAACTACAGACAACCAAAATTTCTATAATTAAACTGGAAAACCAAAAATTAATGCGAAAAATTATAAAAACCATATGTCTATAGGTGAAATACTAATCTGAAACACATTAGCTACATTTACCGTGAACTGTACAATGATGGCAATTACAACCACAATACCCTACACAAGCTCCTCCGGCTTCAAAAAACCACAGATGCATCTAATTTTTTATTACAAACACTTGAAAAAAGTTCCCTATTTTTATGGATTGTCCATGAAGTTATAGAAAGTTGGCAATCGTGAGTAATAAAGAGAACAGACTATTACAGTAGAATGATAAAAGAAGACGTAATTGTCTGCTCTGCTAAAAAGCATCATGGTCTCAATAAGGTCCATTAAAAAAACATTAAAGGGGTTTCCCATCGGAGACATTTATGACATATCCATAGGATATGTCATAAATGTCAGATAGATGCGGGTCCCACCCCCTAAGCCCCGTCCTACTGCTCTGTGTTGTGACTGAAGGGTGTGATTTCCGACCATGAATTACGAAAACATCGTAGAACTGAATGGTAGTTACGGAAACAGCATAGATCACATGCTATACTGCTTTTGTAACTGCCATTCTCTACTATGGAAACAGCGTAGCACAGCGAGCTACACTGTTTCTGTAATTCATTGTCGGAAATCACACGCTTCAGCCACAACACAGAACAGTAAAACAGGGGTTAGGGGCCCCATTCTAGAGATAGGTGCGGGTCCCAGGGGTGGGACCCGCATCTATCTAACATTTATGACATATCCTGAGGATATCAAAAAAATAAAGTATTTGAAGCAGCACAGGCTTGAGAAAGACCCTCCACTTGTCACGGGTCGAAACTTTGCCATTTTTTACTGGATGTTTGACCAATAAAAGAACATATTGATTGAAATTTGGGAGACGTGTGCTGCTGTTCAACCATGCTTTTTCTGAGGATATCCTGTGGATATGTCATAAATGGCCCTGATGGGAAAACCCCTTTATGTGGTATTTTTTCCTCTAAAATACTACTAATTCCATTGTGGTACATAGATAATGATTACAAAATCTCCAAATAGTAGTGCAGAGGCAAAGCCTACTGGGTGTCACAAACTGTAGTGGTAGTTAAATGTGCTTATATAGTAGAATATATCCCCCTGGCACCCAGATTTCCAAGCCATGCCCTTGGACAGACTTCTGATCGACAAATTTAGCAGACTGCAGTGTTATCAGGTACAGATGTAGCCGTTTTTATCTTGAATTTTAACTCATTAAATACACAGTGGCAAGAAACTTTAACTTTTTTCAATGACTTTTCAATAGCCTTTGGTGTGTGATATCACGCTGCAGCAAGTTGCTACATCTGTACTCCTTGTTGAACTATCTCAGGCCCATGCACACGACCGTATTTTCATCCATCCGTAAATACTGTCCATAAATACGGATCCGTAGTCATCCGTAACTCATCCGTTTATACGAATCCATAAAAAAAAGAGGGAGGCTGCAAATGATATCACCAACATTTTGCATAGCAACATTTCCGGAAATATGGACGGTTTACGGATGCACATCCGTAGCCGTCCGTATTTACGGAAGTCCCCTTAGGCTTCTATGGGAGAGTCTGTGCCATAATGACATAATTACAGACAAGAATAGGACAGGTTCTATAATTTTTCAGCACGGACACCCATCAGTAAAAATACTGAAAGCTGTCCGTGGCCAATAGAAATGAATGGGTCCGTAAGTATGGTCCGTAATTACGGTCCATAATTACAGATGAAATATACGGTCGTGTGCATGGGGCCTCAATGTGTGATGTCACAGATGTTACATCAAATAACTAAAACAAATTAGGCTGGGTTTACACACAAAAATAGGCAAGTGTTAATGAAGACAAAGGCCAATGATAAACAATAAAGTTACACAGACACATTGCGTTCTGCCATAGTGGGCCACCATGAGGCTTCATATTCTCCTCTAGAAGCAATATGTATTTCGGCATGCAATGCTTAATACCTTTGTGTGCCTCTGTGTAAAAACGAACTAATTTTTATGGGTGCACTGTATTTGTGATCCAAATGTGATCCAAATGTCAAATACGGTCATCTGAATTGGAAATTAGATATTGATAATGCATATGCACCGACATTTCACCCACAAACAGTAGGACATTTTAAGACCCCAAAGTAGCCAGAAACGCCCCTTTTCATACAAATTAGCATACCTTCCCCAGTTTGAGGTCACATTTGGGACTGTTCACAAATATTGTAATATGTCTTAACTAGAGATGAGCAAATTGATTCTACACTAATCAAATTTTTTTTTACAAATTTCTCAAAATTTCCAGTTTTTTCAAAGCCAAAACTTTTGGGATTGGCCACGCACGAAATGCTCAAAATGACGGCTGCCATTTTAGAGATCAAAAGAACTGAGAAGGATCACATGACCTCGGGCAGCGACCTGGCGGGCTTCCCCATAATGCCTTTCTAGCAGCCCTTTACCACAGTCAATCATGTGGGGTATAGGTGTGAGTCACTGATGACTCAGTGGATGACAGGTATATGAGTCATAGCCACTATAAACAGCCCAACCAGGAAATGCTGCTGCTTTGTGGGTATACAGAAAGGAGAGACAGGACATTAGACAGAGAGTGAGAGACAGTAAAGCATAGAATACAGATAGATAGTGGATTAATGTTAGTTTTCATAGTGAGGAGAAGAGATTAGATAGTTAGATTTATAATAATGTGATAGAGAGATAGATCAGAGAGAGATAGGAGCCGGCAACGCCTTGGCTGGGGATTCCACTCCTCTTCCACTATCTATAGGGGGATGTGTATGGCACTATCTACAAAGGGGTGTGTGTGGCACTATCTACAAAGGGGTGTGTGTGGCACTATCTACAAAGAGGGGTATGGCACTATCTATAAATGGGTGTGTGACATTATCTAGAGAGGGTACTGTGGCATTATCTACAGAGGGCACCATGGCATTATCTGGGGTGGGGGCACTCTCCACAGAGGGCACTGTGGCATTATCTAATGTAGTATTATTATAGTAATGTAGTATTGTTATAGTAATGTTGTATTGTTATGGTAATGTAGTATTATAGTAATGTAGTATTATAGTAATGTAGTAGTGTTATAGTAATGTAGTATTATAGTAATGTAGTATTATAGTAATGTAATATTATAGTCATGTAGTATTATAGTAATGTAATATTATAGTCATGTAGTATTATTATAGTAATGTAGTATTGTTATGGTAATGTAGTATTATAGTAATGTAGTATTGTTAGGGTATGTGCACACACACTAATTACGTCCGTAATATATACGGACGTATTTCGGCCGCAAGTTCCGGACCGAACTCAGTGCAGGGAGCCGGGCTCCTAGCATCATAGTTATGTACGACGCTAGGAGTCCCTGCCTCGCTGCCGAACAACTGTCCCGTACTGTAATCATGTTTTCAGTACAGGACAGTAGTTCCACGGAGAGGCAGGGACTCCTAGCATCGTACATAAGTATGATGCTTGGAGCCCGGCTCCCTGCACTGTGTTCGGTCCACTACTTGCGGCTGAAATACGTCCGTAAATTACGGACGTAATTAGTGTGTGTGCACATACCCTTATAGTAATGTAGTATTGTTATAGTAATGTAGTATTATAGTAATGTAGTATTATAGTAATGTAGTAGTGTTATAGTAATGTAGTATTATAGTAATGTAGTATTATAGTCATGTAGTATTATAGTAATGTTATATTATAGTCATGTAGTATTATTATATTAATGTAGTATTGTTATTGTAATGTAGTATTATTATCGTAATGTAGTAGTATTATAGTAATGTAGTATTATAGTAATGTAGTAGTGTTATAGTAATGTAGTAATATAGTAATGTAGTATTGTTATAGTAATGTAGTATTATAGTAATGTAATATTGTTATTATAGTAATGTAGTATTATAGTAATGTAGTATTATAGTAATGTAGTATTGTTATTATAGTAATGTAGTATTATAGTAATGTAGTATTATAGTAATGTAGTATTGTTATTATAGTAATGTAGTATTATTATTGTAATGTAGTATTATAGTAATGTAGTATTGTTATTATAGTAATGTAGTATTGTTATAGTAATGTAGTATTATAGTCATGTAGTATTATAGTAATGTTATATTATAGTCATGTAGTATTATTATAGTAATGTAGTATTGTTATTGTAATGTAGTATTATTATCGTAATGTAGTAGTATTATAGTAATGTAGTATTATTATAGTAATGTAGTAGTGTTATAGTAATGTAGTAATATAGTAATGTAGTATTGTTATAGTAATGTAGTATTGTTATTCTAGTAATGTAGTATTATTATAGTAATGTAGTATTATAGTAATGTAGTATTGTTATTATAGTAATGTAGTATTGTTATAGTAATGTAGTATTATAGTAATGTAGTATTGTTATTATAGTAATGTAGTATTATTATAGTAATGTAGTATTGTTATTGTAATGTAGTATTATTATCGTAATGTAGTAGTATTATAGTAATGTAGTAATATAGTAATGTAGTATTGTTATAGTAATGTAGTATTATAGTAATGTAGTAATATAGTAATGTAGTATTGTTATAGTAATGTAGTATTATAGTCATGTAGTATTATAGTAATGTTATATTATAGTCATGTAGTATTATTATATTAATGTAGTATTGTTATTGTAATGTAGTATTATTATCGTAATGTAGTAGTATTATAGTAATGTAGTAATATAGTAATGTAGTATTATAGTAATGTAGTATTATAGTAATGTAGTATTGTTATTATAGTAATGTAGTATTATTATAGTAATGTAGTATTATAGTAATGTAGTATTGTTATTATAGTAATGTAGTATTATTATAGTAATGTAGTATTGTTATAGTAATGTAGTATTATAGTAATGTTATTATAGTAATGTAGTATTGTTATAGTAATGTAGTATTGTTATTATAGTAATGTCGTATTATAGTAATGTAGTATTGTTATTATAGTAATGTAGTATTGTTATAGTAATGTAGTATTATAGTAATGTTATTATAGTAATGTAGTATTGTTATTATAGTAATGTAGTATTATAGTAATGTAGTATTGTTATTATAGTAATGTCGTATTATAGTAATGTAGTATTGTTATTATAGTAATGTAGTATTGTTATAGTAATGTAGTATTATAGTAATGTTATTATAGTAATGTAGTATTGTTATTATAGTAATGTAGTATTGTTATTATAGTAATGTAGTGTTGTGATTATAGTAATGTAGTATTGTTATAGTAATGTAGTATTATAGTAATGTTATTATAGTAATGTAGTATTGTTATTATAGTAATGTAGTATTATAGTAATGTAGTATTGTTATTATAGTAATGTAGTATTGTTATAGTAATGTAGTATTATAGTAATGTTATTATAGTAATGTAGTATTGTTATAGTAATGTAGTATTGTTATTATAGTAATGTAGTATTGTTATTATAGTAATGTCGTATTATTATAGTAATATAGTGTTATAGTAGTTCAAATAATGAATTGATTAAGAATAATTTTGTATTGTCTCAAATTTGAAAGGAATGCGGCCCGTCAACTTCACATTTTTCTATGTGCGACCCAGTAACCTGGCCGAGTTTGATACCCCTGGTATAGATGGAGGGTGGACCCTCAGAATCACTTTCTCTGGTGTACCCAAGGAACCTTAGTCCGATGCTAGGATAGACCAATAAAATATAATAATTCTGTTGCATGATATTAGTTACATCTATAATGAATGAAAACATTGAAATCATAAAATTATAGTTCCGAAATGACCTGTAAGGTGCAGGTCTTCCTGAATCCACCGTGAGATCAGAACTGTAAGGGTATATTCAAATGTGGCAGTTTTGTTGCAGAAATTTCTACAGCAGAAATCTGTTCCATGAAGCCTAATGGATTTTTTTTTCTGCAGCATGTGTTTAGGATTTTTTTGAAAAACCATTCAGATAATTTAGACGGTTTTTGCAGTTGCAACAAATCGGCCACATGTGGTCTCCTTATCTTTCCTCAAATCTCAACATATCCTGAGATGCGTGGCGTTAAATGACCAGCTTTGAAAAAAAGACATGATTTCCCGATTCTTTATTACGAGATGTCTATGATATATGTGTCTATGTGTGGCCACCCAGTGGTTGTGATGTGAGTTGCAGCCTGTCAAGGGTTTTGCTAGCATGTCGTGACATCGTATTGAATTGGTTTCACAAGATATTGGAGTCCTTAACCAAAATCAAGCACAGGTAAGGATGGAAACATCTGTACCCTAAGGGCTCATGCACACAGATGTATTATTATTGCTCCATGCAACTTCCGTGTTTTACGCACCTGTAATACAGCACCCATAGTGTGCCTCCGATTTCATATGGAGGCATATGGAATTTTTTCAGTTTTTTTCCTGCTGTACACTGCTCACACTACCATGCCACTATCCACCTGGGAGAGGACGACTTGGTACTTGTTTAAAGTAGAGAAATATCACAGCACAGAACCGCCAAAGCGGTGCACGCCTCTTCAGAACCCGGTCCAAGGTCCACAATATCGGACAGAAAAACGGACAAGGAGGCAGCACTTCCAAAACGAAGAAAAACCTTTAATCACCCATGCAAAGTTTCAATCCCTCAGGACCTTTCTCAAGCAAGTTTCTCATGCTTGAGAAAGGTCCTGAGGGATTGAAACGTTGCATGGGTGATTAAAGGTTTTTCTTCGTTTTGGAAGTGCTGCCTCCTTGTCCGTTTTTCTATTTGGTACTTGTTTGACACACTCCATCTAATATCTACCCCCCCCTCTTATTTCCATAATCCTTGGGTTAATTCCTCACACTCTTGTTTGTAGTATCTTTGGAGAGGAGATCCCTGCACAGGATCTCACAACCCTAAAAAATAAGAGATGCAGTCGACTCAGTCCTGACCCCCTCTCTCCAAGTGTCCCAAAGAAATCACATAGTCTCTCTATGGTAGATGCAGCCTTAAAGAGAGTGGGCAGCAATCCAGGAGCAGGACAAGGTGATGACTGGGCCGATGAACTGCAAATCTGACTGGGCCGATGAACTGCATATAAGGATATGTATGTATCACTTTATGGAGAAGTGGAACAAACAGAGTGTTTGCCCATGGTCAAGGAAAGCCTAGCTTTGTCCTTGCCTCATGGTTACAAATCAAAATCCATCTTTTATTTTTCTAGGGCATGTAACAAAATGAAAAAAGTGATCTGATTGGTAGTTATGAGGCCTTGTGTCACTATGATATCAATGAGCTACAGGATCAGGGAGTGTTGTCATCGGGAAACAGACAGAGAATTTGTTTCCATTGGCAGTCTGTAACCTCAAGGGTTGATGCCCCCCTCAGAGGTCGCCTTGACGTGGCAGGTGAGTTCACACAATTTGATCAAAATGTGCGCTAAAAACCTCACTATTGTAAGTAGATTTAGCAGTAATGCATATTTATTTATATTTAGTGGCTTAGGTGGCATTAGTGTTTGCAGTGTGCTGTCACCAATGTTTGTGTGCAGTAGAAATTTGCAGTCACAGGCGTTCTTGCACCTGTATACATGTTCTGTTTCTGTTTGCTGGAATGTGCTGTTCAAACTTTTGTGTTGTTTATGTGATTCATATATGTGGGGTTAGTGACTGCCTCCATTTTTTGATCTTGCACTCCTCCCATTCTTCCCTGGGTAATTTTAATTAGTTGAATGCTGGTTCCTACCATCCCCAGATATATGTAGGCTTAGTCCCAGTTCTGGGTGAATTGCGTGCAGCGTAGGTTCCCACCTCAGAGGTTGACTTGTTGTGGCAAGTGGGCTCACACAATTTGATCAAAATGTGCGCTAAGAACCTCCCTATTGTAAGTAGACTTAGCAGTGATGCCTATTTATTTATATTTAGCGGCTTAGGTGGCATTAGTGTTCACAGCGTGCTGTCCCCATTTTTTGTGTGCTGCTTAAGGGTTGATAGCTAGGCTCAAAAATATGTCTCCTTTCAATTCCTGGAAATATGTGCAGTTTGGATGTATACTAATAGCACATAATGAGGGCTCAGCATATACAAATCATTAAAGGTTATTTTCTGAATAATGTCATTTCCTTCAAGTTTTTAAACAATTATAACATAATTTAGGGGGATTTTGTTTTTTTAATCATTAATATGAAAACATTAAGTTGATAATTGATACTGGAAGTTACCATCTGGCTGCTGTTCCTGCGCTTCAGGCTGTCCTATCATAAATGACTTGGTCATATTGCTTATTTTCTTTAATAAATAGCAATTAAAACAAGATGCAGGCTCCCCGTGATTTATTAAAATGGGAAAATCACATTGCATGAAAGCAAACGCAACCTGTTGAGTGAAAGGAACGGATAATCACATCTGATTTTCATTGTTTCCGCACGTACTTATCCAGAATGCCAGACTCTCCAGAGAGAATTTACAGATTTAAAGCAGGTATTTTCTGTGAGGCGTAACAAATGTTTTGAGTCAAACATCACAAAAGCAGCCATTTAAACCATATGTAAAGTCAAGTAATGAAAAGTAACATAAGAGGCAGCAATCACACGATAAAGATGTGTATTTTATAATTTCTTTCGTATTTTCTTTCGGAAACCTCAAGTCACGTATTTGCAGCAGTAAACTATGAGCGATACTGACTTATTGACTAATGGTGGGCTGACCCTGGCCATAATAAACATTGAGATCTTATTGACATCTAGCGGTTCATGGGCGGTTTTGCCACTGCAGTTATTTACAGCCAAATGTTTCCTGTATGTGAATGGAAACTTACTAATTCCTCATGTACAGCTATGGAATAGTGACCACTGTGAGTTTGAGGGTCTGTTGCTGCAGTATACAATCATAACCTGGAACTAAAAGGGGCTATACATGTCAAATAACTGTGGTCCAAACACTCGTTCAGCCTATAGCTATTTCAACGGAATCCACCATAAACATTCACATTTGGCTTGGAATAGATCATTGGCTGATCCCACCGAAATTGCCAAGTTCGACTAAGTTTGTTAAATGTGTATGGACACCTCAAGGTCTCATATACACTATTGTATTACTATCTATACAACCTCCATGATGTAAGGAGCTGTAATAAGATACCCATAGACTTCTACGTGGAGCTATTCTCTTCTACAATAATTACTTTTAGGGATGAATATGTCTGTAATATGGCGCTATATGAAGGCACCATACAGTGGAAACATGGAGTTCTTATGGCTCTGTAGTAAGGAACCGCAAAGCTTCCGTATACAGGCTCCGTACATACAGCTCTCACATGTGCATGAGACCTTGAAGTAGTGGAGGTGTCAATTTGAGATGTAAGCCTCTCCTATAGTCGTGCTGCCATGAGTAAAAGTGGGTGAATTAAGAAAAAGTTGGCAAGTCTTATCTATTTCTCTCTTGGTGGCCGCAATAAGTCCTATATTATTATTAAAATTATGAGAAAACATCTTGATATCTTCCAGTGAAGCTCAATGTAATAGCTCAGACATAGAATTATTGCCCCCAAATACACCATTCATACATCAGACAATACTTCTGTCCCTCTATAAAGAGGTTAAAGGTGTTTCTAAGTTTTGAAGACAGAGTTATATGAGGAGATTTCCAAGTACGTTGAGGCAGACAGAAAAATGTCCCCGATTATACGGACTGTGCCAACTTCCTGCATGAAAGACATGATACACTTTTACAAGAGGTGTTTTTTAGGATAGTGATAGTATTCCTTAGAAGAACAAAAATCTGCAAGTAGATGTTCACTTATCGATTATTATGTACTGTCTGAACGATAGTAATTATCCCTAAATCAGGGACTGGATAGTAAGGACAATAGTGAAGGACAAAGGACAGTAGTAAAAGTCATCAGACCAGGAACTGGTAGAATCTTTACTGCTGTAAGGCTTCGTTCACATTTGCGCCAGGATTCCGCTCTGGTGTTCCGTCGGAGCTTCCCGTCAGGACGTAACCCTGACTGAAACAAACGGAAGCCATAGGTTTCCGTTTGTCTCAGTTGAGCAAGGTTTCCGTCGTTTTGACGTAATGAATACTGTAGACGACTATCTGTGTCCCCACACAAGGCCCCCCTGCCACACCAGGCACTGGTTCCGAAACCACTGGGGCTGCGATCGTTACGCCACTGCTTGCTGCACTACAACTCCTTGAAGTACAACTCCTGGAAATACTACTCATAAAAATGCTATGAACTTTGCATTACTACTGACTACTACTGACTATTTGGGGACTGACTACTACTGACTATAATTTACCCACAGCTTTCTACGTCTTTGTGCTTCTTGTTGCCTCGGCCATTGGATTCTAGACTCGAGAACCAGCGTTGTTACATTGGTAAATCAAAGTTGTAGCTAGCCTTTGCTTATCTCAGGGAAAATATCCAGATAGCTGCCCTGTGTCTAAGTACTATGGCTGAGGCTGAGTGACTTGTTGGTGCCCCCAGCACCAAGCATTTAGGGCACCTGCCCCACTAGCCACTTCCTATCCATGGTAAAATTCCTTCAATCCTTCATTAAATATTTGAGAATATTTCATAAATCCGGCACCTATCAGGTCTTATAGATGTCGGGTTAAACTAATTTCAATTGTAATAATTAACCCCTAATGAAAGCAGGCAGACCACATAATATATTAGATACAACACATATGCCTGCAACATGCGGCAACGTTTAGCGTCTGCTATGAGTTTCATTTAATGAAATACAAATAGACAATAAAAAGGAGAAGTTACGGGAATCGCGGACACATTCGTACTGATTGTCTGTAATGAATATTTATAACCATTGAGCTCATCGACATGTCAAAATAATTTTCTCATTGCATCTTTGTCTGTGCGAAACATCCAACAACTTTTAGTACATAATTGAAGACATGGCTCAGAGTGTAGGCATGTGCTTCACAGACTGTTTATTTCATCCAAATCTGTTAAGTATCTGCGGCCAAGTGCAACAAACTCGTCTGTTTTACACCAAATATTTGCTGCCAGGAGTTTATTTTTCTAAACATGGCCCAGATAAAACCTAATAGAAAGATTGAAATGCGTAGGGTTGTATTAAAAAAGATGGCTATCAATATGTCTACACATGTTTATTATTACTACTATGGTTACATGATTTCTTTATGTCAGCGAAACAATAATGCAATATTAAGTGACACAGGCAAAGGAGAAAATTCAGAACGAGGGTCCTTCAAGTTAATGTTCTTTAATATGAATGTGTTCTGGGACTACACAGGTTGATAAGGGAGCAACATGAAATTAACATTTTTGGATGGAGGTACGAATTAAGCATTGTGAATGGTGTACATGTGCAAGAGGCATTGTTCAGGGGCATAGCTATAGGGTTTGCAGAGGTAGCAGTTAGCTGCACCCAGGGCCGGCCTTAGGTTGGATGGCGCCCTGTGCGGGATTCTCTAGTGCTGCCCTCCACAAACCAAAAATTAACCACACATATAGACATGTACATACTGGAACATAAATACTGTACATTCATAGAGGGGTATGTTTAGATAAACAGGCACACACACACACACACATATATATATATATATATATATATATATATATACATACATATACACACATTCTGGAATATATACTGTACATACATACATAGACAGGCATACACATGCTCTATACACACGCACACACACACACACACACACACACACGCACATAAATACACTGACAGAAACATATGCAAATACATAAAAGTCACATATTTACAAGCACAAAGACACATTCACATACATACCCACATATACACAGTGCAGATAATGTAGTAGACGTTACCTACAGTCTTATGTAATACCAAGGATAACACAGTGATAACTCTCTGAGTACAGATAATATAGTAGATGTTACCTGCAGTCCTATGTAACACCACAGATAACACAGTGATAACTCTCTGAGTACAGATAATGTCATAGATGTTACCTGCAGTCCTATGTAACACTGCCGATAACACACAGTGATAACTCTCTGAGAACAGATAATGTAGTAGATGTTATCTGCAGTCCTATGTAACATCATAGATAACACACAGTGATAACTCTCTAAATACAGATAATGTAGTAGATGTTACCTGCAGTCCTATGTAACACCACAGATAACACAGTGATAACTTGGAGTACAGATAATGTAGTAGACGTTACCTGCAGTCCTATGTAACATCATAGATAACACAGTGATAACTCTCTGAGAACAGATAATGTGGTAGATCTTACCTGAAGTCCTATGTAACACCACAGATAACACAGTGATAACTCTCTGACTACAGATAATGTAGTAGATGTTACCTGCAGTCTTATGTAACACCACAGATATCACAGTGATAACTCTCTGACTACAGATAATGTAGTAGATGTTACCTGCAGTCTTATGTAACACCACAGATAACAGTGATAACTCTGAGTACAGATAATGTAACATAGAGACATATTTATACATACACACACAAATACTGGAACATATACACACAAAAACACAGAGACATATAGAAACACATAGACACTTACCATCTCTCCTTGCTGACAGTATCACAGGTTTCTTGCAGGATGGGCTGTGGGCGGAGCTTCCTCCTCTGCTCTTGCTCCTCGGCTCTTGTTTCCTCCATATGTTTAAAGAGGAGCAGAGGACAGAGCAGAGGCAGAGCCTAATGGTGCCCCCTACATGCTGGGAGGGTGAAGTGCCCTGTGCACTCGCACAGGTCGCACACCCCTAAGGCCGGGCATAGTCGCACCCATGCCCTGGTGCCTGGGCATAAAGTCCCATCTGACACATAAGAAGACACCAATATTATGGCAAATTGTAGGTGAGGACCCTGTTGAGGTCCCAGGAGCTTTAAATTATGCCTCTGGGATTATTTGAAAGAAGGGCCCCTGCTCACAGTACACAACATGGCAATGGCTAATAAGCCTGCAACTCTCACTACAACCACTGGGTGGCCACACATAGACACATAAGACATCTCGTGACAGTGTATCGGAAAATTATGTTTGTTTTTACAGCTGGCCATCTCGCGCCACACATCTCAGGATATGTTGAGATAGGAGGAAAGGTAAGGAGGACACATCTGTAGGTGTAGCGGAAATTATAATTCCATGAGCAAATTAAATGGAGAAATATAACAAATATTTTCTGAAGCCACACTAAAATGACATTCAGGTGAGTCACCATAAGGAATAAGAAACTGTAGGTTAGACAGCTGCCAAGTCTGATAGTATGGGCAATTACAGAGATTCTCTGTAGTAGGCCACAATTAGAAGAAACAAACATGCAATCGGAAATCTTTTAGATAAGGATGAGAAGCAGCTTTGAGTTGGTGATAATAGTAGCTTTATTCTTAAATTGCAATAGAGGAAAACCGATTATTACTTCCCAGCACTAGATAAAGTTTCACAGCAGGAAATAATCTCCAGCCCTTCTTTAGACTCCATGCTTAAAAACGTTGCATATTTTATATCCATAAACAAGAAAAGCTCCACAAACTGATAGTAGAGATTAATCAAAAAGGAATTAGTAAAGTTGTTCTGCAATTTTCTAAACTCAGAGTTGAAATTTTAAGAAAAAGCATTAAACTCTTTTTGAATACAAAAAAGTTTAAGGCGTTTTCTTTAAAGGGGCCACAATCATTTATATCTTTTATAGGAAGCCAATTAAGGCCTCATGCACACGACCGTATTTTTTCCCTCCCGTAAATACTGGCGTAAATACGGGTCCGGTGTCACACGTATTCGACTCGTTTCGCACCAGTATTTACGGACCCGTGCCCGTAAATACGGTTCCGGTGTCACCAGTATTCCACCCGTATTTACGGGCACGTTTTCGATGCAAAATTGCACTGCACTAATCGGCAGCCCCTTCTCTCTATCAGTGCAGGATAGAGAGAAGGGGCAGCCCTTTCCGCGGTAAAAGTAAAAGAAATTCATACTTACCCAATGGTCCCCAGTTATAAGTGGTGTACCCCAGGGTTCAGTGCTGGGACCACTATTATTCAACTTATTTATTAATGATATAGAGGATGGGATTAATAGCACTATTTCTATTTTTGCAGATGACACCAAGCTATGTAATATAGTTCAGACTATGGAAGATGTTCATGAATTGCAGGCAGATTTAAACAAACTAAGTGTTTGGGCGTCCACTTGGCAAATGAAGTTTAATGTAGATAAATGTAAAGTTATGCATCTGGGTACGAAAAACCTGCAAGCATCATATGTCCTAGGGGGAGCTACACTGGGGGAGTCAATTGTTGAGAAGGATCTGGGTGTACTTGTAAATCATAAACTAAATTTCAGCATGCAGTGTCAATCAGCTGCTTCAAAAGCCAGCAAGATATTGTCGTGTATCAAAAGAGGCATGGACTCGCGGGACAGGGATGTAATATTACCACTTTACAAAGCATTAGTGAGGCCTCATCTAGAATATGCAGTTCAGTTCTGGGCTCCAGTTCATAGAAAGGATGCCCTGGAGTTGGAAAAAATAAAAAGAAGAGCAACGAAGCTAATAAGGGGCATGGAGAATCTAAGTTATGAGGAAAGATTAAAAGAACTAAACCTATTTAGCCTTGAGAAAAGACGACTAAGGGGGGACATGATTAACTTATATAAATATATGAATGGCGCATACAAAAAATATGGTGAAATCCTGTTCCATGTAAAACCCCCTCAAAAAACAAGGGGGCACTCCCTCCGTCTGGAGAAAAAAAGGTTCAACCTGCAGAGGCGACAAGCCTTCTTTACAGTGAGAACTGTGAATCTATGGAATAGCCTACCGCAGGAGCTGGTCGCAGCAGGGACAGTAGATGGCTTTAAAAAAGGCTTAGATAATTTCCTAGAACAAAAAAATATTAACTGCTATGTGTAGATATTTTTACTTCCCCTTTCCCATCCCACTTCCCCCTTCCCAACCCTTGGTTGAACTTGATGGACATGTGTCTTTTTTCAACCGTACAAACTATGTAACTATGTAACTATGTAACCCGGCCGTTGCCTTGGTGACGCGTCCCTCTTGACATCCAGCCCGACATCCCTGGATGACGCGGCAGTCCATGTGACCGCTGCAGCATGTGATTGGCCTGTGATTGGCTGCAGCGGTCACATGGGCTGAAACGTCATCCAGGGATGTCGGGACGGATGTCGAGAGGGACGCGTCACCAAGGCAACGGCCGGGAGACAGGACTGGAGGAAGAAGCAGGAAGTTCTCGGTAAGTATGAACGTCTTTTTTTTTTTTACAGGTTGCTCTATATTCTGATCGGAATTCACTGTCCAGGGTGCTGAAAGAGTACTGCAGATCAGTTAACTCTTTCAGCACCCTGGACAGTGACTATTTACTGACGTCGCCTAGCAACGGTGCCGTAATGACGGGTGCACACATGTAGCCAACCGTCATTACGGGAGCTCCATAGACTTCTATGGGCTGTCCGTGCCGTTATTACGGCCTGAAATAGGACATGTTCTATCTTTTTCAACGGCACGGGCACCTTCCCGTAAGAAAACGGGAAGGTACCCGTGGCCAATAGAAGTCTATGAGCCCGTTATTACGGGTCGTAATTACGACCCGTAATAACGGGTGTTTTTACGGTCGTGTGCATGAGGCCTAAGGTTGTGTTTACATCAGCGTTGGTTTCGATTGAGGGATTCCGTCGGACCTTTCCGTCGGAGGAACTCCTCAACGGAAATCAAACAGAAACCATAGGTTCAGTTTGATTGATTTCAATAGTAATGCTTCCGTTGCTTATGGTTTCCGTTTGTCACCGTTGTGTAACAATGTTTCCGTTTCTTTTTTACGGAATCAGTAGCGCAGTCGACTGTGGCATTGTGAAACCAAACTTTAAGACACATGGCGCAGAGAGGAGACTGAGATAATCATATTCTTTCATGTGCGGAACTCACTTGAATGTGGCCATGACGGAATGGGTTCCTATTTCAAATTTTGCTATGGGACTCCATAGTTATTTGTTACACCCCTGGCTATTTGACATTGGGAACAATTATAAAATCCATAATTCAAAAATGCAGGTATACCTAGACGTCCATTGCATATCTTACATTTTTACCACCCATAATTGCATGTTTGCATTTTGTTTCTTTTAGAACATTATTACGTCTTATTAACTGATGTATATTAAGATATAACTAGACTTTTCTTTTCCTGAGATCAGAGATTGTTTGCTGTAGGTTATCAGAATACCCTGGCAGTGACTTGTTCGCGCCGCCCTGGCACCCAGAACTTATGCCCCACCACCCTACAACTGCTTCCTCTGTGTTTGGGCACATTTAGTATTAGTATGTAATTCAATATGCTATAATTTGATACTGAAAAATTCCACTCAAACACTCTTCCCATCCCAAGTATAGAGCAGAACACATTCCCATTGACAAACTTAAAAAAGAGTCAATTTGGTGTAACAGATCCGATATATGAATTCTAACTTTTAGTGCTTTACTAGTAATGGGGAGCTTGTTACCTCCCCCTTGTAGACAGTGCCCCCAAACAAAAACAAAAATTGTACTCACCTAGGCCCCGTTCCCATGAAGAACTGAGCTGCTCCATGACGGGGTCCTGTAGCCTAGTACAGGGTTTCCCAACCTTTTCAGACTCGCGGCAGCACTGGAAAAATAAAATTTGCTCAGGGCCCCCCCTACCAAAATTTTTCGAGAAAGACAGAAAACGGCTAAGAACAAGCACTACACTCGTAGGGTCTGTTCAAACACGTTTTTTGTAAGGCAAAAAAAATCCTTCAGCAACTGTCAGCGTTGTGTGACCTTTTTTTTGTGTTTTTTCTTAAGCTGTTGAAGCGAATGCAAAAGACGCAGGAAAAAAAGCTCCAAACGAGCGCCGCAGGTATTTTCTGCCTCCTATTAATTTCAATTGGAGGTCAGAGGCGGAAACCACTTGAAGACCATTAGCCCCCCACCCACAGTAAAATGACCATCAGCCCGCCACTCACAGTAAAATGACCATCAGCCCCCCACTCACAGTAAAATGACCATCAGCCCACCACTCACAGATTTCCCCTGTAGGTAGCGCCACACAGCCCCTTGTACGTAGCGCCTCACAGCCCATTGTGGGTAGCGCCACACAGCCCCCTTATGGGTACCACCACACAGCCCCTTGTAGGTAGCACCACACAGCCCCCTAGTAGGTAGCGCCAGAAAGCCCCCTTGTAGGTAGCGCCAGACAGCCCCCTTGTAGGTAGCACCACACAGCCCCCTTGTATATAGCGCCACACAGCTCCCTTGTAGATAGCGCTACACAGCCCCCTGTAAAGAGCGCCACACAACCCACTGTAGAGTGCGCCACACAGCCCCCTGTAGGGAGTGCCACACAGCACCCTGTAGGGAGTGCCACACAGCCCCCTGTAGGGAGTGCCACACAGCCCCCTGTAGGGAGTGCCACACAGCCCCCTGGTAGGGAGTGCCACACAGCCCACAGCCCCCTGGTTGGTAGTGCCCCACAGCCCCCTCATTGGTAGTGCCCCACAGCCCCTGGTTGGTAGTACCCCACAGCCCCCTGGTTGGTAATGCCCCACAGCCCACAGCCCCCTGGTTGGTAGTGCCACACATCCCCCTGTTTGGAAGTGCCACACAGCCCCCTGGTTGGTAGTGCCACACAGCCCCCTGGTAGGTAGTGCCACACTGCCCCCTGGTAGGTAGTACTACACTGCCCACAGCCCCCTGGTTGGTAGTGCCCCACAGCCCACAGTCCCCTGGTTGGTAGTGCCACACAGCCAACAGCCCCCTGGTTGGTAGTGCCACACAGCCCACAGCCCCCTGGTTGGTAGTGCCACACAGCCCACAGCCCCCTGTTTGGTAGTGCCACACAGCCTACAGCCCCCTGGTTGGTAGTGCCACACAGCCCACAGCCCCCTGGTTGGTAGTGCCACACAGCCCCCTTGTTGGTAGTGCCACACAGCCTACAGCCCCCTGGTTGGTAGTGCCACACAGCCCACAGCCCCCTGGTTGGTAGTGCCACACTGCCAACAGCCCCCTTGTAGTGCAAGGACTACGAAATGACCCTGATAGCTGGCGGGTAATAGACATTCAAAAAAGGACAACTGTGCAGGAGCTCACAAAATACCCAGCTTTCCCAGCTATCAACTAAATGTGTGGAAATAAGCTAAGATATACATTTTATTTAGTCTAGCTAAAGGATTAATCCTTTTAGCTAGATTCAATAAAAGTTATATCTTACTTTATTTCCACACATTTATTTGATAGCCGGGAAAGCTGGGTATTTTGTGTGCTCCTGCACAGTTGTCCTTTCTTGTAGGTAGTGCCACGCAGCCCACAGCCCACTTGTAGATAGAACCCCCCCCAAGCCCTTCCAGTATAGATAGCGCCACTGAAGCTCCCTGAAGGAGCGGAATCCACATGTGGCCGGGGATTCCGCTCCTGGAGCGTTGCTTGATGTCTGTCCATATATGGACAGTGACATCAGGGGAAACTCCTGAAGCGGAATCCCCGTCCACAGTGTTGCTGACGCTATGACCGTCGATTCCACTCCAGGAGAAGCTCCTGTCGTCTGTGTCCATGACGTCATTGGCTTCTCCTGGAGTGGAATCCCCGGTCATAGCGTCTGCAACGCTGTGACCGTGGATTCCGCTTCAGGAGTTTCCCCTGATGTCACTGTCCATATATGGACAGAGACATCAAGCAGCGCTCCAGGAGTGGAATCCCCGGCCAAAGGGGATTCCGCTCCTTCAGGGAGCTACAGTGGCGCTAGTAGATAGCAGAGCAGGGAGATACCTCCCTGCTCTGCTATAGTGCCGTTGCTACCGCTATAGCAGCCGCAGCGGCTGCTAGCGGCAACACCGCCCTCATGCCCGGTGTCACCGCTAGCAGCCGCTATGGCTGCTACAGCGGTAGCGTCGGCCACTAAGTTAAGAAGCGCTCGGGTGGAAAGGCGACTGCAGTTAGTGTGTGTATCCCCGCTGGTAGTTGCAACGGCGCAGGGATACACACACCCGCTGGCGCCCCTCTTGCTGTGTGGTGGCTGGCACCCAGTGCAACCGCACCAGTCGAACGTATCCAAGGCCGGCCATGGCTGAGAGTCAAGGAGGGAAGGGAACTAACAGATAAGGAAAGCAGAAGGAAAAGGAACAAATGCATACTAGACATAAAGCTACTGTCTATTAGCTGTGACAGAGAAGGGGCTGGCTTATTTAATGAAATGAGCCAGACAGCCAGCCCCTTCATCACGTCACCGACACACAGAGAGGAGGGGGAGCTCCCTGCATCCTGAGGCTGTGTTGGCACATCACAGCTAAGGAGAGAAGCTCCACTTTCAGGATCACATGACAGGGCAGGGAAATCTGGTCATTCTTGCAGTTTCGAAAGTGAAAGTATATCATTAATTGTTTCCATTTTACATTTATTAACCAATTAGGAACATTTTCTGTCGTCGGAAAACCCCCTTAATGGCTTCTGCATCCATTGCAGTGGCGCTAGGTTATATCTTCCATTTTTATACTTCGTTTTTGTGGATTGTTTAACTAGGATAGTTAATTTTTTTTATAAGCCCCTTAAAGTATATGGAGGTAAAATGTAAGACAACTATCCTCTAAAAGACAATAGCATTTAAATAGCATTTAAGTATTAATAGAACATCTTCCTAGGTTAGTAATCCTTTCCCTTAGTTTTATCTAGGGCAAGGATGAGTCAGTGTAGCTACATCTTAAAATAAGTAGGAGAAAATCTGTCATGTACAATGTTCATAATAAGAATTAAGACTGGGAAAAACTTCAGCAAATCTCCACAAAGTTACACAGCTTCATCAACAACTACGAACAAAGTGCAGACAGAACCGAATCTGACAGACATCTGGCTAGCAAAGACTAAGTTAGTTACAAAAAATTGCATACACAGTGCTGCAAAAGTATTAACAATATGCCGTTAGCTCCCTCTAGTGGTGGCTGCAGGCAGCCACGATGTAATCTTTTAAATCCTGGTGCTCAGAAAATTTTAGCAATACATATATATTAAGAATTAATCAGCACAGAATTTTGAATGTATTTAGATAAAGAAAAATGGTGTTCATGTATGGAAATTCCCCAAATGCTAGTTGGCAGAATAATAATTCAGCTTATATCTATTTCTAGAACTCCAATTAAAATGCCCCTCTGGCTCGGCACAATGACATGTTGAGTCAGTTGAAAGAGGCATTCGATTTTTAATGGATGTACAAATGTCATATCTACTGTATCACCAGCTTGAGCCAACATCCAGATATAGAGGATATGTTACGTTGCACACTTTTAGTGGGAAATCTGCACCAAAAATATGCAACAAAGTGCAATACAATGTATGTATATGGGGTTGTACAAAATTATTTTAGAGCATGAAGTGGATTTTCACACCCGTTGCATGTAATATGTTACATGATTTCTTTAGTATACAAAGGGTGGAATCCACAGCAAATCTGCATGAAAATCTGAATATACATACTGAACAAAAAGCCTGTAACCTAGCAACTGCGGCTGTTCACACTAACATTTTGATACATACAATATGCCTGATTTATATCTTAAAGGTGCAGAAATCTAAGCTTGAAATGTCATGCAAATTAAAACTACAGAGAGAAAAAAAATATATAAATTCCTATTAATTTACTGTCAGGTTTTCTGACATCATCAAGGGCACACTTAGGTTGGAATTTCCTAGTACACGAGCCATTCAGAAGAAAACATTGAACTAAATGATACATTTTCTGCTGCCACCACTAGGGGGATCTCACTGCATACTGATTTATTATTGAGTTTTTATGGTTGCTGTATAAATCCGTAGGCAGTGAGCTCCCTCTAGTGGTAGCTCAAGGCAGAAATAATTTTATCATTTAACTGGAACTAGATAGCTGTGTGAAGGTAAGCATAGGATTTGAAGTTCTGTATCTGAAAAACTGAGGAGAATTACTGGACCTATTTTGATTCATTTAACAAAGGGTAAACTTTACAGTCCTAGACTGCCATAATTAATCCCTTAACCCCTTCAAGACACAGCCTGTTTTGGCCTTCAGGACACAGCCAATTTTTTCAAATCTGACATGTTTCACTTTATGTGGTAATAACTTCGGAATGCTTTTACCTATCCAAGCGATTCTGAGATTGTTTTCTCGTGACACATTGGACTTTATGTTACTGGCAAAATTTGCTCGATACATTAAGTATTTAATTGTGAAAAACACCAAAATGTAGTGAAAAATTGCAAAAATTAGCATTTTTCTAAATTTATATTTATCTGCTTGTAAGACAGATAGTAATACCGCACAAAATTGTTGCTAATTAACATTTCCCATATGTCTACTTTAGATTGGCATCGTTTTTTGAACATCCTTTTATTTTTCTATGACATCACAAGGCTTAGAACTTTAGCAGCAATTTCTCACATTTTCAAGAAAGTTTCAAAAGGCTATTTTTACAGGGGCCAGTTCAGTTGTGAAGTGGATTTTAGGGCGTTATATATTAGAAACCCTCGATAACTCACCCCATTTGAAAAACTTCACCCCTCAAAGTATTCAAAACAGCATTTAGAAAGTTTCTTAACCCTTTAGATGTTTCACAGGAATTAAGGCAAAGTAGATGTGAAATGTTCACATTTCTTTTTTTTTTTTGCAGAAATTCATTTTTCATCTATTTTTTTTTGTAACACAGAAAGTTTTACCAGAGAAATGCAGCTCAATATCTATTGCCCAGATTCTGCCGTTTTTAGAAATACCCCACATGTGGCCCTAGTGCACTTATTGACTGCAGCACAGGCCTCAGAAGCAAAGGAGCACCTAGAGGATTTTGGGGCCTCCTTTTTATTAGAAAATATTTTAGGCTCCATGTCGGGTTTGAAAGGCTCTTGCGGCACCAAAACAGTGGAAATCCCCCAAAAGTGACCCCATTTTGGAAACTATACCCCTTGAGGAAATTATCTAGGGTTATAGTGAGCATTTTGACCCCGCAGGTTTTTTGCAGAAATTATTGGAAGTAGGCCGTGAAAATGAAAATCTACATTCTTTCAAAGAAAATGTAGGTTTAGCTTATTTTTTCTAATTTCCACAAGGACTAAAAGGAGAAAATGCACACTACATTTGTAAAGCAATTTCTCCCGAGTAAAACAATACCCCACATGTGGTCATAAATGGCTGTTTGGACACACGGCGGAGCTTAGAAGGGAAAGAGCGCCATTTGGCTTTTGGAGCTCAAATTTAGCAGGAATGGTTTGCGGAGACCACGTCGCATTTGCAAAGCCCCTGAGGGGACAAAACAATGAAAACACCAAAAAAGTGACTCCATTTAGGAGACTACACCCCTTGAAGAATCCATCTAGGGGTGTAGTGAGCATTTTGAACCCACAGGGGGTTCATAGATTTTATTAGAATTGGGCAGTGAAGATAAAAAAAAACCTTTTTTTCCAATAAGACGTAGCTTTAGCTCAACATTTTTCATTTTCTCAACAAATAAAGGAATAAAAGAACCCCAACATTTGTAAAGCAACTTCTCTGGAGTACGCCAATACCCCATTAGTGGTCATAAACTGCTGTTTGGGCACACGGCAAGGATCAGAAGAGAAGGAGTGCCGTTTGGCTTTTGGAGCACAGATTTTGCTGGATTGGTTTCTTGACACCATGTCACTTTTGCAAAGCTCCTAAGGTGTCAGTACAGTGGAAACTCCCCAAAAGTGATTCCATTCACAAAACTACACCCCTTGAGGAATTAATCTAGGGGTGTAGTGAGCATTTTGACCCCACAGGTGTTTCATAGATTTTATTAGAATTGGGCAGTGAAAATAAAAAAAATCCGTTTTCTTCAATAAGACGTAGTTTTAGCTGAAAATGTTTCATATTCTCAACAAATAAATGAAAAAAAGCACCACAACACTTGTAAAGCAACTTCTCCTGTGTACGGCAATACCACGTATGTGGTAATAAACTGCTGTTTAGGCACAGAGTAGGGCTCAGAAGGGAAGGAGCACCATTTGGCTTTTGGAGTACAGATTTTGCTGGATTGGTTTCTGGTCGCTATGTCGCATTTGCAAAGTCCCTGTGGCACCAAAACAGTGGAAACCCCCCAGAAGTGACCGCATTTTGGAAACTACACCCCTCAAGGTATTCACCTAGGGGTGTAGTGAGCATATTAACCCCACAGGTGATTGGCAGAAATTGGTTTGCACACGATGTTGCAGAGTGAAAATGGTTTTTCAATAGATATGCCAATATGTGGCGCCCAGCTTGCGCCACTGGAGACACACACCCCAAAAATTGTTAAAAGGGTTCTCCCGGGTATGGCGATGCCATATATGTGGAAGTAAACTGCTGTTTGGGCACACTGTAGGGTTCAGAAGGGAGGTAGCGCCATTTGGCTTTTGGAGCGTAGATTTTGCTTGTAGTAGTTTTGTTTTGAGTCTTACTGGTGTTTCCGTTTATAATGTGGGGGTACATGTAAGCCGGGCGGAGTATATAAGGGGCATAGTCAGGTGGTATAGTGGGGTAAAAAAAAACAATAAAATAATCCATAGATGTGTGTTACGCTGTGACACAATCCTTCCTGCACAGGCCGGTGTCGCACTGATAAATGGTGTCATTTCTTATCCCCCTTTTGGTCCACACTCCGCACCTTTGCAGTTTGGGGGATTTTGCAGGAAAGTGTTGTCCTGGTATAATACGGGCACCCTCGCTTCCAGCAGATATGTTTGGGCCCTCCCCTTCCTGGTTCCCTAATTTTAGGGGCCTTGATAATTCGCCACTTGAAACAGAGGAAACGTTCCCCTCGGGCCGGCACAACTGCATATTTTTATTTCCTGGCTTATTGGTGCCTTGACTAATTTTATTTTTTCATAGACGTAGTGGTATGACGGCTGGTTTGTTGTGGGACGAGCTGTAGTTTTTATTGGTACCATTTTGGGGCACATGCGACTTTTTGATCACTTGTTATCGTTTTTTTTTTTGGGAGGCAAGGTGACCAAAAAACAACAATTCTGGCATATTTTTTTAGTTATTTTTATACAGCGTTCACCATGCATTATAAATTACATGTTACCTTTATTCTGCAGGTCAATCCGATTCCGGTAATACCTCATTTATAGCACTTTTTTATGTTTTACAACTTTTTGCACAATAAAATTACTTTTGTAAAGAGAATGGATTTTTTCTGTCGCCATGTTGTGAGAGCCATAACGGTTTTACATTTTTCATCGATGGAGCTGTATGAGGGCTTGTTTTTAGCGAGACGAGTTATAGTTTTTATAGGTACCATTTTTAGGTACATGCGACTTTTTGATCACTTTTTATTTCAATTCTTGGAAGACAAAGTGACCAAAAAATAGCAATTATGTCAGTATTTTTTAGTTTTTTTTTTACGGCGTTCACTGTGCGGCATAAATAACATAATATTTTTATAGTTCAGGTCGTTACGGTCGCAGCGATACCAAATATGTATGGCTTTATTATTTTTTTCAATAATAAATGACTTGATAAGGGAAAAAGGGCGATTGTGTTTTGTGTTATTATTTGAAACTTTTATTGTATTTTTTACAACTTTTATTTTTACTTTTTTTACACTTTTTTTTACACTTTTCTTTAGTCCCACTAGGGGACTTGAAGGTCCAACTGTTTTTTGATGTTCTAATACATTGCACTACCTATGTAGTGCAGTGTATTAGAACTGTCAGTTGTTCACTGACAGCAAGCCGATCAGGCTCCGCCTCCGGGCGGGGCCTAATCGGCTAACGTAATGGCAGATAGGAAGCCATTGTTAGGCATCCTGTTGCCATAGTAGCAGTCGCCAGCCTTGCCATCGCATGGCAGGGCTGCCGATTGCATACAAACCACTTTGATGCAGCGATTGCATTGAATCGCTGCATTGAAGGGGTTAATGCCAGGAATCGGAGCCGGCTACGGTTCCTGGCGTTAGATCGGGGTGTCCGCTGTAACATACAGTGGACACCCACTGCTGATGACGCCGGCTCAGCTTCTGAGCCGGCGCCATCTTGCCGATGGTACCGGAAGCCTCCTGGGGCGGGCCCCGCCGACGACGGGACATAGGAGGATTCCGTTACAGGCTGATCGGGAGGTAAGCATTAGCCCTCCGATCGCATTTGCAGCCACCTGCAACCCAGCGATCACGTTGCTGGGGCGCCGGTGGCTATAAACTCCTCACATGCTGCGATCTCTATTGAACGCAGCATGTGAGGGGTTAATCGGTCGGATCGGAGGCTAGCTCCGGTCCTGGCCGATACCTCAGGGTGCCAGCTGTAACATACAGCTGTCACCCGGCGGTGATGTCGCTGGCTCAGCTCCTGAGCCAGCTTCATCTCCATGACGTACAGTTACGTGGAGATGCGGGAAAAGGCCATCTCCCGTCACGTAACTGTACGTGAAATGGCGGGAAGGGGTTAACCATCTTAACTCACCAGGAAAAACCCACAACCATCCTAGATCACCAGGTATAATGGATATCAATATTAACCTTTCCCTCACTCTGTCAAGGGCACCAATGCGCTTGGAAACGCATGGATGAATATGCTTCTTCAATACAGGACAAATCATTTCCAGTCTTGGTCCATTACAATTACACGAATGATACTCCAAAAATCTCTACATCTAGAACAAAATAGAATGAATGCACAAGTCTGTCCCATAATCTCACCAGCACACCAGTGTTACGCGCCAAAGGATGGTGCAGGTCCGTTGAAAAATTTGGTGCAACCATTGTGAGTCGTACAGCTACACCCCTTTGATTCATCGTATTTCATTTAATTGAAGGTGTATATTTTGCAATATATGACGCACCACATTTGTAGTGCTGATTACACCAATTCCTTTTCTGCCGCATTTCATTGAATAAATGTCCACCAGGGTATATGACGCACTTGATTCTCTTCTCCTTGTAAGGTTGTTTATTAATTTTATTAGTAGTAATTTTCTATAAGTGCATTTATATAGTTTACTGATCCTTAATTTTTGTATATATTACTTTAGAATGCAGAATTCATTACACACACACACACACACACACACACACACACACACACACACACACACACACACACACACACACACACACACACACACACACTTAGATTTGAGAGATAAGCTAAATTCCAGAAAGTTTAACTATACCTAAAATCAGCATTTATCTGTGAGATTGTAAGGATTATTTTTATCTTACCGCCATCTTGTGGCTAAAAGAGAATCTTTCCTGTAGCCTATTAGAAAATGTATAACAATGTGAAGGTCATAAACAAAAGTGGATTATTATTTATCCCTTAAAAAGTTTTAATCAAACTTTTAATATGAGACATATCAAAAGTGTGGATCGGTGGGGGTCCGGGTGCTGTGACCCCCACCACTGCTGAAACGAAGGTGAGCAGCTGGGCACTTTGCACCTTCAGCTGCTATCGGTGCTCCTCGTCAGCCTGAAGACGGCTCTCAAAGACGTTCTAGGTGAGCCGTCTTTTGCCTGACACCTTTGTTTTAGTGAACTTGGAGGTCTCAGCACCCGGACCCCCACCAATCCAAACATAGATATGTCTCTATGAGATATCAAAAGTTTGATGAAATTATAGTTACTCTGGACGTGGCCTAGTTTGGGCCTTAAGGACGAAACAATTTTTGTTGTATTTTCATCTCCACATTTTGGGGCATATACATACCTCTCAAACGTCCCGGATTCAGCAGGACAGTCCCGGATTCCGGACGGTGTCCCGCTGCCGTAGGCAGCCGGTGGTATGTCCCGGTTTCAACTGTATCTGCGTCCTCATGACGCAGAGACAGTTGAATCCAATGCTGACAAGGAACAAGGAACCGCCAGCTCTCTGCTTTTCAACTATGGAGTCCCGGGCCCGAGCAGCGCAAGCTCTCTAGCCGGGGACTCCTGTCTTGGAAAAGCCCTGGATGTCACTGTCCATATATGGATAGTGACGTCAGGGGCTCTTCCTGAAGCAGAATCCCCGGCCAGAGCATTGCCGATGCTCTGGCCAGGGATTCCCCTCCTGGAGAAGCCCCTCGCGTCACTATCCATATATGGACAGTGATGTCAGGGGCTCTTCCTGAAGCAGAATCCCTGGCTAGAGCGTTGCCGACGCTCTGGCTAGGGATTCCGCTCCTGGAGAAGCCCCTGGCGTCACTATCCATTCTATGGGAGTATGATACTGTGTGGGCTGAAGCGGGTGTGTATGGACAGGGATTAAAAAGGGTTAAAAGCATCGGTTGTCCCTTTTTGCGATACTTGAAAGGTGGGAGGTATGCATTTATACTGTAATGTACTAAATAAACTTTTCTAAAAAAAAATGTTGTAGGAGGATGGAAAACAAAGACAGCAATTTTGCCTTTTTTTATGGCTTAATTTTATGGCATTTACCGTGCGATATGGGTATACAAAACATGATAACTCTGTTCTGTAAGTCATTATGATTACGACGATACCAAATTTATACTGTTTTTCTATTTTTGTTACTTTTGTACAATAAAAAGTCTTTTGTTTTACAATATAATTTGTTTTGTCCTACCACCGTAGGCCTTTTTTTTTTGTTGTGAGATGACTTGTAGTTTTCATTGGTAGCTTTTTAGGGTACATATGACTTTGAACACTTATTATTCCTGTTTTTGGGAGACGGGATGAACAATACACAGATATTCTGGAATTGTTTTTTCGTTTTATTTTTTTACGGTGTTCACATTGTGGGACAAATAACATGTTAATTTTTTCGTTAGGGCTGTTAATGCTGTTTATGCGTTGCGTAGAAAAATATTTTCTTATTTTTTTTTACTTACGATTTTCTATTTGTTTTTCTGTAAACTTTATTTGACTTTCTTTAACATCTGTGACTCAGATAATACAATGGAAATTACTTTGTATTCCAAAGGAATACACTGGATGTCGTTTCACTGGATGCGGCATGGTCAGAAGAGACCAGGCCTGCATCGTTGGCGGAGAGGATGGCACAGGAACGGGGACAGGTAAGTGTGGCACTAACTACATTTCTACAGGGGGGCTGTGTGGCGCATTGCACAAGAGGGTCGGTGCTATCTACAGGGGGGGGCTGTTTGC